>NW_003852502.1:2848593-2893320 GCF_000181295.1 Otolemur garnettii | reverse complement strand
GCAAGGATCAGATCACTGGTGGTGGGTGAGGGTGTGGCAAGGATCAGATCAGTGGGTGGGTGCGGGTGTGGTGGCTTGTAGTTCCTTTCCTTATACCACATATCTCAAGATCACTTAAATAGGTTTACGGGAACAGGTGTAGCTCTCACTGCTAGGCTCAGGGAGCCTAATTGCTAGGGGTGGGCAGACAGGGAGAGGAAAAGGAAGTGGAAAAGGAAGATGGAGTGAGAACAGAAACAACAGGTCAAGAGACCGCAGAAATATGGCAGAACAATACGTCTGGAAAGGAAGCTGGGAGTCGAGTAAGAAGTCATCCGAGTTTAATTTTGTAAGATACCCTTACTGCTAAAAGAAGGCTCCTCCCTACCTGGATTGAATGTGACTGTAGGTATTTGTGGACTCAACCCTTTATAGGCAGAAATTATGCTGAGAAAGCTGCTGAATTTCTAAGGCAGGCATAGTCTTCAATGCCTCCTCCACACAAGGCCAAGAGGACCTTCCCAAAGAGGGAACCCGAGAATCCTGGAGCTCGATGAAGAGGGGAGCCCCTCCTAGGCAACCTATAAGGAACAGGTTTAGGGGACATTTCTCACCTGGATTTAAACTTCAGCTAATTTTAACATCAAAATTCTTTCAGGCCAACGACTGCCGTGTGTTTTCCATTCTTCCTACTGTGTTTTTTTTTTTTTTAGGCTAGTCAAGTGAAGCAGTGGGAGTGAAGAAGGAACAAAGGCATCTGTAACTGGTTGTGATCAATTAGTGTTTATTGACTTTACCCTGACTCTCTTCTAACACTGGACAAGTGTGTGTGTATCTGGAGAGGGCCAGTTCTCTGGGTCAGGAGAAGATACATAAGGACCTATTGTAGAGACAGCTGGTTGCATGTTATTCCCCAGCACAAAGACTTTACCCAGAGATCGGGGCTTTGAGGTTAATGCCACCAATGAGACTTTTGGTTATTTTCCCCTGGAGGAAAAGGTGTGAATACATTTTGTATGTAGGAAGGAGGGTGATTTTTGTAGACGGTGAGAGATAGGGCCCAGTTTCATTCTCTTGCAACATGAGTATCTGATTTTTCCAGCACTTCCCCCACTGACACCTCTTTTAAAGTTAGGCTTAATTATGTACCATGTTTTGGCTAACTAAATGCAAACAGAAATGTTATGTCCTTTTTGAACACCACTTTTTTATTGTTATAAAAACATAAGACAACATTTACCATTTTTAAGTGTACAGCTCAGGAATGTTATGTACATAACATTAGTGTGAAACAGAAATCTCTAGAACTTGTTTTTTATTGTTTCAGATTATTTCAGGGCACAAAAAATTAGGTTACATTGTACGTAAAATCCCTCTTTTAATTGTCCCACCCACACAGAACTTTTTAATCTTGCAAAACCAAAACTCTGTACTCATCAAACAACTCTGTACCCCCAGCCCTGGTAACCCCCATTCCGTTATACTTTATGTCCCTATGAATCTGATGGCTGCGTGTCCCTCATGTAAGTGGAATCATACAATATTAATGGACTGGCTTATGTCATTGAAGACCTGAATGTCAAGACCTGTCCATAGTATGAAAAACCAGGTTTTATTTATTCATTCATTCATTGGTGGACATTCAGGATGTTTCCGTCTCTTGCCCATTGTGGACAGTACGGCTATGGCCAGCCTCGTCATTAATGGCCCACGTGTGACTCACCGTATTCCCTTTTTCCTGCTGCTCTGAGCCGGGAAGAACACACCAAGATGAGCTTCTCTCAGCCTGGGTCCCCGAATTATTAAAATGAGCAGAGCTCCCAGCTGACCCAAGATAGACATGGGGAGTGAGTGAGAAACAAGCTTTTGTTGTTTTAAGATACTTGGATTTGGGGGTCCTTTTCTTTCCATAGTGAATACTGATGAGGTTTTCACTTTTAAGACTAAAGTTTAACTCATCCAAAGTTTATATAGAGAGAAGAACTTTGGGCCGAGACTCCCAGAGTGGGGAAGGCTGCTGTATTTGAGCCCTCTACTTCTCCTCAGCTTACATCTTCTTAAATGTTTTTCTTTCTATTTCTTTTTTCTTTCATCCATCCATGGATTCCTTGATTCATTCATTCACTCTTTATTTTTTTCTTGTTTTGGCCATGGCTGCCCACGGCTTCTCATTTTTCACCTAGCCCAAGCCTGGAGAAATCCCCCCTTCTCAGTCCCTACCCTTTATCTTGTTTTCTACACCCGACACTGGCAGCTTCATCACTTCCTGTGTATCAGACAGAATTAGACTGAGCTGTGAATGTCATTCCCCCAAATGACAGTGGCTAAGAAAATGGAAGTTAATTTTTTCCTTCACATGAAGAACTCAGGGTTGATATGGTGGTTCCACCACCAACTGTCGCAGGGTCCTCTCTGCTCTCTCACCCTCCTTGAGCACTTTCTTGGTTAGAGACGCCTGATCCACCTTTGTTCCTCAGTTGTGCATTTTGTCCAGCAGCAGAGACAAAAGAGAAATAAGTGCCCTCCTTAGTAAGATAACTGCCAGAAGCTCCGGAGATCATGTTCATTTCTATTCCATGGTGGAATTCGGTCACATCAGACACATCAGAGGAAGCTGAGTGCTCGGTGTTTATTCCCCAAACCCCTGATGTGCTACAGTGGGATAAAGACTTGTTCTCTAGCACTAAGTCCCTCGACTGGCCATCTGGCAGCTTTGATGACAAGTTCTGTAAGGAGGACTTGCCGTGGGAAAGCGTGGCTTGTCAGAACACACAACTTCAGAAAGAAACAGACTCTGCCAGGCTGGCTCTGGGCCCCCGTGACCTGTGCCCCACACAGGTGCACCATATGGGGACCTCAGATGCTAGAGCTCCTCCCTAGAGGGGAATCAGATGCTAGAGCTCCTCCCTAAAGGGGAATCAGATGCTAGAGCTCCTCCCTAGATTTTTGATCGAGTTTACCTGTTACCCTGGTTTGACTAACAACTTTTCTGGACCAAAGAGAAAAATTTCTAGGGAGGTTTCACATGTGCTTTTGACCATAAAAGAAAACTATAATAAATTGTAGCTTGAAGGTGAAGATTATCTGATGTTACAGCAGAAGGATTAAAGGAGCTTTAGCCCCACGGTCTGAGAATCAGCATTGTCCCAAGTGTTGTGACCCATTTGGAAGGTATCCATATCAGCCACTTCCTCCTCCATGGAAACTCCCTGAGGAGTAAATTATCCAATGTGCCAGTGTCTTTAGACTGGAGAGGTGACCCTCACCTCAGATGCTGCTGCACCCCTTCTTCCTTATCAAAGATATAGAAGCCTGTGTCCTGCTAATGTTCTTCCTCTGTCAAAATTAAAATGAATGGCATTCTGCTCTGTGTAGGATATGGAATGTTGTGGCAATCACTTTAACCTTTAACTAGAAAAAATACGATAAACTAAGAAAGTCATTTTTTTTTTTTGAGACAGAGCCTCAAGCTGTCGCCCTGGGTAGAGTGCTGTGGCATCACAGTGCCCAACAACCTCAAACTGCTGGGCTCAAGTGATTCTCCTGCCTCCACTTCCCAAGTAGCTGGGACTACAGGCGCCTGCCACAACGCCTGGCTATTTTTTTGGTTGTAGTTGTCATTGTTTGCCAGGCCTGGGCTGGATTCAAACCCACCAGCTCAGGTGTATGTGGCTGATGCCTTAGCCGCTTGAGCCATAGGTGCTGAGCCAAAAAAGTCATTTTAAAAAGCCAGATATTGAGTGAAAAAATGCTAAAGGAAATAAATTTAAGCGAGGGGACAAATCCTAGAAATTAACATAAATACATAATAGTGATAGCAGTGTAATCAAATATTTGAAAAAATCACTCAGACTGTTTCCCAGCAAAAGTAAAATAATTAAAAAATTTCTTAAGCATTATTTTTAGTAAACTTTAGACTTTTGCTTGATAGAGAATATAACTTTTAACTTAGATGCTAAATTTTATTCAGGAATTGGTGGCTTTTTTTTAGCACTAGATATAATTAATAATGGACCAAATAGTTTTTTGCTGAATTAAATAATAAAATGAAATTGTTTACATTTAACTTTCAAAGCCTGGCTAACATGCGAAAGGGGAGGAACAGATACAAACAGGAGTCACAAGGTCAAAACCAACCCGTGTCCACCCACAGGCCACTTCTCAAAGGATGATTTTGGGACTGAGCAGCTGAGCCGCTGCAAGGCCGGGATTCCCAGCCGTGTGCTTCTGTAGCATTGGTCTGGCATGTGTTTTGTGCACTTTATATGAATTCAGTGTCACTGATGCTCACATGAAACCCTCCTCCCCAAATCCTAAACCCAACAAGAGGAATTAAATACCATTAAGGAATGAAATTTTATCAGGTACAGTTGAGCTTTGGATAGCCACAAACCATTGTGATATTACAATTTTTTTAACATCCCCCAAGAAATAATTTTTGCACAATTGTGTGCAGTAGTGCTCCCATTGAGAATGTATAATGTAAATGAATTTAAACCACTGAGAGTATATATTTATAAATTAATTTTTGAATATGCATTTGCAAGAAAGATATGTTTTCCCTTGAATTGCATAATTTAATTTTTTTGTCTTTTTACATGGAATTTTATATGTACAAGGGGTAACCCTCCCTGGCCCTCAAAAAAACTATTTTTCTAATTTGCTTATAGAAGTTAGGAACGCAGAGCTTGTTTAATAGAAATCATTTTGGAGTGTACTTTTCTTTTTTTTTTCTTTTTTTTAAGACTGAGCCTCAAGCTGTCCCCCTTGGTAGAGTGCTGTGGCATCACAGCTCACAGCAACTTCCAACTCCTGGGCTTGAGCGATTCTCCTGCCTCTGCCTCCCAAGTAGCTGGGACTAAAGGTGCCCACCACAATGCCTGGCTATTTTTTGGTTGCAGCTGTCATTGTTGTTTGTCGGCCCAGGCCAGCTCAGGTGTATGTGGCTGGCGCCTCAGGGGCTTGAGCCACAGGCGCCAAGCCTGAAGTGTACTTTTCCTAGGGACCTCAGGTATCAGCTTGTGCTGTAGTGTCTCGCCTGACATCTTTAAATAATTACAAAGTTTGCAATGGGGTACTGTGAGTGATTCTTAGTATTTCAAAATGCCTAGACAAAACCATACTCTTGCTGGACTTTTTTTTCCTCCCCTGACATGCTCAATCATATAATCCTTGTTGCATAAAAATGGGGCATCACCAGAAATCTCCTTGGCTATACAGGGTTTCTTCTGGTTCCATACAAAACAAAGAACTATTTTTTCTAGTTCTTCAAAGTATGATGTTGGTATTTTAATGGGTATTGCACTGAATCTGTAGATTGCTTTGGGATGTACAGACATGTTAATAATGTTGGTTCTTCCCAGCTGGGAACATGGTCTGCTTTTCCATTTCTTAATGTCTCCTGCTATTTCTTTTCTTGGGGTTTCCTAATTCTCTTTGTAGAAGTCCTTCACCTCTTTTGTTAGGTATATTCCTAGGCATTTAATTTTCTTTGAAGCTACTGTGAAGGGAATTGTGTCTCTAGTTAGTTTCTCACCTTGGCTGTTGTTGGCATCTACAAAGGCTACTGATTTATGGACATTGATTTTGTACCCTGAGACATTACTGTATTCTTTGTGGTTGAGTCTCTGGGGTTCTCTAAGTATAAGGTTATATCATCTGCAAAGAGCAAGAGTTTGACCTCTTTTGCCCCCATTTGGATGCCCACAGGAGAGAGAACCCTACTGACTTACTATAAACTGTGTATCCACGGGATTTAGATTGCCTGCTCCATGTGAAAACCTGAGGCTTGATGATCTGAGGTGGAGCTGAGGCCGTGATGCCACTGCCGGGGCGTGGCTGTAAATACAGGATGGGACCTTCTGGTTGTAGGAAAACAAACTCAGGGCTCCCACTGATTCTCCGTTATTGTGAGTTGTATAATTATTTCATCATATATCCCAATGTAATAATAATAGAAATAAAGTGTAAAATAAATATTAAAAAAATGGAGCATGGATTAGTTAGTTGAACAGACTGCATCTCCTAGCCGCACGGCCTGCACGGCCTGTGCTGCCTTCTGCCTCCCACAGCTGCCTGGTTTTGTTTACTGCCATTCCTATTCCCCCTAGAGATTTGTCAGAATTTTTAACAAAACAAAACAAAACAAAAATGAAACAATTATTGCTCAATAAGTGAATCTTTGGAAGTATTCTGAAGCCCAAGATTTGTAGTTGAAAATTATTAATAGGAGATACTGAATAGTGAACATATTTCAACTTCTTATTTAGTTTAACAAAGTCAAAGGCGTTTCCCAAGGTTGTCCAACTGGTTAAAAATGGAGGCAGTATTAAATCCTAAATTTCTGGCTTAAACCTGTCATATTTTTCACTACATTCATGCTGCCTTCACAGGGGCAGCATCAAAGGCTTGTTCCATGAGGGGCGTGAAAGCCATTGTCAAGGGATGGAGGTTTGCGCCTGCCTCCGGCCCAAGGCTGCTTGAGTTCCTTCTCCCTGCCTGCTCATGTTCCAAGGTGCTCTTCAGCCCACAGCACAGAAGGCTGGGAGGCAAAATGCTGTTGCAGCATTTTTGACAGACCCCCAAAAGGAAGCCGTGTTATCTGTGACCGCTGAGTTGTACTGTGATAATTGTGGTTCACAAGATGTCCCTGAGGCGCTATGAGTTCCCAGGATGGGATCTGATGTATCGAAGAGTCATTATATTTAGAACGGTTTTAACATTCACTCTATGTGTTAGCATTCGAAGGTGACAACACGACAACTCTCACACAATTTGTTTAATTGGACTTTTAAAGTAAGATTTCCAGAATGCAATTCAGTAGGGTCATATTATTTGTTATTATAGTTTATACTCACATCAGTTGTACTTTTGCCCCATCAAGTCTTTGCTGACTATTATGATATGGTTCTCATTGATTTCTTACTTAATTGAAGTACTTGAGATCTTTAAAACACAATTAATTCATGGATTATGCATTCATTCAGTGGATTCATTGAACACCTAGTATCACAAGTATCAGACTTGTGTTAGAAACCAGGGAAATATTCGTGAAAAAAAATTAACTGGAAAGCTTAGAGAATATAAAACTAACAGTACAGACATTTATATAAATGTCTTAACATAACAATTATGAGAAAGACATGTTGGCTATGTTAGCCACTTGGATGAAAGTTTTCCAAACTGCGTATAGAAGTAACACACTGTATCCTATGAGAGAATTAATGTACACAATTATGATCTAATAAAAAAATAAAAAAAACTAACAGTATAAGTAAATACAAAATTACAGTTGTGATAAGTGTGTTCAAGGGAGGGTGGGACTGAATCATAGTTTATTAAAAGCAGATTTGGTGAAATTGGGAATAACAGTAAAGAATTCCTTGAGGAGGCTCGGCGCCTATAGCTCAACGGGCTAAGGCGACAGCCACGTACACCTAAGGTGGCGGGTTCAAATCCCCAGCCTGGACCCGCCAAACAACAATGATGGCTGCAACCAAAAAATAGCCGGGCGTTGTGGCGGGCGCCTGTGGTCCCAGCTACTTGGGAGGCGGAGGCAGGAGACTCGCTTGAGCCCAGGAGTTGGAGGTTGCTGTGAGCTATAATGCCACGGCACTCTACCCAGGGGGACAGCTTGAGGCTCTGTCTCAAAAAAAAAAAGAATTCCTTGAGGAAAGAATGATTAAGCAAAATTCTGAAGAAATAGCCTTTAGGTAAGCAAAGAAGGCAGGGAAGAAGCTTCCAGGGAGGAGAACAGTGTGTACGACGTCCCCACGGCATGAGTGTGGTTTGATGAACTGAAGGCCTTTGGTGCTGGAGAGGAGACAGGGTGGAGGCTGCCGCAGGACCTGGGCTGGAGCTGGGAGGTTGGGAGCACTTTGGGAGTGATTTCCAGGCACTGTCAGGCATTTGGTTCTATTCTGAGAGCAGCTGAAAGCATTGAAGTAAATGGGGTGATCAGGTTTTATGTTTTAGGAAATCATCTGACATTGTTGTGAAGAACAGATCAGAAAAGCTGGAAAGAGACATTGAGGCTTAGTGAGATATTTTAGAAATGGGGATGTTAATTGTTAGAGCTTGAACTCTCAATAGGAGTGAGATCTCACTCAATAGGAAAAATCTGGTTCATGAGGCAGGCAAAAGAAATCTTAGCTGTACAATAGTCTGTGGCCCTCTAATGCTTAACAGGAACTGATAAAATCTTATTGCTTAGAGTTTAATTTCTGTTGTCTGGTTTTGGTGTTGTTTCGAGGTATCCCATGAGCAGCACTGACATGGAATTCATGAAAGATACACAGAGAGACGTAGACGTAGGCAGTGATGGGAACTCTGAGGGATGGGCGGGTCTGGTGGGAGGACTTTCTCTTGCCTGAGTGTCTCAGCTTGAAGTCCTACTGCAAGAGATGGCCCCACCTTGGCTGTGGGCTGCTGCTGACCACCTTGGGGATGCTGTTTGTGTTTGATTCTCGTGCTTTTGGGTGTACATGGGGTTTTCAGAACTAAACTAATTTATAGTTTATGATTTAATTGGACAAAAGTTAATCAACTCATTGCTCGTTTTGTCAAATGCTAAAAAGAAAAACTGCTGACTGTATCTGAGTGGATATCTAGCAGATAAATGAGTTAAAAGATTATCTTATATCAAACAAAACTTAAGTTCAGTAGAAATAATTTTCAAGAAATTAATTTTTTAGGTGGCACCTGTAGCTCAATTGGCAGGGTGCTGGCCACATACACCAAGAGTGGTGGGTTCAAACCCGGCCCTGGCCGGCTAAACAACAATGACAACTGCAAAGAAAGCTACCTGGGAGGCTGAGGCAAGAGAATCACTTAAGCCCAGGAGTTTGCAATGTTGGAAGCTGTGACACCATGGTAGGCACTCAACCCAGGGCGACAGCTTGAGTCGCTCTATCTCAAAAAAAAAAAAAAAAAAAAGGAAATTAACTTTTTAGTAGTTTTTCTGGAAAATATAATTTGAATGATTTTTTACCATCTCGATCCCATTGCTGTTATGGTATGTTTCTATAAATTGCTGATTTGCATATGCAATTTGATATAATTTATTTAAGCATATATGTTATCTTTGAATTTACTCAACATATTCAATTTTAAAGCTAAGTTAAATGTTGACAGCTTTCGAACTTCTAATTCACTTTTTAACTTGAAAACTTTACCCTGTCTTTCTTAATCCTTCCTGAATGAACCACAGCTGTGGAATCTATCAGTGTATTAACATTTCATGGGTGGGGCAATTAGAAAAAAGATGGAAAAATGCTTCTTAGGTAGTGACAATGAAGAAACGGTCGATAAACACTTGTTTAGATGGAAGTAAAACACAAAGCAATGGGCAATTACCCAGATTTTTTAGAGGACTCAGTGGTGACTGTGATTTGAGAGCGGGAGAAGGGAAAGTATTAATAGGACTGCTGGTCTGACTTCAGCAACAGGGCTGAGGCTCTGCCAGCCACGGGGATGAGGGAGCCCTGGAAGGGCACCAGGAGTTTGCCATTTGCTTGTTTATCTTGTAGGATATATTAGCGTGTGTGTGTGTGTGTGGTTGTGGGTTTTTGTGCACACATTTAATATAAAGGTCTTGGACATACTGACTTTTAGGTACCTGTGGGAGGCAGAATAAAGACCCCTTTGTGTCCACAAACTAATCCCTGGGACCTGTGAATAAATTATTTTATATGGCAAAGAGGAATTAAGGTCACAGATGCAACTAAGGCTGTTGATCAACTGACCTTAAGATATTAATGGTAATCACTAGGAAAACTTCTAGGAAAGTAATTCGGAAGTAGATGGTAAGATATACGTACTGTAAGGGAATTACACTGTTACAATAGAAAGATCTATTTAACACAAAAGAAGGTGGTAATGGAGGAACTGAGGAACAGAAAAGACACAACATAGAGAATAGAAAAATAACAGATGTAAGTATGATTATATCCATATTAAATGTGGACATGAATTAAGTTCTCTCATTAAAAGACATATTAGTAAGGTGGATTTTTAAAATGTGATTCACTTGTCTTGGCGCCTGTGGCTCAAGCAGCCACATACACCTGAGCTGGGGGTTCAAATCCAGCCTGGGCCTGCCAAACAACAATGACGGCTGCAACCAAAAAATAGCTGGCATTGTGGCAGGCGCCTGTAGTATGAGCTATTTGGGAAGAGGAGGCAGGAGAATCGGTTGAGCCAGGAGTTGGAGGTTGCTGTGAGCTGTGATACCACAGCACTCTACCCAGGGTAGACAGCTTGAGGCTCTGTCTCAAAAAAAAAAAAGTGATTCACTTATGTACTGCATATAAGAGACTCGCTTTGGGTCCAAAGGTGCAAATAGGTTGAAAGTAAAATGATGGAAGAGACATCTGCAAACATGACTGAGAGGAAGCTGCAGGGGCCACACTCATATTCTCCAGAAGGACTTAGATGGACAAAGATGGACATTTTATAATTTTAAAAGTTCAATCCATCAGAAATACACAACAAATAGATGGATATGTCCCTATCAGAGACTTGATATGCACGAAGCAAAAGCTGACAAAATTGAACAAAAGAATAGACAATTCCACAATAGCTGGAGACTTCAGTGCCCCACTTGCCATAATCAATAGACTAGACAGCAGAAAATCAGCAGGGAAGTGAACTTGAACAATGCTATAAACCAGCTCCGTGAGTTGACTTCAGAGACACCTATATAACGCCCCACCTAACAACAGCAGGAGCATGCATTTTTCTCAATTCCTTGTGGAACAGTCATCAAAATAGACCATATGTTAGGCTGTTAAACAAGTCCTAAAAATATAAAATAATCAAAATCATACAAAGTATGTCTTTTTGACCACAATGAAATGAAATTAAAAATCAAAAACAGAAGAAAATTTGGAAAATTCACACATATGGGAAAATTAAGCAGTATACATCTAAGGAACCAATGATTCAGAGAAACCATGGCGGAAATTAGAAAATACTTTGGGATGAATGAAAGTGAGAACACAGCATAACGAAACATGGGATATGATGAAATCAGTGATCAGAGAGAGATTTTCAACTGTAGAAACCTATATCTTAAAAAAGTAGTATCTTAAAGAAATAACCCAAATTTATAGTGTAAGGGATCAGAAAAAGAAGACCAAACTTAACCCAAAGAAAGGACAAGGAAGTGAGAAAGATTAGAGCTAAAATAAGCAAAGGAAGAAAAATAATACAGAAAATCAATGAAACCAAATGCTGGTTCTTTGAGATCAACAAAATTGATAAATATTTAACTGGATTGACCTAAAGAGACTCTCTCTTTAGAAGACTAAAATCAGGAAGGAAAAGGGGAGGTGGTGGTGCCTGTGGCTCGAGTAGGGCGCTGGCGCCATATGCTAAGGGTGGTAGGTTCAAACCCAGCCTCAGCCAAAAAAAAAAAATAAAACTGCAAAAATAAGAAAAGGGAAGTGGGGCGAGATTACTACTAACCTCGCAGAAGTAAAAAGGATATGAAATACTGTAAATAATGGTACACTAACAAATTAGATCACCTGGATTAAAATGGACAAATTCTGGCTTGGTGCCCATATCCCAGTGGTTAGGGCACCAGCCATGTGCACTGGGGCTGGTGGGTTCAAACCCAGCCTGGACCTGCTGAACAACAATGACAACAATAACAAAAAAATAGCCGGGCGTTGTGGCAGGCGCTTGTAGTCCCAGCTACTTAAGAGGCTGAGGCAAGAGAATCGCTTAAGCCCAAGAGTTTGAGGTTGCTGTGAGCTGTGATACCACAGCACTCTACTGAGGGCAACAGAGTAAGATTCTGTCTCAAAAAAAAAAAAAAAAAAGGACAAATTCGTAAAAAGAAAAAAACTACCAACACTGAATTGTTATAGGTCTGAATTGATTTTGTATTTCTTCTTGAGTCACTTCAGACCTATAACAAGTAATAAGATTGAATCAGTAATTAAAAACCTCCCCCAAAAGAAAATGCCAGGATCAGGTGGCTTCCCTGGTGAATTCTGCCAACACCTAAAGAATTAGCAACGATCCTTCACAAACTCTTCTAAAAAAACAGAAGAGAAAGGAATACTTCCTAACAGTCTGTGAGGCCACTATTAACCCTGATACCAGAGCCAGACAAAAAGATCAAGGAAAAGAAAGCTACAGATCAATATCCGTGAAGCATTAATCTCCAACAAAACACTAGTAAACAGAACCCAACATCATAAAAGGGATTATATACTAAGACCATGTGAGAGTTACTCCAGGAATGCAAGGTTGGTTCAACATAAAAAATGAATCAGTGCAATACAGAATATTATAGAACAAAGAAGAAAACATGATCATTTCAATAGATGCAGAAATAGCTTTTTACCATATGCAACAACATTTCATAATAAAAATTTTCAACAAACTAAGGGTAGAATAGAACTTCCTCAAACTAATAACATCTATGAAACACCCTCAACTGACATACTTGTGAACATCTGAAAGATCTTAAATTGGGAAATCCAAGGATATCTGGTCTACCAGATGTTATTCAGTAGGAGAAAGAAGGTATTCAGATCAAGAAGGAAGAAGTAAATTTATCTCTACTCGCAAATAGCATGATCATGTACATAGGAAGCCCTAAAGAATCCATACAAAAAAAGCTATGAGAGCTAATAAATTCAGCAGGTTTGCATGATCTGTGTACAAAAGTGAGTTGTAATTATATACATTAGCAATCCAAAAATGAAATTAAGAAAACATTTCCACTTGGAGTAGCATAAAAATAATAAAAATACATAGGAATAAACTTAACCAAATAGTTGGAAGACTTGTGCAGTGAAAACTACAAGACATTGCTGAAAGGAATTAGGTGTAAATAAATGGAAAGACACCAGGCTCTGGGATTAGAAGCTTAATATTATTAAGATGGCAACACCTCTTCAATTAGTTGTATTGTAATTACAGAGACAATGCAACCTCTATCAAAATTCCAACTGCCTTTTCTTTCAGAAGTGGACAAGGTGAATTTAAAATTCACATGGAATGCAAAGGAACCCAGAGTAGTCAAAATAATTTCGAGAAAGGATAAAGTTGGGGAACACATACTTTGATTTCAAATTACACCTTAAAGAAACAGCAATTCAAATGGTGAGATCGTTATGTGGTGTGGTCATTGATTTTTTACAAGAATAATAATGTTCAATGAGGAAGAAATAATCTTTTCAACAAAGAAAAGATTGGACAAAAGATTGGTGCTGGATATTGTGATACCCACTTGCAAAAGAATGAATTAATTAGAGAAGGGAAGTTTACTATGACATGTTTATAAAACACAAATAGACTAGACATCTCCCTCACATTCTGATTTTAATAGAACTCTTTCATTTTAAAGCAGGGTATTTACAAAATATCTCTTTTAAAGCTTAAAAGAAAAAACCAAAAGACCTAGAAAAAAAAATTTTTCCCCTCTCCTTTTTATTTTGAGGTTAATAATCCTGCTCACGTTTCTATATAGGATTACCAGATTTTATAGCTCCATTACCAATGGCGTAAACATTCAAACAGGAGCGTTGAATATTGAGAAAGTGAGGTCTTGTTTGAGGAAGCAGACGGTGAAACAAGACGTAAGGGATGACTCTGGGCAGAGACAGGGGACTCCTGCCAAACTCCTTTCCTGCCTGTTACAGTCCACAAATATGTGTGTGGTTGTAACTGAGCTTCCCGGAGGCCCTATTCCATCCCAGAGGCTGATAAAAAATGTGACCATTTAGCTACAAGTGGAAATCTCAGAGTATGTGAAGCATAGTAGCCAGAAGAGTGTCCTGGGGAAATAACCCAGCAACAATCAGAATGTTAAAAACAAAGCAACCCAGCAACCAAAACATAACCCAGACAGACTGCGGAGCCAAGGAAAGAAGGAAGCGCTCTGGGCAGAGTGAAGATGCAGCCGCAGAAGGCAGCAGCGTCGCAAGGCTGGTACCCGCTCACTCGGTTTCGGCAGATGCCTCCTGCGCCCCTGCTTTGCCAGCACCTAGGAGTTCCAACTTGAATAAGAAATAGTCCCTGTCTTCAATGACATAGGGCATTATGTACTTTTAAGCCCCAGCAGTACAATGTGATAAATGCTAAGATAAGGCTTCTGCAGTGTACCCTGGGGCACAGTAGAGTTGGGGAGTTTGGGGGCACATTTGAATGTCTTTCGGACTTTTGAGTGAACTGTGCATTTGGTAGGACAGAGACTGGAGCAGAGCCTCCCAGTGGTGATACAGATATAGGGATAGGTTTGGGGAGGAGCTGAAGTCTCAGGTTTGGAGAAAGCCAGGAGGGTATAAGGAAGACAAGTGCAGAGCCCCGGGCGTGTGGACATTCACGTGAGAGCACAGCCCTGGGGTGCTGGACGCGGGGAGAAAAAGTTGGAAGGAGGTAGAAGCAAGCCAGAAACGGAAGGAGAAAGTCACAAGAAGGAGCCCATGGGATGCGGCACTCCAAAGTGTATGTTGAATCTGGAAAGGAGGGGTCACTGGGTGTTCGTCAGAGCAGCTTGGAGCAGTGCTGGGAGGAAGTCGTGAAAATTGAGGAAAGAAGAAGAGCAAGTAAAAGTATTTCCATGGGATTGTAAAGAGAAATCCAGCAAGCTTTGTATCTGCACAGCACGCTGATACGGGCTTCACGCGACTGTTATAGTAATCATTTTAGGCTCTGTTTCTCTTGCTGAGCACTTTCCCATCATTCGGATGAGATCTGTGGTCAAACCCTGAGAAGCGGGAGGGATGGTGAAGTGAGTAGACACTCTGAGCAGTCATTGTGTGCAAGGTCCTCTGTGTACGTGGTTTCACTTAAATCCCTCAAAACCCTTTAGGGAGTTACCGTTTTTAGTTTAAGAGTCAAAGGAATGGTAAAAGTGAGGTAGGAGTTAGTGACGTTGCCTACTAAACTCAACAGTTAGCACTTTGATTTCATAGGCTCAGCCTTTCATTTCTCATTTATGAGTCTTCCAGGTTTTGGAAAGCCTCCAGCACTGGCCGTCTGGGATCCATCTGAGTACATCTTTTAGGGTCTCCCCCACCTTGTCTTGCACCTGCATTACGGAGCATCCCCAACTTGCCGTCCCAGCTACCTGGAGCTCCTAGCTCACCACTTAGCTGATCTTTCTTCTGCTACTCTCAGGGGATCCTCAAACTTCTTTGGGTCATAACCCCCTAAGATCACGTGGCATCTACTTAGAACCCAGGGGCAACCCTACCATGATTTTAGTCTGCCTGGAAAGATGTACTGTGAGCAACTGGTTTGGATCATTCACCTGCTACTCATATTCTTATTTCATATCAGGTCGAACTATATGAAACTGCCATTTTTGAATTTCAGAGAAATTGAGTGTCAGCAGTTTCATGTAGGCTTTCAGCGATCATGGACTGGATGTTTGTGTTCCCCCAAATTTCATATGTTAAAACTCTGTTCTCCCAAGGGTATAGTGTCAGCAGTTGGGGCTATTGAGAGGTATTAAGATAAGATGAGGTTCTGAGGGTGGGCCCTCGTGAATGGGATTAGTGCCCTTCTGAGTGTCACAAGAGACTTGTCTCCCTTCTCCGCTCTTTACCAGGTGAGGACACAATGAGAAGTGGGCAGTCTGTAACCAGGAAGAGGGCCGCACCAAAGCCTGGCCATGTTAGCATCCTGGTCTCAGGTTCCCACCTGCAGAACTGTGAGAAAACAAGTTTATGCTGTTTTAAGCAACCCAGTGTATGGTATTTTTTTATAGCAGCTTAAGCTGATTGGAGCAAATGATGGGACTACTGACTCTTGGTACTTTTCTTTGATTTAATGTTTATGCAATTTTTGCGTATTTTAGTTCCATTTCAAATTTTTTTATTTATATATTATTAAGGTCAGTCTACTATTTTAATGTTTAGGAGAGGTGTTAACTTTTATAAAACAGGACCCCCAAATTGTGTATATTAATTGAGGCTCCCCTTAAAAGCCCTCTGTTGTTTAGAAGGTACATATTTAAGAAGCTGAGTTTTTATACCGTGGTTTTTAAACTAGGATGATAGCAAGAATGGTCTTCTTAGTCCACAAGGGGGTAACTCCAGGCCCTTTCATCGATCTTTGTACTGCTGAATATGTTCCTTATGCAAATTCACAGCTGGAGCTAAACCTTAACCCGTTTCAATTTTCAAGCACCACTTGGATAAAACTGTATTTTCTTTAAATATCACAAACTTTGTGTTCATGTTGACATAAAATATTAAGATTAAATCACATAGCCAGGATGCCTACTTTTTATTTGGTTTGAAATTTCATTTAAATACTATCTTATTTCCTAGAAACTAAGTCTCTTAAATCAGAAAGTCTATTTTATGTTGTACTCTAAAATCGAGCTGTTAGATTTTAAAAGTTCACCAAACACAAACAGAATGTTAGCACCACCTTCATATAATTCTGGAGTAGAATAAAAGAACTTCAAACCAGAAGGTCATTGAATTCAAATCCCAAGTCTTATGAAACATCTCTTCAGGGATAAAGGTATACTGGCTAATGTAAATGTTCCTTATACTTAAAAAACGTCAAACTCATCTAACTTTAACTTCAGTCTGTTTATCCTAACTGTAATCTCTGGTTCCATTGGAAATGTATTTAATTCTCTTCCAATTAATAATCATTCTAATCTTTTAGGGAAACTGTGATTTCCCTTCTAAGGGCATCTTCCTTCTGTGAGTTTGATATGCAGGGCTGTTGGGCATGGGGGGAACAAACAATATCCTCCCATTCCTACTTTTGCAGAATTGGTATTGAATCTAGAAGGGAAGAAATAAAAAGACTGAAATATCTGTAAAATATTCCAAAGTAGAGTTATTTAAGAAATGATTTCTTATTAAGAAATTCAGAAAAATAATGCATTGGAAAGAGGAATGTATAACTGGCTGTGGAAATGGTCATTAGCTGAAAGTAAGGAGAATCTCTTTCATCAGAAGAAAGAAACGGTTGCACGTGGGCTGCTAGTTGTAGGAAAACTCACAAGTGACTCAAAGACAGAGCTGTGAAAGCGTACATATCCAGTCTAGCCTGGAAAGTAAGTGGGCCAGGTGAAGGCTGATAGGTGGGCTGCAACCTACCAGGGAATATGACCTCTATAATGGTTTGGGAATGGAGTCTTGTACCAGAATTTAAAATCCTGCTACAAGGATTTTATCATCTTGCTAAATTTTAAATTAGCAAAATCCTTGCTAATTTGAAATTTAGCAAGTTGTTAAAACTGAGGGAGGGAGAAGCCTTGGTGATGGGCCCTGCTTGTTGAAATTTGTTAAGGAACAAATACAACTGGGTAAGACGAGATTCCAGAGCATAAAAGGAGGTGGGAGGACAAGCCTTGGCTTTCGTATCTGTCTGTGACCTTACTGTCAAGTGGTCAAGGCAGAGAACATTAGACCTGGAAGTAACCTTGAGAACTTCTGCTTTTACCATCCCATTCTCAGTTGGCAAAGTGGAGCCCCAGAGAAAATCTGTCCTCAGCCTTGCGGGGGAAGTGGGGGGTTTGTGTTTTGCCATCACCTATGGTGTTCTTTGTAGCTGTTGCTAAGGCACTATTACAATAAAAGGGATGCTGTGGTTGCCTGTAAATGCACACAAATGAATCCTGTCATTATCATCATTATTTTTACCGAGCATTAGTGAAGAAAGCTCTCACGTCCACCCCAGCTGAAAGGCTCAAATAATTCCCTAGAAGCCTGAGGACCAGACTCTAGATCCAACCTCTAACTGGCTCGGTTTCCTTATCCAGCTCCTGGCCTCCACCTTTCTTAGCGGGAAATCATTATTGACCTCCCTCAACGAAGGCCCATCTGCAGAGCCTGGGTTTTCTGACCCTCCCCTGGAAGGGGCATGGAGAGACTGGACTGTCACTCTTCTTTGTAAGGGAGAGGCCACGACTGCAAGAGAGAGGGTCAGGTACCTCCAGATCCTTGGATTTTCCTAGTTCCCCTTTTGTAAGTTCTCAGTGTTGTGTGTGGTCAGTGGGGTGCTGAGGCAGGCCCCTGATGAACACTGTGACAATGCTCTTGTCAGCAGCTTCTAGCCAGTGCTGGCTCCCCTTTGCTCCTGGTGACAGGGTCTTCCTGGGGCCACCCCCGTTGCTAGTCAGAGCTCTTGAGCAGAAGCAGCAGCTCCATCAGAGCCTTCCACATCCCACACTCAGCTCTTTGAGCAACAAGACACCCATGGACCAGTTCCTACTGAATCAAGCAGTGTAGACGCCCATGGACCAGTTCCTACTGAATCAAGCAGTGTAGATGCCCATGGACCAGTTCCTACTGAATCAAGCAGTGTAGATGCCCATGGATCAGTTCCTACTGAATCGAGCAGTGTAGACGCCCATGGACCAGTTCCTACTGAATCGAGCAGTGTAGATGCCCATGGACCAGTTCCTACTGAATCGAGCAGTGTAGATGCCCATGGACCAGTTCCTACTGAATCATGCAGTGTAGATGCCCATGGATCAGTTCCTACTGAATCCAGTAGAGTTTTCCACTCAGATGCCTAGGAAGTAATTGAATTAATGGAAGAACAAGTGTGTCAACATGTACATGAAATGTTTATAAGGAACAGTAATAGTTACCATCCTCTGTACCTCGTACTGTGCCAAGCCCTTTGCATCCATTATCTCATTTAATCCTCACAAAAATACTGAGGTCAGTGTAATGACCACCCCCATTATCCAGACAAAATCCTCAGCTTCAGAGAGGTTTAGCACATTACTTAAGATCATCAAACTGGGGAGGGGGTAAACTGGTCTTCCAACTCAGCTTAAGTGGCTAAGTGCTCTACAACTTGTAATAGATTTTTGTTATTTTTATGTTTTCAGTATTTTTTTGACACTGAAAGTACCTCAACTATCATTTGACTGGTCTGTGATATGGTATTTTTAAGTTCTTTCAAGATTCTTGCTCAAAGTTTTTTAAAAGTGTAGTAGAGAAAAGTGACTCTGTGAGTGAATGTAACGTTGTATTTGCCCCTCCTCTGTCCGCAGCCCCTGCTGTTCCTCAGGCAGGGGCCCCGCCACTGATTGTTCCCTGGACTCAAATGAGCAGAGGGACACCTCTCAAGACTTTGAGTTACATTGAAATCTTCAATTCTGACACAAGCACTTGAAATAAACAAAACACAGTAAAATTAGCTTAACTGGCTGGCTATTTCTTTCATTTACTTATTCACCCGTTCAATAAATTTCTACTTGCTCCTCCTACCAGGCTTTGAGTTGGGGACTAGAGACACAACCTTCCAGCAGGAAATGACACTTGTCAATTGCAAGAAAATGTGACACCTGAGTGGTTACTTTGCCTGTTAAAACTCCTTCATGTTTTTTTTCTTTTTGTATTTATATTGTAGATACCCTCTACCAAAAGAAATTATTTAGCAAATGCAAAACTTAAGAAATATAAGTCATTTAGAATTTCACTGTGGGAGAATCTTCAGGCCTTACCTGGTCTGCAACTGAGCCCTCTGAAACTTCCCTCTCCGCCGGTCATGCTACAGGGACCTTAGAGATGATGGCCATTAGCTAAATCTCTGAATCTGGCCTAGTGCCTTACTGTGGGGGTGGGCGTTCTGCTTGGGCACAGTGTGGGGAATTACAGGGAAATTTCTCAAAAACCCTTTAGTTCTTTCAATGCTAAAGAAAACCTATGACTAATAGGTTTTGGGGGAAATTCTGTTTAAAATTTTTAGGTTAGAATTAGAAGACAAGGTAGGAGACGCTTAGGGAACTTTTGGCTACCTGGAAATCAGCATTGCTGCTGCTGTCTCTAATAATATGTCCCACATCTAGAAATTGGGTTTGGCCACTGCCTCTGGGGCTGGATGTATCTTCTCTGAGTCTACATTTTTTCCCTAACGCCTTGGCAATGCTGACGCCTGCTACCTGTGGCAGACTTGCCTGCTGCTGTCTGTGCAAGTTGCGCCTGTCCTAGACTCTCCGTAATCAGCCTCTGCCTGTTGGTTGTGTAGCCATGACTCTGTTCAGCCTGCCCTACACCTGGTTTGTTGCTGTGTCTAATGAACAACATTCTTCACTTTTCATTCATTCAACAAACATTTATTGAGCGTCAAGTACTGTTTTAAGAACTGGAAATATTAATATAATAGTGAACAAAATAGAATAACAAAACAAAACAACAAAAAAGCCCTGCCTTCATGAAGCTTCACATTCTAATAGCTGTCAAAGCCTGGTAACCAGGATTGTCCCCTTGTCAGCCACAGCTGGAGACTTTCCCCTTTAACTAAAAATTCTACCTCTAGGTCCTACTTCTGTATAGGCTGCTGTTTCTGCTGTCCCTCTGCAATGCAGGGAACCTTCCTCTTACAGAATGCTGAGTGTTTTCAGAAGAAAGGAAATATGACCAGGAGCAAGTTCATGGGGGTAAAAAAGATTAGAGATAACAATTAGCATAAAATTAGAGCTCAACAATAAGTTGAGGCTTACAAAAATTCAAGGAAGAAGAAACACATTTTTAAAAAGTTTATTTTAAAAAGAGGAACAAGGGCTTGGTGCCTATGGCTCAGTGGCTAAAGCACCAGCCAGATACACCTAAGGCAGCAGGTTCGAATCCAGCCCAGGCCCACCAAAACAATAATGACGGCTGCAATCAAAAAATAGCCGGGTGTTGTGGCGGGCGCCTGTGGTTCCAGCTACTTGGGAGGTGGAGGCAGGAGACTCGCTTGAGCCTAGGAGTTGGAGGTTGCTGTGAGCTGTGATGCCACAGAACTCTACCCAGGGGGAGAGCTTGAGGATCTGTCTCAAAAAAAAGAGGAACAAGGAGGTAACAGGCTACTCGTTGGGTAGAGTCATGTCAGCAGTAATGTATTATTAAAAGATTACTTGTGAAAGGACAAGTTCTTTACCCCAGTTTTACTTCTGTCTCCTTGTGGAGTGGGGAGGGGAGATAGGACCCAAGTGCCCCCTGAAGGAGAGAGGGAGAAGGCCCAAGTGGGAGAACCTAATTATACTCTGAATTTCAGTTTCCCAACTCTGATAATTGCATACTCATGTTCTGTGGGAAATGTTCAAATTACACTGCTGATCTAATCTGCAGAGAGAAAGTAGAAATGTAAGGAATGGTAGAAGTGCCAGCAAGCAGGTGTGGGAAGCTCCCTTCCCATTTTCAAGAAGTGGAAGAAGGGAGTTTTGCATAATAAATACCAGTGACTAGTTATTTTTCTGGTATATAAATTATGTATTAATACACAAGGCCCACAGACATTTCCTTTGGGACATAAACAGGGTGTGGCCCTGGCAGCCAGTGGTCTTCGTGTGCTGACTACTATGCTGACCTTGGACACAAGGCCTCAGAAGTGGCGTGGCCCTCTGTAGGCAAGTGTCCTCCTCACTGCTCCGGGTCTTCGCAGAGCTCATTGTCCAGACCCTGAGCCAGGACATGGTTATAATTACTGTGGGAGGTAAATAGGCTGGTTTCTCTTTGGGGTTCCCTGCTTCCACCCAGGCACAGAGCTCCTGAGGACTCATCAAGACCACAAAAGATGAAAGGAGCCCTGAGATGCCTGAAAGGGCAGAGTCATTGTGACCATTCCTGTGTGCAGAGTCAGGAGGCAGGACTATCCCTGTGCACTGAGAGTCAGGAGCCAGGACCAGCCTTGTGAGCAGAGAGTCAGGAGGAAGGGTTAGGGTTAGGGGATAGGGTTAGGGTGTGTGCAGAGAGTCAGGAGGGAGGACCAGCCCTGTGTTTAGAGAGTCAGCAGACCGGACCAGCCCTGTGTGCAAAGAGTCAGGAGGCAGGAAAAGCCCTGTGTGCAGAGAGTCAGGAGGCAGGAAAAGCCCTGTGCACAGAGAGTCAGGAGCCAGGACCAGCCCTGTGTGCAGAGAGTCAGGAGGTAGGACCAGCCCTGTGTGCAGAGAGTCAGGAGGCAGGACCAGCCCTGTGTGCAGAGAGTCAGGAGGCAAGAGCAGCCCTGTGTGCAGAGAGTCAGGAGGCAGGACCAGCCGTATGTGCAGAGAGTCAGGAGGTAGGACCAGCCCTATGTGCAGAGAGTCAGGAGGTAGGACCAGCCCTATGTGCAGAGAGTCAGGAGGCAGGACCAGCCCTATGTGCAGAGAGTCAGGAGGCAGGACCAGCCCTATGTGCAGAGAGTCAGGAGGCAGGACCAGCCCTGTGTGCAGAGAGTCAGGAGGCAGGACCAGCCCTGTGTGCAGAGAGTCAGCAGATAGGACAGCCCTGTGAGCAGAGTCAGGAGGCAGGACCGGCCCTGTGTTTGGCTGGGACTGAGCCCTTTAGCCCGGCTAGATCCTTTGAACACCTGATCTGTAGTTAGATTAGGAAACCTGGCTTGCTTGCCCTGTGGGATGAAGCTGCTTTTCCCTTCTGTCTTCCTAAATATGCTACCACCATTGTCAACATCCACAGTACCCTACATTCCCCAATTACCCAGCCACTTCCTTTTTACCCAGTCTTCCCGGGGGTTGAGATTCTTCTAATCCTATTAGAATGTTGGCACCTTTACATTTTGCATAAACGCTTTGTATTAGAGACCAATAAAAGGTTTCCAGGAGTCAGAAGGTTGCTGCCTTGACTCTGTCTGCCCTGTGGTGTGTGAGTCGATGTAGCCTCTCCAGACTCTCAGACTCTGTACATTAAGTTCCTGTAAGGTCTTGGGATTGTTCCCACAGCGTCATCTCCCCTGTTGACTCCCAACCCAGGTCAGGGTCTCAATGAACCCTGACAAATTTCCATCCTTCACATCTGTCTGTTTTAGAACCTGTCTGGGTGCTTGTACTGACCTGGATTTAGTGTGCTGGTGACCACTATGAACCCTCTACAAACCCTGTAACCTTTGAGGTCAATGTCTGTTTTCCTCAGGACCATATGAACATATTTTCATCTCACATCTTTAATGGCAGAGATGGCAATGGCTATTTTCTGCCACCCATCGATGTTGGTGGCACATGAGCACAGTCATGCCGCAGTAAGCGTCCTGGGTTGGTTCCAGAACCCCCAGTGGATACCAAAATCCTCAGATGCTCAGCACTCTTACATAAAATGGTGTAGTATTTGCATAAAACCTATGCACATCCTTCCAAATACTTTAAATCATCTCTAGATGACATATAGTACCTAAAATGTATAAATGCTATGTAACTAAATAGTTGTTATACTGTATTATTTAGGGAATGATGAAAAAAAAAGTCTGTGCATGTTCAGTACAGATGCAGCCATCCATTTTTTTCTCCCCAAGTATTTTTGATCTGCAGTTGGTTTAATCCCTGGGTATGGAAACCACAGATAGGGAAGGCCAGCTGTATTTGCAGAATGTGCTGGAATTTATCAGGGATTATTAGAGATAAGGCCATAGGATGTCTTCCTGTGAGAGGGAAGTGTTGGATTTTCTGAAATTTTTTTTGGAAGCTTCTAGAGCAGGAGTGGGCAGACCAGATGTAGCCCACTGCTTATCTTTGTAAACACAGTGTCATTGCCACGCAGCCATGCCTGTCTTTGCACAAACTGCTGAGGTATCTTCCATGCTACCACAGCAGAGTTGAGAGGCTGACCACATGGCCTAAAAATCTAAAAATTTACTACGTGTCCCTTTATAGAAAACTATGCTCCTAGGTAAAAAAAAAAAAAAAAAAAAAAAAAAGCAATGGGCACTAGGACTTGTGCTTTGACTAAGCATAGGTATGTGTAGTGAACCAATTTGTAAAAAGCAGGTTTCCCAGACAGATCAGCCAACTGTTGTCCTCAGTGAGCATCTGGTCATTCACTAAAAATCCAACCACCATTCCTTGAGCATTCACTGCATCACAAGCACTGAGAATATAAAGATAACAATTGTCTGGTAGAGGAACCACAGACCGCAGGCGACAGTTCGCGACAGCACAGATTTGCTATGAAAGGAGTGTGTCTTACGGTTTGCCAATGTGGAGAAGACCCAGGGCAGGCTGAGTCCTGAAAGTGAGCAGGAGCCACTGTGTTGATGGGGCCAGCTTCACGCAGGGAGATCTGCTTCGGCAGGGGCACGGAGCATGGGGTAGCGTGTTCACTGAGGGGGTACAGCCCAGCATGATAATACTATAAAGTGCAAAGTGGGAGATGGCAGGAGATGCAGGTTGAAGCCAGGCTCAGAAGGAATGTTTTGCCATGCCGATGAATTTGAACCTAGTTGTAGAAGCCAGGGAGCACCCCTGAAGCATTTGCATTGCTGGAGCAAAATTGTCAGATTTGCAAATTATGTGAGCCCCTTTGGCAATGGTCTGAATCAAAACAGGAAACAGGGAGTCTGGCTCAGGGGTTACAGACAGAATCCAACCAGGAAGAGGCCAGGGCCTGTGCCAGGGCAGTGGTGGTGCGAGGGGAGGGATGCATCTGAGAGACAGGATGTCAGTAACTGGTGAGCTCCAGTGATGTGCGGGTTGGTGCATCCAAACTGCCACAGAGTGTCTGGCGTGGGACCTAGATAACAATGTCATTAATTGCTGACCTGGGGAAGTCAGAACAGTCTGGGGTATGGAAAAGATGGAAGACATTCAGTTCTGAACTTGTCATTATGAGATTATTATGGAGATTATTTGGAGATTCCCAGCAAGCAGTTATAGGCAGTCCCCAGGTTACGAATGAGACAGATTGTGTAGGTTTGTTCTTAAATTGAATTTCTACTTAAGTTGGAACAGGTACATTTACTTACCTGTAATAGCCTCTGTTCATCAGCATGAATCGAATGCCAGTCAGATGTTTGTAAGTCGGGGACTTACTGTGTGATAGCCTATGTTCATAAATGTGAGTTGTGCGTAAGTCAGATGTTTGTAATTGCCTGTATACATATGATTTTAAAACTTAGGGGGAAAATGGAACCAACAGCCATCAATGTACAAGTAATGATTAAAACTATGGAAGAAAAGCATGTGGGATTAGAAAATCATGGATCCACCTGGAACCATCAAGAAACCCGTTGTTTTCCACTGATGAACACAGAGAAGTAACCTATGAAGGACACAATGAAAGAACTGGCACCAAGTCAGGAAGACGTCTCATTTTTCCATAAATTACTTATAAAAACTGATTAAACATGGCCTGGATAAGGGACATTCAGGCAAATGGAACTAGTTGACATCCACATGCCCCGTGGAGGGAGGATGCCGTGGAGAGAACTAAGATCCTTAATCATATCCACTGTATCGGTCAATGTCTTAGATAAAAGGCAGACCCTTTAAGCCAGGGGTCCTCACACTTTTTAAACGGGGCCAGTTCACTGTCCCTCAGACCTTTGCAGGGATGAACTGTGGGTCCTGGGACGAGTCGGCTGCTAAGCAGGACAGGCAGCAGCTGCAAAAACACCCGGCAGGCCAGATAAATGTCCTAGGTAGGCCGTATGTGGCCCGCGGGCCGTAGTTTGAGGATGCCTGCTTTAAGTGTTTGGATCATGTGAGGCTGAGAGGAGTAGAAAATACATTCGATAAAAGAATTAGGATAAGAGGAGGTCTAGACTGGGGAGCACCACAGACTCTAACAACATAAAATTTAGAAAGGATTGAATTTTCAGTGGTATAAGTCCAGGTTGGGAGTAACAGGACTTACTTATTGGTTATAAAAAGAAAAGAAAATATAAGAACTAGTTGACATGTACTGATTGACTTAATGCAGGTCAACAGCATGAAGTGGCTGCCAAAAAGAAGTCGGATGAGTTTGGAGTGATTTGATAGGACAGTATCACTAGAACTGTGGTTCTCAGTCAATGGCTCCGAATTGTATAGGGTGATTTTCCTGCAAGTCAAGTCACATTCCATGTGAGTTATATCAGAATCTCTGAGAGGTGAGACACGCAGCCATCAGTGTTTTAGAAAACTTTCCATGTGAATTCAATGTGAAGCCAAATTTGAGAACAAGTGAATCAAATCAGCACTGTTAAAGAATAAAATACTCAAAACAGGCCAGGTGGGGTGGCTCACACCTGTAATCCTAACACTCTGGGCGGCTGAGGCAGATGGACTGCTTGAACTCAGGAGTTCAAGATAGGCCTGAGCAAAAATGACACCCTATCTCTGCTAAAAGTAGAAAAATTAGCCAGCAGTTGTGGCAGGTGTCTATAGTCCCAGCTACTCAGGAGGCTGAGAGGCAAGAGGATCACTTGAGCCCAGAGTTTGAGGTTGCTGTGAGCTATGATGCCACGGCACTCTACCCAGGGTAACAAAGTGAGAATCTGTCTAAAAAAAAAAAAAATACTCAAAACACTTGTTAAAGACAGTAGGGCAGACTTTATTCAAGGCCAGAGCATTTGGTGATAGGCATAGGGAGAGAGATTGGTCTCTACTTTAGCTCCAATAAGGACAAGTGGGTGTTGATAGCCAAGGAACGTGGTGGGGTCCATGGGTAGAAGATTACTAAAAGGAAACATCAAGAGTAAGGGGGTTTCTGGCTAAACTGACTTGAGGCGTTATTGTGTGAAGGTGGCGAGGGTGATAAAGTATCGGGGTCCTTAGATCCCATGAGTGTGGGACTTGGGATTCTTCCTCAAACTAGATTCTCTAAGGAACCAAATTCAGGCCTACCTAAACAGAGGACTTACAGAAGCCTGAATGAAGGCTGGGTCAAAGGAGAGTGTTTGTGAAGAATAAGAAATGGATAATGGTTCTTTTTGGTTTTTTGTTTGTTTATTTGTTTGAGACAGAATCTTAACTCTGCCACCTGAGCTAGAGTGCCATGGCATCATCATAGCCCACAGCAACCTCACACTCTTGGGTTCAAGTGATCCTCCTGCCTCAGCCTCCCAAGTAGCTGGGACTACAGGTGTCCACCACAACACCTGGCTGGTTTTTTCTATTTTTAGTAGGGACAGGGTCTTGCTCTTTCTCAGGCTGGTCTTGAACTCCTGAGCTCAAGCAATCCACCTGCCTCAGCCTGCCAGAGTGCTGGGATTACAGGCATGAGCCAGCACACCCGGCTGGAATAATGGTTTTTTATGAGAAAAAAATATGGCTCTCCTTTCTTTACCTTTAAGGTTCTTTGGCTGGGCTACAAATTAAATTGAAATAAGACAGATTAAAAGGAGAAAAATCATACTTAATTACGTATGTTTACATGGGAGTCCTACAAAATATGAGATTCTAAAAAGGGTCAGATGGTTAATACTTATATATTATCCTGAGCTACAGAAAAGGAATAGGGGCCCAGGGCTTCTGGGGGTGGTGGCAACACAAATTATGGGAGGGTGCAGGGAGGAAATATGTGGCAAATAAGGGTTCTCTGGTTTGCAGATAAAAAGTCTCTCAGGTAATAGAAATTGTCTGGAGCAGCCTTCTTCCTGATACAGATATTTTAGCAATGTAGGTTTTCTTTGTAGATGTAAATTTCTTTTATAAAAGGACAGCTTTTCAGAGCTACTCCTGTGTCTGCAGTTTCTCAGAATAACCAGCTCAAAATATGCCGGAGAAGTGTATTTTGGGGGTGGCATATTCTGATCTCCTCCAGTTGTATTTTGAGGTGGTATATCCTGAGTCCCAACAGTTTTAGCTAGGGGCAGGATACCTTAGAATCTTCTGGGAGTAATGATTTTCAAAATACACACGGCAGAGTACTTCCTTCCCAAGGTTCTGGCAATCATTTAGGTTGGGCTTCTGGTACACCATCCTGTTATATGGGTTGAGAATCACTGGTATAGACTCACTCCACTCTACACTTCCCACACCTAATGTCTTGGAGTTTGCTGTGGCTGCCTCTCTTGTAAATGGCTGCAGAGGCGAGGCAAGGTGGCTCACGCCTATAATCTCAGCACTCTGGGGACCTGAGGTGGGTGAGTTGCTTCAGCTCAGAAGTTTAAGACCAGACTAAGCAACAGCAAGACCCCCATCTCTGACTCGGTGCCCTGTAGCCCAGCGGCTAGAGCATCAGCCACATACATCAAGGCTGGCAGGTTCGAATCCAGCCCAGGCCTGCCAAACAACAATGATAACTACAACCAAAAAGTAGCTGGGCATTGTGGTGGGCGCCTGTAGTCCCAGCTACTTAGGAGGCTGAGGCAAGAGAATCGCTTAAGCCCAAGGGTTTTAGGTTACTGTGAGCTGTGATGCTACAGCACTCTACCCAGGGTGACAGCTTGAAAAATTAGCCAGGCATTGTGGTAGGCGCCTGTAGTCCCAGCTACTTGGGAAATTGAGGTAAGAGGATCACTTGAGCCCAAGATGGAAGTTGCTGTGAGCTATGACACCATGGCACTCTACCCAGGGTGACAGAGTGAGACTCTGTCTCAAAAAAAAAAAAAAAAAACAAACACAACATGCCAACATTTGTGGGATACCTTTAAGGGAGTATTTACAGAGAAAATTTTTAGCACTAAACATCCACATTAGAAAAGAAGAATGGTCTGAAATCGTTGTAAAGATCTAGAATTGCCAAAACAATTTTTAAAAAGAACAGAGGTGGAGAATTCACACTACATGGTTTCAAGACATGGTTTCACTAAATGTACAGTAATCAAAACTGTGATATGACACCAAAATTATCCATAAAATTAAAAACGGATAAATTAGACTTCATCAACATTAAAAACTTTGATTAAAGCTAAAAATCAAAAACCATGGCAAAACTCCGTTGGCCCCTGAAGGCTCCCTGAAAATCAACTGACAAAAGGCAAAATCAAAAGAGAAACAGCATAAAAAATTAATTTCAACGTGTATAACAGGGAAATTGCAGGAGAAATGTTACCCAGTAATCCTGTGGGTTACAGATGCTTGTATATCCTTCTTCATAGGAGAAAAAGATAAGGAATGTGGGTGATTGTAAGGGGGATAGTAAGTGATTTTAGGGGAACACTGAGCTTGGAGAACATGTAATGACCTGAGATAAAGTCTGTTGGGCCTGCAGGGCAGTGTGACAGAAGTCTGTCCACTGGGGTTGACAGACTTTGGTCTTTCTTCCTGTGAGATGAATTAAGTTTAAGAAGACTTAGGGAAAGCAGTTGTGGGATTTTGGGGTCAGGTCTGCATACTAGGTAGATTTAGGAACTTCAGATAACAACTTCATCCTGTGCTTTGGGAGAGGCAGAGGATTTAGACATGGGGTGTGGGGGACACATCAGAGAGAGTCTGAGGCTGCTGCTTCAGTCCAGTGTGTCCCAGTGCCGTATTTTGGGGTATCAGTTTCTAAGCCCTGTCTGAAACTTCCCTAGAAGTTTTACATGCTAAAAGCTGAGTTGGTTTGTGGAAAAAACAAACTTAGTAGCTGGATGGCAAAGGGTCTCATTATGCCAGCCTCTCATTTCTGGGAATAGTTTAGTCCAATTAAATAGTTGCATCTCATTTTTGTAGATGGCGCTGCATGTAGGCTCTTATAGCTGAGCCTGTACATATGATGAGGCAAACAGGTCTTTAATACGAGGAGTTTCTATGGAAACAGAAGGATAAAAGTCACTTCCTAGAGAACACTACAAGCTCATCCTTTTAGAGTCCGGAGGGCAGTCAGCAGAGACCAATGGCAATCTGACAGATTTTATTGGATTGTAATTTGTGTGTAAAGTTTGTCCAAAGATAAACTATTACAGTGTTTTTTTTCTTCAAAGCCAAGCTGACTAGCTACAGCTTGTAAGGCCTCAGGAAAAAGGCAGCTTCAGTTTCAGTGAGTCAAACTGAGAAAAATGAGAAAAAAAAATTGGAAATGCTAGTTTGGAGATTCCCAACCACCAAGGAATTCATGATTCAGTTCAAATTGTAGGCAGATAATAAAAACTCAAAAACAATGGATAGGAAAAAAAATGGATAGGGCTAGAATCTAGTAACAGGTGCCTTGTTCTGTTTTCTCCTGAAAGGTAATTTTTTTCTCTTTTTTGGTGTCTCATTTCTACCAAAGATATTTATGACAAGACTAGTTTGTTTGTAAAATAAGTTTAGTTTCATTAACTTGGCCTAATTATTTACAAAAAGCTTGATGAGGAGACTGATTTATCATATAGGCCTTTTTAAAGTTAGCCTTGCTGGAACTTTTCGTAAGGAATTCAGATTAGGCTTTTTAAAATCTCTTGCGGCAAGGAAGCCAAGCCAAGGATTTGACTCGCCCTCAGGCGGTGTCTGTAACACCTGTGCACTTTGGTGAATTCCTCTCTTCTCAAAGCCTCCTGAATACCTTGAGGTCCCTGGTCCTGTTATAAGGGACGTTCTTTACTTACTGTAAGGCAACCACGTATTCAAGGCATCGCTCCACTTTTCCTGGCCTCTACTTCATTATGTCGACCTCAGTTTCTTAAAGCTGTCTTCCCATATCTGAAAACATTCCAGTCAAAACCTTGGTAAAATAAATACTGTTTCCAGCTGTGTTCTGTTCTGAGAGTAGAATAAATTATTATTGCACATGTGCAAAGGACTATATCACCCTAAGATAAAAATGCTCATGAATACTTTGAATTCTGGGGTGATCACGTGGAGAGACAGGCAAATGTTTCAGTTTTGTTCACAAAGCATATTTTGCCCAATTATTATAAAACTTAAAAGAAATAAGTTATTAATTCTTGAAAATAAAACATGAAGAATTAGCAATGTTTCAAACAAAAGGTTATAAAATATTATTTTAGGCTAATGTAATTAATTCTTATTCTGCTTGATATTAGGTTAACAGTTTTGTGAGTCCATTTTTTCCATTAGAGTTCTAGAAATTTTTACCCAGTCCAGTGATATGTGTGCACTCCCAAAGTTGTCAGAATACTGTATTGGTCAGAATTCTTTCCCTCCTTTCTGTGAACCTCATTGAAGACACAATACTTTAAGATTTGAAGAGTTTTCAGGGAAAGAAGCAATATATTTTAGACAGCAACACTTAAAATAGTCATGGTTAAAGAAGAAACTGACAAGGAAATTTAGTTATTTTCTGGGGCTACAACAACATAGTGGGAGAGTCATAATTAGGACCGATAACATATACCAGGACATATCAGAAGTTTTTGGACTCTCAAGTTTGAAACACATACAAATGTAACAATAAACTACATTAAGCGTCATTTATTATTTGAAAATGCTTCCCCTATAATTTAACATATCAAATAAGCCTATTATTTCTCTTTTGGATGTTTTGGGGCCCTTTAAAACATCCCAAGTTAGTTGAAGGTCAAAAAGACTTACTTTTAGATTTTCAAATTTGATTTTGGGAAGCCTTTCAAATATGTCAAAGGTTTAAAACAATCAAAATAGGAAAGGTTTAAAATACTTAATCGAAACAGAATCTCAGGTCACCATAAAGTAACAGTTATTCATTTAACCAAAGTGATAATTAAGAGATTTCAAAAAGGAAAATGTTTACTCTTTGATAGAAAGGAGATTCAGTTTTCCAAATAATCAAAATACCTACTAAAAATAGCAAAAGGCACACAGAATATGCTTCTCTCTCCCTTCTTTGTTTTTCTGTTGGCAGTTCACTCAAAAAGTGAACAAAAATCTTTTATTATTTCTTTATCAATACTACATGAAAATCTTGTTTAAAAAAAATAAAACCAGCTCAGTGCCTGTAGCTCAGTGGCTAGGGTGCCAGCCACATACACCAGAGCTGGCAGGTTCAAATCCAGCTGGGGCCTGCCAAACAACAGTGACAACTACAATCAAAAAATAGCTGGGTGTTGTGGTGGGCACCTGTAGTCCAGCTACTTGGGAGGCTGAGCAAGAGAATTGCTTAAGCCCAAGAGTTTGAGGCTGCTATGAGCCATGATGCCATGACACTCTACTGAGGGTGACATAATGAGACTCTGTCTCAAAAAAAAGAAAGAAAGAAAAAAGAAAAGAAAACTGGCACCTGTAGCTCAAGCAGCTAAGGTGCCAACTACATACACCAGAGCTAGTGGGTTTGAATCCAGCCTGGGCCTGCCAAACAACAATGACAAATACAACCAAAAAAAATAATTGGGCATTGCGGTGGGTGCTTATAGTCCCAGCTACTTGGGAGGCTGAGGCAAGAGAATCACTTAAGCCCAGGAGTTGGAGGTTACTGTGAGCTGTGATGCCCTGGCACTCTATCCGGGGTGACAGCTTGAGGATCTGTCTCAAAAAAAAAAAAGAAAGAAAAAAAAGAAAAGAAAAGAAAAAACCTTGGAAGGAAGTTGGAGAACCTTCAAAGAACTCAAACTAGACCTCCCATTTGATCCTGTAATTCCATTACTGGGCATCTACCCACAAGGAAAAAAATCCTTTTACCATAAGGACATTTGCATTAGACTGTTTATTGCAGCTCAATTTACAATTACCAAATTGTGGAGACAACCTGAATGCCCACCAATCTAGGAATGAGCAAACTGTGGTATATGTATACCATGGAATATTATACAGCCACTAAAAAGGATGGTGACTTTACATCTTTTGTATTAATTTGGATGGAGTTGAAATACATTCTTCTTAGTAAAGCATCACAAGAATGAAGAAGCAAGAATCCAACATATGCAATTCTGATATGAGGACAATTGATGCTGGTACATGGTGGAGGGAGGAGGAATGGGGGAGTAGAGAGAGGAAGGTGGGAGGGGGGTGTGGGGCCACAGTGTGTGACACACCTCTTGGAGGTGGGACACTATTAATAGAGGGACTTTACCCAGCAAATGCAAGCAGTATAACCTGGTTCATTGTATTTGCAATGATTCCCCAACAATTTAAAAAAAAAAGAAAAAAGAAAAACAAAATTCTAGGTTTTTTTTTTTTTTTTTGATATAGTGTCTTGTTCTGTCACTGGGGTTAGAGTGTATTAGTGTCATCATAGCCCACTGAAACCTCAAGCTCCTGGGCTCAAGAGATCTTCCTACCTCAGCCTCCCAAGTAGCTGGGAAAACAGGTGTGTGCAACACACCTGGCTAGTTTTTCTACTTTTTGTAGAGACAGGGTCTCACTCTTACTCAGGTTGTTTAAACTCTTGACCTCAACTGATTGTCCTCCCACATGAGCCTCCCAAGGTGCCAGGATTACAGGAATGAGCATACACCTGGCTAGTGTACTTTTAATATTAAAACTACTTTTAATAAAACCTTGTGAACAAATCCATCCATTCCTCTGTCAGCTTTGATCACACAAAATAAAATTTTTGTAAGTACTTTATAACCCCTTAACATTTTTTTCATTCTCTTCTTTTCTCTAACTCTTTAAACTCATTCAGTTTTATGTATATTATTTTTTCTTCCATTCATTTATTCTGAAGCAATCTCTAAGTAATCTCTGACCTCGACAAAAAGTGTTTTTTTCTCAGCAAAAACACATATCTTGTAATATCTTACTTTCCTTATACATACATTATGTATACTCTGTATACATAATTCTTCTATCTGTAGTTGTAATTACATATATTAATTATAATTTTAACTTTTTGTTTTTTGAGACAGAGTCATACTATGTTGCTCTTGGTAGAGTGCTGTGCTGTCACAGCTCACAGCAACCTCAAACTCTTGAGTTTAAGCGATTCTTTTGCCTCAGCCTCCCAAGTAGTTGGGATTACAGATGCCCCCCCCCCCCAGCTATTACAGCAACACCCAGCTATTTTTTTGTTGCAGTTGTCATTTGTTGTTTAGCAGGCCCAGGCTGGGTTCAAACCTGCCAGCCCCGATGTGGGCCGTACTCAAACCACTGAGCTATGGCTGGTGAGCCAATTTTAACTCTTTTTAGCCCTAATTTTTAGTGAAAAACCAAGGAAGTTGAACACCACCATTCAGAAAATGAAAAGATAATTCACAGGCTGAGAGAAAATATTTGTAAATTATATTTTTGATAGAGGGCTTATATTCAGAATATATATTGGGCAGTCTCCAAACTCAATAATAAACCAATACCAAAAGAAAAAATAGGTGAAAGATTTGACAGACATTTTACCAAAGAAGGTAAGTGAATGGCTAATAAGCACATAAAAAGATACTCAACATCATTTGATCCCTGGGGAAAGGTCCACTTAAACCACAATGGAGTACCACTACATACCTATTGAGATGGCTAAAATGAAAAAGACTGACCCTGTCAGGTGGTGGTGAGGAGGTAGAGGACCTGGAACTCTCATACACTATGTATATAAAATGGTACAACCGCTATAACCTAATAACAGCCTAAGAATACGGGGAGGGGGGTGGGAGAGGGGAGGAGGGAATGAGTGGAGGGAGGAGATTGGAGGGATCACTTCTGTGGTTTATCTTACAAGGGTACAAGTGAATCTTTCTAAGAGTAGAATATGAACGTTTTAACACAACTAAAAAAATGACATGAAGGCTATGTTAACCAGTTTGATGGAAGTGTTTCGGATTGTGTGTGAAAACCCCACACTGTACCCCAGAAGTGCATTAATGTACATAGTTACCATTCAATAAATAAATAAATAAATAATAAAATGGTACAACCACTGTGAAAAATAGGCCGCTTATTAAAAAGTTAAACCTATCCCTACCACAGATTCACATTTTCCTCTCCTTTATTCAAGATAAAAGAAAGCATATTTCCCTCTGGAGATGTGTATATGGATGTTTATAGCAACTTCATTTGCAATATCCAGCACCAGGTGAATCATGCTCTATGCTCACTGTAGAGGATGCCAAGAGACAAATGACCTCTAAGCCAGATGATTTACAGCTGAGGGGTGGACTCTCGGGCGACTGGTCCACAGGAGCTCCTTATGGAGAAGGAGCCTGTGCCCCCAGCACGCAGTCATTGTTAATTACTCCCCTCACCTGTATCATTCCCTTTCAATAAAAGGCTGGTGCGGAGGTTGCTCGGGGCTACCCAGAAAGTAAGGGCTAGCCCGCCTTCCACAAGCTTGTACTTCTAATCTGCCTCTCGCCTGGTTCCTTCCTGCGCTAACCGAGACCAGGGCCACAGGAGCCTGACAGGTTGCGACAGCTCACAGTGAACTACTCTTAGGCAATCAGAAGGAATGAACTATTGATCTATACAGAGACATTGGTGAACCTCAATACAGTTACGCTGAATGAAAACCCCATGCAAACAATGGTGCATGCTGTATGATTTCATTTATATACTTTTTCCCTTAAACACAAACCAATCTATGGTGCCAGAACACAGCTAAGCAGTTACTTCAGAAGGGAGAGATGGGAAAGAGTACAAAGATTTCTAGGGGAGCTTTCTCCCACCCCCTCAAATGCTATAGCTGGAATTAAACTGACGTAAGAGAAATTGGCAGGAGAAAAGCACACAAATTGTATTCAATATATTTCTATGTAGGTAGAGTTTTAAAAAGGAACATGAAGACCCAAAGAAGCCGTTAGGTCCAAAAGCTTATGTACCTTTTTACACAAAGAACAATAATTTTGAGGGTGTGAGAAGGCAAGGAGGCTTGACCTTGAGTGTGAAGTGTGGGACCATGACTGGGAAGTACTCGGGGAAACTCGTGGAGATGAGGGCTATTTTGGCAGGCTTGTTTGCATAGGTCCCTTTCAACACCAGTCTTTGATGGTTCTTTCCTGGTACAGAGAGGACGCCTTCCTCATGGGAAATTTTAGGACCTGATTTTAGGTAGAAAGGGGATGCCCAGAAAGCCCATCTTGCGTCTGATGTTTCTTAAGTGACTTCAGCACAAAATAACACATACAGGCTGCATGTTTTGGGGTGGCATGTTCTGAACACCTTCAGAGTCAAGAAGAAATGTGGGAGTTGGGGGTAAGGGATATGTTCGTTTCTCGAATGTGGTGACTGTTTCATGGGAGTGTCAGACTTACCAAACTGTATGCTTCAAACATCTGCAGTTGATGGGGTGTCAGTTATGCCTCGAGGAAGAAAAGACACGTTGACTCTGAGGAATAGGAGCCCTCTTTGATTGTCAGGCCCAGAGAGAAACTGCAATGTGGCAGCGTTCCCAGCTCCCTCCTGGCGAACTGAGTAATCACCACTTGACGCTACTCCTGTAGTTCAGCCATGTGTAGCCAGTCACTAGTCAGTATCATTTCTGTAGACTAATGAGAATGCCTGAAAAACTGCTTTTAGAATCACCCCTCTTCTGGTTTGTCTTCTTTAAAAAGTGAACCTCTCCTTTGTCCTCAGGAGCACTCTCAGGTCCCCAGGCTGCAGTCCTCAACACTGGCCCAAATTCACTCTCTTGCCTCAGTCTTCTTGTTGAGGTGGACAGTCTCACTCACCATTGTTTTTTTTTTAAAAGAACAAACTCAAGCATGCATCCTCTGAGTTCAGGGCTCAGGTTTCACACGTGGTTGTTTGGGGGGCTGTCAGGGCTCGTTACCCTAACTGTTCAGCAACATCTTTGGTGGCTGAGGACAGCCTCCCAGCCATGCTGTCTCACTCAGGACTGAGGACAGCCTCCCAGCCATGCTGTCTCACTCAGGACTGAGGACAGCCTCCCAGCCATGCTCTCTCACTCAGGACTGACCCGGCCTCAGTCTACAAGGCTCTGTCCTTTCTCAGGGCAATGTCAGAAAGTACAGAAATTTACAACTATGAGCCCCCAGTGTAGAGACTGTCGTTCAACTTTGAGATCCTGGAATTATCTTACCCACCTGGTAAGTGTCAGGTGTTTCTGTGTGTGCTGGAATGAACTGAGTCACCTACGACTGTTTATTTACTAACAGGTCTACTTTGGCCCAGAATTTTTTTATTCAAATAGTGTTGTTTCTTTTCTTTGTGAGAGCTGAGATGGAATCAAAGAAAGACTCATTCTATTGACTCCTTAAATAGATTCTTTTAATTCAAAGAAAGGGTCAATAGGAGAGGCACAAGCCGTGAGTCTTGTCCCAGCAAAGAAAGCCACGTGGGCAGGCCCTTTATTCAGATAATGATTTTCCCCTCGGTGAGAACTGAAGAGAAGTCAAAGAAAGCCTTATTCATATATTAAATTCTAAAGTTCTTCGAATTCAAAGGAATTTTATAAGGAACCTGTAACTCAGGTAACTTTTGTTTTCAGATCCATGGTGCATAGTCTTGATAGCAGGTAAATTACTCAAATTTCTGCCCTTTTGCAAGTCCCCGACCAGTGACACCGGCATGTTTTGGTAACTGCATGTGAGTCCCTAGAATCTGCGCCTGTAGCTGTGTCTCACCTTCGGCACTGCAGACTCCTGACTAGTTTAGGAACCTGTGGTTGGGATGGTTGCCGAGTCATCCTTACAACCCTGCGGGACTGCTCCTTACCTGCCCGACCGGCTCTTCTTCACTCAGGGTCTGCCAGCTGTTCTCTCCATAACCAGACTCTGGCAGCTCAGGTTAAAGTTACCTGCTCAGTGATTCCTAAGCCTGCTGCAATTTAGAATACAGTACAATGTAATTTCCTACAGAAATTAAGTTTCATTTTATTCTTAATTACAGTATAAATTTCCCCTTAAGATCACCTGAGATTTTAAAAACACTGTGCCTCCCCCCTCGGTCCCCCACCAAATAGACCAATTAAATTAGAGTCTCTCATGACCCCGAGCATCAGCGTGGTTGGTGGGTGGATTGTTCAAACCTGCATTCTGGTGTGCAGCCAGGTGAGAGCCTCTGCCAGGTAGAAGGGCAGCGGCTTTTGTATAGAAAGTCAGCACTTTCTTTAACATGTCTGGGAAAACCGAATTGCTTTTGTTTTACCTTCTACAGTTCTACAATTACATTCCCCCAAAGGCTAAGTTCTCTCATTGGTTATGTACAGGTCATGGCAGTTAAGGGAAAATTTATCCTGTAATTAAGAATAAAATGAAACTTAATTTCTGGAGGAAATTATATTGTACTGTATTGTAAATTACACTTTTCATTGGGAAATTATGAAATAAGATTTTGGCATTGCCTAAAATAATGTAGTGTCTAATTTTAAAAATGACATAATTAAAAGATAATTAGTGGAATAGGTAATAATTTGGCTAATTGCAACGATTAAATGATTGCTTCCATAATGTAAATTACTTTTTACCATAGTCAGACATCTAAAATATTTTCTAAACATCAAGTGGTATTTTAAACATTAGATTATTTTACATGTATGAGCAAGTGGCCTATATTTGGTTAATGGACTCCTTGTGACCGATGGCCAGCTGCATCAGACCAGTTGACCAGAGCTGCCTCAGCCAAGCAGGTTGCTGGCCCAGGCTCAGCTCCAGTGGGGGAGCTGTGCAGGTGCCCAGTGGGAGAAGGCTGTGCAGGTGCCCAGCCTCAGTAGTGCTGTGCTAGATGTTGTCTTTTCTCCTAAGAAAACTCTGAGTCTCTGTATCCTCGTCTGTGTGCAGGGGAAAATAAAACCACCTCACTGGATGACCCCTACAATAAGCATAGCATTAAAGCTCTTAATAGAATAAGAAGTGATAGAATTATGATTTAAAAAATAATTTTCTTTGCACCAGAGCTTTCCTGTACTTTTCCTGGCCTTTAATTTGGCTAGCCAGAGAGAGGACCTGGAAGACATGGGGGCCTGGCAGATTTGGTTAGGTCATTGGATTCTGGAGGACAGCTGGGTGCTGCGAGAGGCAAGTTTATCCATCAGGATTTTCCCTCACCTGGGGAGAGGTTGGGAACTGGGGCAAGCCTGAGTATGTGGGGAAAGTTGTCCTGGAAGTTGGATTGAGGGAGGGAGCCTCGACTCCACAGAGCCAGCTGTATAGACCCAGACACAGGATGTGATGCTGGCAGATTAACTGTGGAATCCAAACCAATAATGACTGTTTCTACATGGACTTGAAGTCTGTTTTCTGCTGGCTGTGTTTTTGTTTTTTTGCAATGTTTTTAGTTTGAATTTTCCCTTTTCCTGACAATTGAAATTGAGCCAGATGCTCTGTATCCGTGCAGGGAAGAGTGAGGTAACTTACTGTCCACTCACAGAACGCAGGGCTGGAAAGGTTCGTCTAGATTTGCATTTTAAACCTGAGCTCTCATCTCCTGAGTGGCAGGAGTGACTCAGGGGCGGACACGGAGGGAGCAGAGGGGAGAGGGCGGGATCAAAGGGACAGGGCCCCACGGAGAACCCGACCTTTTCCTCCTTCAGATTATGGGACTGCCGGTTTGCTCTATTTTATATGTTAGAGGTTTTAAAATTCCACATGCAAGTAAGGATTCTAGTCACAAAGAAAACAAAAGGTTGGGAAACTGGGGAATTAGTTCACTCTTCCATTTTATAAATGGGAGATGAGCGTGATAAAGTGATTTGTTGGATGTCACACATGTAGAAAACGGCGCAGGAGGACTGGGAATTAGTTTTTCTGATTTTCGGTCCAGAGACGCGGCCTCTTTCATGTTGCCTTTTAACAGGTGGGGAAAGGTGGGTGAGATCCAGGCCGTGTACAGACCACAGCTCTATACATGTCGCAAGAGAATCTTCAAGCAAAGTAAAGGAAAGCAGCAAAAATTCAGCATCTTGAAGGTCTCACTATCGCAGCAAAACAAACCAAATAAAAAAGGGCACAAGGCACAATTTGCCTCCAGTTCTCTCTTACACTGGAAGCTTCTTTTTTAATTTTTAATTATTTTTAATTTCAGATTAATATGAGAGTACATACTATGAGGTTACATAGTTGGTTTCAGTGAAGTTAAAGTCCAAGTTGTGGTTGTGTCCTTCACCCAGGAACGTGTGCAGTCTACCTGTGCGAGGTACCCATTGGGTGGGAACTTACCGAACCCCTTTCCCCACCTCCCTACTTGAATTTAATTGAGCTTTCCTCTCCTGTGAGCACGTAGTTGTTGAAAGAAAGGCACTTCCACCGGCAGAGATCTCACAGACCACCAAGGCTTGTACGAAAGGTCTTTATTGGTGGGTGAGGGAGGCTGCAGAGCAGCACCAAGGAGGAGAGAAAAGAGAAGAGAAAAGGGAGAGAGAAGAGGGGAGAGAGAGAGGGAGAGGAGAGGAGAGCGAGGAGGGAGAGGGGGAGAAGGGGAGAAACGTACCCCTTTATAGGGAAGTCTGGGAATGGTGACGGGATGGTGGGATAAGCAATAAGGAGTTATTGCTTCCGTGGAAAGAGTCGTTAGGGGCAGGCAGCGGGTGATTGGAGCAGAGTGATGAGGTAGGCCACTCCCTGTGCTTGGGGAGGAGTTGTAACTTTAAGAGTGGGAAGGGGCTTTGCGGGAAGGGACTTTCTGAGGCAGTTACCTAACAGTTGTTAATCTAGTTTTGGTTTAGCACTGAGGACATGTGATGCTTGTTTATCCATTACTTGTGATATTTCGCTTAGGAGAATGTTCTCTAAATCCATCTGGATTGTTTCAAAAGATACAAAATCTCCATATTTTTATGGTTGAATAGTATTCCATGGTGTACATATACCACAGTTTATTAATCCATTCATGGATTGAAGGGCACTTGGGTTATTTCTATATCTTTGAGATTATCAGTTGAACTGCTATCAACATTTGAGTGAAAATGCTCTTATGGTAAAATGTGTTTTCTTCTTTCGGGTGGATAGTGGTGATGGGATTGCAGGATCAAGTGGCAGGTCTACTTTTAGGGCTTTGAGGACTCTCCATACTCCTTTCCATGGGGCTGCGCTACTTTGCAGTCCCACCACCAGCTCATGGGTGTGCCCTTCTCTCCACCCCACACCAGCACCTGCTGCTTTGGGACTTTGTGATGTGGGCCATTCTCACTGGGGTTAGGTGATACCTCAGGGTGGTTTTGATCTGAATTTCTCTGATGATCAGGGACCATGAGCATTTTTTCATGTGCTGATTGGCCATTTGTCGGTCCCCCTGAGAAAAGTTTCTGTTCACATATCCTGCCCAGTTACTCATGGGGTTGTTTGCTCTTTTTTTGTTGATTTGCTTGAGTTCTTTTGCAGATTCTGGTAATTAGCCCTTTGTCAGCTCCGTAGCATGCCAGTGTCTTCTCCTGCTCTGAAGGTTGTCTCTTTGCTTTTTTGATTGTGTCCTTAGCTGTGCAGAAACTTTTTCACTTGATCAGGTCCCATTTATTTACTTTTGTTGTTGCTGCAGTTGCTGGTGGGATCTTCTTCATAAATCTGTAGGCTAATAGGATTAAGAGTTTTTCCCATAGTTTCTTCTAGGGCTTTTATGGTTTTGTGTCTTAGATTTAAATATTCTACCCATCATGAGTTAATTTTTGTAAGTGGTGAGAAGTTTTTTACATGTGGCTAAGCAGTTCTCCCAGCACCATTTATTGAATAAGAATCATTTTCCCTAGAGTATGCTTTTGTTTGTTTTGACAAAAATCAGATGGCAATATGAGCCTAGTTTCAGCTCTAGACTCTCTGTTCTGCTCCATAGATGTATATCTCTATTTTTATGCCAATGCTATGCTGTTTTGATCACTACAGATTTGTAGTATAACCTAAGTCTGGTAAAGTGACGCCTCCAGATTTGTTCTTATTTTGTAGAATTGTGTTGGCTATTTGGATTTGTTGTTGTTGTTGTTGTTGCATGTAAAACATGAAACTATCTTTTCAAGATCTTCAAAGTATAACATTGGAATTTTAATGGAGATTGCATTAAATTTGTAGATTGCTTTGGGTAATATGGACATTTTAGCAATGTTTGTTTTTCCAAGCCATGAGCATGGCATTTTCTTCTTTCTGTTAACATTCTCTGCTATTTCTTTTCTCAGGGTTTTATAATTTTTTCTGTGGAAATCCTTCATATTCTTTGTTAAATATACCAAGGTATTTCATTTTATTTGATGATACTGTGAAGGGTACTGTATCTTTGATTTGACTGTCAGATTGACTATTTTTGGCATATATGAAGGCTACTGATTTGCATATATTGATTTTATATCCTGAGATGTTGCTGTATTTCCTGATCACCTCCAGGAGTATCATAGTTGAGTCCTTGGGGTTCTCTAACTATAAGATCATGTGATCAGCAAAGGGTGATAGTGGGACCTCCTCCATCCCCAGGAAGCTACTGTTATATTGCCAATTAAGCTGTGTGACTTGGGGTAAGGCGCCTGGAAAACCACAAAAAGATTGTATGTCATTATTGGAAAGGGCTAAAGCAGTGGTTCCTTTTGGGGATCAGAAAACACTTATTTCCGATGGTCTTAGGAACCAAGACACCGCTCTTCTATCTGTTCCCAGGCAGGTCTGCCCACATTCACATACGCCCACATGTGAGTACCCAGAGTGATGACATCATCTGTATTAAAGGGTCAGGGCATTAGGAAGGTGGAGAGCCACTGGGGTAAAGGATCCTGTAACAGACCAGTTTTCTGGCAAATCTTCAGGATCACATTATAAAGAAATGCAAGTGGATACATTTTTCACTACTGAAGCTTATTTATATCACCCTTGTCTGCTACTCAGTTGTAGCATCAGTAGGAAATCAGTATTTACCAAAGGCTGTGCCCTACTCCAAGGTATTTAATGGAATCCTGCCGTTCCCATCAACCCTACTCCATGCTCTCCTTTTTCCAGCTCATCTAACAGTCTATGTAAGATCCTCTTCCCTAAGCATCCTCCAATATGATCTCAAGATGAGATCAATGTGATCTAAGCAGACTGCTATATTCATAAGTACCTCCTGTGTAAAAATTCTAGCATTGGAAAAGAGAAGAAATCTATCTCTGTAATGTAGGTGCAGGGAATGGGTGTTAAATGAGAAGACAAAGGAGAAATATCTGCACACATGGGAAGAAAAGTGGTCAGTTTGGACAAAGAAATAAAACTCAACCGTTGCTGAGTTTTGAGTAATCAGGACTGATAACATTACCTGGCTCTCCAGTTCCTTGTGGCTGTGCAGGTATAGATACTGCCCTACGGAATCCAGGGCAGGATTAATGGTGGAAGCCGGAACACACAGTGAGTCCATGTTCTGTTTAGTGCCAGACTGCACTGGGGAAGTTTGCAGGTTACAACGGCTAAACCTCCATCTAGATTCTTCTTTAGTTAATGCCACTTAAAATTATTGTAATTGGGAGTGTTAGTTTTGTTTTTGTTTTGTGTGTGCCTTAAAAGGAATAAAATGCAGGCAGAAAGCAATCAGGTTGTTAGTAGAAGTAGTCAATTTAATATGGCCTGGTGGTTTGACCATCACAACTTCACTGAATTGACCTTGGCCATTAGACCAGTTGAATAGAGACATATCACTATAACAAAGGAATAAAAGAATCATTAAAACATAAAATTTAAGCATACACCATCTAACTACCTCTCTGTAGTTAGATGTAATTGCAGTTTTCCACCAAAGAATTTGTGGAGAATGAAAAATAAACACTTGAGGAAATAGCACCAAATGGATGGAAAACATGAAATTAACCTTTTCCAATCCAGTTTTTCTGCCACCCACATTCTCCCCTGATCTTATTTATTTTGGTGGGGAAAGCATCAGTGGATTGCTTGTAATTATCTTACAGTTTTAAAAAAGAAAAAACATAAATATGAAGTCACTTGATGATTCTATTATATATTTTAGTTATATAAAATAATTAAAGTGCATGTGTCTACTTTTGTTTATAATTTTTTGAGTGCAATACGTTCTGAAGCAAACTCTAGGATGGAGTCCAAGCTTCCATCACAGTAGGTCTCACAGTAGGAAGTGGTTTCTCCTTCCACTTTCCTCACTCTTCTGCTGTAAACCATGCAGTCTTTCGTTGAGGTCTTTTCATTGTGCAGTATACAAGGCATCTGCCCATGGCCTCAGTGTCAGAGATCATTGTCTTCCCCTCTTTCTTGAATTCCTGTTCCTCACATTGCTCACCAGCTGAGCGAAGCCATTTCTCCTGTAAGACAGGTGTGTCTGCACTTGCTCTCCGAGGAGAGGGCAACGAATGCAACAACAAAGAATGTGCGGAATGTCTTCCCACAGGACTGGAATTAATTGTCTCAATCCAGAAAATCTGTTTCTTATAAGGAATTGGAGATCTGTTGAACTTCAGAATTATTTACATTTCTTTAGAAATGTGCTCATTGTCAGCGGAAGACCATCACGTGAAGAAGTATCTTTGGCATAAGAGCCAAGTAATACAGTGTTGGGAGAGAGAGCAAAGAGCTCTTCCCACCTCTGCGTGTCTACCCAGATGACTCTTCAACTGCTTGAAATAAGTTGCTCCTATCTACTTGGTTAGATTTTTTTCTTCACATTTTCTTTTCCCTTTTCTTTCTAAAAACAAAGAACCAACAAAACAAAAAGTAAAGACCTCATTGATTCTTAAAATTTCTTGGAAGAAAATTTTGTTTCAGCTATTACATATTTCAAACAGAGTTGTTTTTTTTAGAAACAGTATCGTTCTGTCACCCTCAGTAGAGTGCTGTGGCGTCACAGCTCACAGCAACCTCCAGCTCTTGGACTTAGGTGATTCTCTTGCCTCAGCCTCTTGAGTAGCTGGGACTACAGGTGCCCACCACAATGCCTAGCTATTTTTTTGTTGCTTAGCTGGGCCTGGTTGGAACCTGCCACCTTAGGCCCGGCATATGGGGCCAGCGCCCTACTCATTGAGTCTCAGGCCCTCCCTTCCCTTCAAACAGAGTTTGAGGTCCCTTTTATTCCATTCCCTATCATATCAATATTAAGAAAAGGATCGAGTCGTCAGCAATTTACTAAAATTTTCCCAGCACATATTAAATTAGCTTGACATGTCTATAAAAAAAGAACAGGTTGACTTAAAGGGGGATTGGTCAGAATTGAAAGCATTGAAAAAAGAATGTTATAAAGAAAGTCCAGGCTCGGCGCCTGTGGCTCAAGCAGCTAAGGGGCCAGCCACATACACCTAAGGTGGTGGGTTCGAATCCAGCCCGGGCCGCCAAACAACAATGACAGCTGCAACAAAAAAATAGCCGGGTGTTGTGGCAGTCACCTGTAGTCCCAGCTACTTGGGAGACAGAGGCAGGAGACTCCCTTGAGCCCAGGAGTTGGAGGTTGCTGTAAGCTGTGATGACACAGCACTCTACCCAGGGTAACAGTTTGAGGCTCTATCT
>NW_003852502.1:2813894-2848573 GCF_000181295.1 Otolemur garnettii | reverse complement strand
AAAAAAAAAAAAAAGTTCAGTGGGTGTATTTCTCACTACCTTTCCTCACTTACAGAAGAAAATCTGAGTGGTGCTCATTTGGTTGCCATCCAGAAGAAAAGAGTCTTAGTTGCCAGGCCAGAACTGCTCAGATCTCAGCAGGCATGTCTTGGGTATTGTGACATCATTGATTATATCAGGCCTGAGATCATTAGCTTGCAGTCATTAAACTGGAAATTCAGTTGGCCCTGGTTCTGATTTGATACTTACCAAAATAACTTATATTACCATTTGGATTTCCATGAAGCTCTGGCTACAGAGAGAAAATACAGGTTACCCTGGACGGGCCATAAAACGCTTAATTGGAGTCAGACCTAGAACCTCAGTGTAGGGAGGGGCAGTGTCCAGCTATTCTTTCACCTGTGGTTAGTGTGTGGGAAGCAGGTGCTCCTCCAATCACTTTGGTGATTTTTTTGCTTTTACGTGTTTATTTTTATTTATATCATCACCTCCATGCAGGTGTGTATCAGGGAACCAGACACAACACTCTGCCCAGCCATTCCTTCTCCTTCCGGGAGTGGGCTTCTGAGGTGCCCCGAGAGTGGGGAGTCTCCAGAGTTTTTAGTGAGTTCTACAGGGGAGGCGCCATGGTTCCAGCAAGTCTTGAGGCCAGATGTGTATCTCGGTCTTAGAAGGATTGAGTACCTCCAGTGACTGAGAGTTTCTGTCTATAAAGCCACCAGGTGGGATGTGCAAGGGTCCAGATGAAGTTCTGAGACCTGTTGCTGAATGTCTGTCTGAAAGAGTCTTGGGGGCTCCACATTCTTTTCTTCTTTAAGACTTTACACCTTTTTAAATTTTAAAATTGTAAACTAGTTCAAATTGAAACTTGTACCCTTTAAAAGTGTTATTTTTAATTTTAAATCTCCCTTATTATGAGCAAGGGAGGAGAGTTTGTTGGGGGAATATTTACCATTAATAAGGGTAGATTGGCTGGGGATTTCTGAAGGATCTGATTCAATTTCCTGACAAACAGGTGTCACCTCCCTTCTACGCTTACAGTCCTCTACCAAGACGCACGCTTTCTGTTTGAACATATGGTCACACTGTGGTGATTTTTTTTTGGCTTTTACTTATTTATTTTTATTTATATCATCTCAGAGTTAACTATCTCCAAGGAATATTGGTGGTGTGTTCAATAGTGAGCTAGAGAATGGCTCTGAAGAGAGACGTGTTTAATTAAATTAAAAATTCTCCAACACATGCCTGCAAGAAAGGGAAGTTGGTAATGCAGGCTGCTTCTTCCTGAAACAAATCTGGGGCAATTTAAATCTGGTTCTACTTGGGGCCAGGATATTAGAGTTATTTCTTTTCTTCTTACTGTACTGGGGTTGATGTTGAGGGAGGGCGGGAGAGAGAAAGCCAAGAAAGAAAGAAAAAGAAAAAAGGACTACACACACCCACGTGGGATCGTGTGGCGTATACACGCATATATCTGCATTATGTAAAACTATAGATGTATGGGGCAGTGCCTGTGGCTCAAAGGAGTAGGGCGCTGGCCCCATATGCCAGAGGTGGTGGGTTCAAACTCAGCCCTGGCCAAAAACTGCAAAAAAAAGGAAAAAAAAAACTTTCAAGTATCAAGAATCGCTGATGAATTAATAAATTCAGTGCTTTTTTAGCATCTTGTAATTATGTGGTCTTAACACATTTTTTAAAGTTTGTTGATGTAAAGGATTGTTATGACGAAAGATTTCGTGGTAGCAAACCACACTTGTAATCAGGAATCAACTTCCGCTGTTCTTCTGCCCTTTGTAACTCTTCGCACTGAGTCTGATGGAGGCTGCGGTGGGTGGGCTGCCCGGATGTCACCGTCAGCAGGACACTCTTAATTTCCTGTCTGTCCCAAGTGTTGGGAACTGCTGGTGGAACAGCTGAGTCCCTCCCAGGGAGCAGCCTGACTCCCAGGACGGGCTCAGAGCTCTCCGTGGGCCGGGCGGTTGCCGTCCACTGTTGTCAGTGTGGCCGTTCAGCTCTCTGTGCCCCGGTCCCCTGCTTCTTGCCTTCTTACAGGTATAAGAAACACTTCTCAATAAATCTTGGGCAAGCATATCCAGACCTCACAGTGTATCCAGGAGACTGAACTAAGACAGAATGAGGGGTGCATTTTACTTGCTAATATTTTAGTTACTTTTTTTTTTTTTTGGCCCGGGCTGGGTTTGAACCCGCCACCTCTGGTATATGAGGCCAGTGCTCTACTTCTTTGAGCCACAGGCTGCTGCCGCTTTGTTTTTTTGAGATAGAGTCTCACTGTGTTATCCTGGGTAGAGTGCTGTGGCTTCGTAGCTTACAGCAACCTCAAACTCTTGGGCTTTAACAATCCTCTTGCCTCAGCCTCCTGAGTAGCTGGGACTACAGGCATGTGCCACCACACCTGGCTAATTTTTCTATTTTTAGTAAGGGGGGGGGTCTTGCTTTTGCTCAGGCTGGTCTTGAACTCCTGAACTCAAGTGATCCACCTGCTTCGGCCTCCCAGAGTGCTAGAATTACAGGCCAGGTGTGAGCCACTGTGTCCGGCCTTTAGTTACTATTTTTGTATGTGCATTTTTAAGTGAGAGGAGTCTAGCATCTTCTTTTGGTATCCCTGTCCGGCTTTGTAATTAAAATTAATCTGACTTCATGAAATGAATTGAGGGGATGTTCCCCCGCTTTTCCTCCTGTATGGCCTGGAAGTGTTTAAATAACATTGAAATCATCTGTTCTTTAGAGATTAGACCCATCTGGTCTTTGTGCCTTTTTTTCATGATAGATTCTGAATCACCAGCCTAACATCTTTTACAGTGATTGACAATTTAAGTAATTTATATTTGGTTAGGAAATCATTCACTTCCTCTGTGTTTTCAAATTTGTAGCCTTGGAATTGCAAGCAGTAAGTAATGTCTTATAATTCTTTTAATCATGCCTATATCTGTGGCTTTGTCTTCTCATTTTTAATCTTCCATGTTTTTGCAAGTTCCTTCATATGCACATGTGTGTGTGTGTGTGTGCCAAGTGCATTTATCCTCTTTATAATCAGAGAGTTGATCTACTTTATTGGTCTCAAAAATAAAAATGAAAACAGCTATTGACTGTGTTTCTCCCGTCTGCTTTATTTTGCCTTCCTTTTGTTTTTTACTTTTATTTATTCAGCTTTCATTTCTGTTAATCCTTTTTACATTTTTTCTTTGTCTGTTTCTTAATTTCAGGGCATGTGTATAAAGTTGCTTTGTTTTTCTCTTTTTCTTTTAGTAATGGAGAAGTGAAAGGTGGTAAGTGCACTTTCAGTGCCGTAGTTTTTACGGCTTCCCTTTATTGCCTTCTCAATAGTTTGTAATTTCATGTTTCATTTAATTTTGATTCATGGACTAACTCTCCTAAAGTTAAAATTTTTATGGTTTATATCTCATTTTATTGGAGCATGATTAAGGAAGGTAACTTTAAAAATACTTCTTTTTCTTTACTTTATTCTTGACAACTTCAATTTGCTAAGCTTTTCTTTTTGGCCAAATACATGATTGATTTTGTAAATGTTTCTTGACGCTAAGAGGAGAAAATGTATCTTCTCTAATACAGTGTGGAAGGGATTTAAAGCTTTACATATATTTATTAAATGACATTTATGACTTGTCTAGTACATATATCTAACTGTGGAGCAACTCTACTTAATTCTTTCCCTAATTATATTTTTTTAATCAAGCTACACTTGCATTTTTTAATAATTTTTACTTTGCCGGCATATGTTGGAGACACTGTGGGTTCCATTCCAGACTACCTCAAAGTGGTTGCCTTTGGAGAATAAAAACTAAGGCATTTCCCACAGTGGGGTGAAAAGTGCTTTCTGAGAACAAGAATACCTAATGTCTGCTAACATGAGCCTCCTCCCTGGTCTGCCCCAGAGCTTCAGTGAATGCCAGCCTTGCGTGACATGGAGCAGACATGCACAGATGCCTTGCTTTATTGCACTTGACCTTACTGTGGGTCCCGGTACAGCGGGCTTTACAGATGGAAGGTTTGCAGCCACCCCGCATCCAGCAAGTTTATCTGTGCCGGTTTTCAAAGAGCATTTAGTTAAGTGTGCAAGCCCGCCACACTGGCAGCACTGTGCAGAAAGGTTTCCTGACCTTGGTGGTCGTGTGGGTGTGTGGCAGGGGCTCGCTGTGTGGCCTTTTTCATTCTCCCGCACTGGTTTCACCTCTCCTTGTGCAGTGCTGGCCTGCACCCTTGACAGCTTACTCTCTTTGGTTAACCTCTTGTGCTTCCTTTTCTCTTCCCCAGCCACGCTGGAGGTGCCTTCATTCTTCTCAGTTTGTCTTCTGCCCAGGTGATTCCTCTGCGTATCACAACCCAGTGGTCACCGTCATACTGAGCCTTCGATCCGTGCATCACGTCTTCTTTACTCTCAGGGCGTGGAGCCTGGAACCCACCTTACCTGGCAGTGATGCCGTCACTCTTGCTTTCTTTTCATTTGCGTTTGCTTTATATTTTTGCCCAGTCCTTTATTGTTTATCATTTAACACATTTGCATTATTTTCTTTTTTAATTTATTTTATTTTCTGAGACAGAGTCTTACTCTGTCACCCTGAGTAGAGTGCTGTGGCATCACAGCTCACAGCAACCTCTAGCTCTTGGGCTCAAGTGGTTTTTCTCACATCAGCCTGCCAAGTAGCTGGGACTATAGGCACCCACCACAACATCTGGCTATTTTTTTTAGAGACAGGATCTCACTCTTGCTCAGGCTGATCTCGAACTCCTGAGCTCAAGAGACCACCTGCTTTGGCCTCCCAGAGTGCTAGGATTATAGGCATGAGCCAAGTGGATCTCTTGAGCTCAGGAGTTGGAGATCAGCCTGAGCAAGATCGCAAAGATCCAGTTTACTAGCTTTACTTTTTAAACTTACGCTTAACATTACACATTTAAAGAAAAGTCAAAACTTACTAAATTGCCAACATTCATGCACAATTAGAAAACATTCTTAATTTATATTAAACCACAAATGTATTACCATTAATTCATTAATATAAATAATTAATAAATACTGAAAAAAATTGAAATTATTTCTGTCGAAGATTTATCCTGGCAATATTAACTTCTCAGCAGGCCAACACTACTTGGCTCATGTTTTAGACACAATGGAAAAGCAGATTCTTGCTGGTGTTAGTGTGGAACCTTGTTCTATCACTACTAAAGAGTCCAGGCTCCCCTTGGAGTACAGTTTAATAAAAAAGAATTCTGTGGCTCATACCTGTTAATCCCAGTTACTCCGAGATGGAGGCAGGAGGGTCACTTCAAGCCAGAATTTCAAGACCAGCCTGGGCAATGTAGCCAAACCCTATTTCTAAAAAATAAGGTACAATAAATTAGCCAGTTATAGTATCATGCGCCTGTAGTCCCAAATACTCAGGAGGCTGAGGCAAGAGGATCACTTGAACCCAGGACTTCAAGGCTTCAAGTGAGCTATAGTGACACCACTGCACTCCAGCCTAGGAGACAGAATAATAAATAAAAATTAAAAAGCAAAGTGCATACAGAGGGTCATAACAGTTTTAAAGGAAAAAAGGGTTCCATTATGTGGTTCCAACAATAAACTGAAAAGTCTGTGACAAATAGGAGAGCCAATGTGCTGTTTACAAATTCTTTAGGTATAATTATATTGAAAGTCAAGTTCATTTGAAATCTTAAAAAACATGGTCTGTTAATTCTGAAATGGTGCTTGTTATAGTTTGTCCTTTCTGTTAATGTGGGTGTTGAGTTTCTTCTCATCCAGCCTCAGCAGCTGCTTCTCGTGTTTACCATCAGGGACTTTCAGTGGCCTTCATCGTCGGCTTTTACTCTGTCTTGACCATTCTCAGCAATGCCCTTGGAAGTGATTTTTCTGCCATTCTCTATTTTAGTAGAAGGTGATATAGATTTGAAATTGCTCACCCCAAAAGACTGGGAGAGGAGGAAGTGAGGTCCTCATGACGCAGTGACCCGAGTGAAGTAAATCCTGTTTCTAAAGAGAAACCTCACCTCCATTTTTTTTTTGTTTTTTACTTTTTTACATTTATTTTTCTTCTGCTTCCTTTTTCTTAGTTTTGCTGATTTGATCGATTTACTATTCACACCATATTCCCCCATTCTTTTTTTTTTTTTATTTTTCAGAAATGCTGTTTTATTTAACATTTAGTTCTTAGTACTAGATCTCAAAATAAAACAAAACCACCTGCAAGTCCCATGGTTGTCTCTTCCTCTCAAGTGAGTTCTTTACAGAAGAACATTCCCGCCTTCCTTCCAGTCATTACAAACATCTCAGTCCCGGGGCAGCATCCTCCGGGCAGCACCCAGGCTCCAGAAGAGACTGAGCAGCAGGCAGAGTCTGAGGAGATGGATCCTCATGACTTCCACTGTGAGTTGCTCGTGGGTGTGAACAGCTGTCAGCAGGGCCCCCAGAGCCCCCATTCTTGATGTGGATCCTCTCTCTGTTTCCATTCCATTTGTCTAATGAATTAATTCTGTGAATTATCTTCTCCTTTCCTGTGCTGTCATTTTTCACGTAGGCAACTTGCTTATTCTGCCTGGGAATTTCTCTAATGGCTAATGGCATTGTGGATTTTTTCACATCCTCATTCACCCTCTTCTCTGGTGAGGTAGGTGTCTTTTCAGATCTTTTCATGACCTGCTCCCTGCCCCTCCTTCTCCCCCTGCCTTTTAAATTAGGTTGTTTTCTCACTATTGAGTTTTGAGAATTCTTTACACATTCCAGCTATAAGAGCTTTACAGACTTATAATTTTTGCAGATATTTCCTCCCAGTCTGTGGCTCGCCTCTTCACTCTTTTGACAGTGATTTTGAAGAGCAGCAATTGTTAATTTTTAGGAAGTTGTTTATAGGTTTGTTCTTTCTTGAATCATGCTTTTGGTCATTTCAGTCTATATTCCATTTTGAGTTAATTTTTGCATATGGGTGAGGTGCAGTGAATGTTCTTTTTTAGCATATGTATATTCAGTTCTTTCAGCACCATTTATTGAAAGACTGTCCTTTCTTCACTTGAATGCCTTCACATCTTTGTTGAAATCAGTTGTCCATATATATGTGAGTCTATTTCTGGGTCTGTTCTGGTTTGATGATATATTTTGAGGCCAACACTATGTTGTCTTGAGTACTGTAGCTTTATAAGACTTGACATTGGAGAGTGGCTGTCCTCTAACTTCACTGTCTTTTTCAGTTTGTCTTGGCTATTATGGGTTCTTTGCATTTTCATATACCTTTAAGAATCAGCTTATCAATGACAGCACTAAGTTTGCTGAGATTGGGATTGAGATTGCATAGACTACAGATTAATTTATGAACGGAACATTAATCCTTGATGATGATTACTGCCAAGTGGATGTCCAATTGTTCTGTTTACATGAGAATCACTGTCACTGCTGATTGTTACTTGCCAAATGCATCACATACCTGTTGCTAACAAAGAAATGCAAACTTATACCACCTGGCACTTTTTCACTGAAAATAATACACAATTGAATAGGAAAAAGAAATCCCCACTTAAGATGATCATGCTGTCTCCACACAGGTGTATTTGAAATGTTTAATTCATTTGGAGGAAGACTGACACTTTTTGACACATAGGGGACTAGCAATTCCCAAGTGAGAATAACACAGAAAATTACAGAGTTGGAAGAGGGGAGCACTGAGAAAAAGAATGTGAAGAAATTTGACGTGGGCAGAGGTGGAGATAAGATGTAACCTAGGAGCTCAAGGCTTCAGTGAGCTACGATTGCACCACTAAACTCAGCCTGGGCAACAGAGCCAAACCCTGTCTCCAAAAAATAAAAATAAAAATCTAACCTAGGGTGGTATTATGTAGCTTTAAAGTAATTCCAAAACTTATACATTTTGCTCCTTGAGTGATACATGTTTTGCTGTGACAAGAACTTGGAGTGAATTCTCTCCCCTTGAGAATGAGACAATGAAATGTCACACCTTATCAGGCTCCATATGTGAGTTGTTAATCTCAACTACTGGACTTCAAAATAAAGGTAAATCCAAGGGTTTTGTTTGTTTGTTTGTTTGTTTTGTTTTTGGTTTTGTTTTTGTTATTTTTGAAACAGAGCCTCAAGCTGTCGCCCTTGGTAGAGTACCGTGGCATCATAGGTCACAGCAACCTCCAACTCCTGGGCTTAAGCTATTCTCCTACCTCTGCCTCCCAAGTAGCTGGGACCACAGGGGCCACCACAAGGCCCAGCTACTTTTTGGTTGCAGTCGTCATTGTTTGGCAGCCTGGGCTGGATTCGAACCCACGAGCTCAGGTATACAGGTGCTGAGCCTAAAACCAAGGGTTTGACAGACACTTGAAGAGTTAAGGCTAAGGCAGGGCTACACTCTTGTCAGCCTCTTCTCTGAGAGGGCCCTACGTACCCAGTCAGGCTTGAGGGCATCCCTGAGGCTACTCTAGCCAACACTGGCACTGCCCTCTAGTGTCGAGAGGGCTTCAGTGTCTTCGTGGCTCTCCCCTATGTTGGTCAAACCAGCCTCTGGAGAACCGGTTGTATAAAGGTGTATCTCCAACTTTTGTTTTTGTGGTTTTTTTTTTTTTTTTTGAGACGGAGCCTCATGCTATCCCCCTGGGTAGAGTGCCTTGGCGTCACAGCTCACAGCAACCTCCAACTCCTGGGCTCAAGCAAGTCTCCTGTCTCAGCCTCCCAAGTAGCTGGGACTACAGGCACCCACTACAACGCCCGGCCATTTTTTTTGGTTGCAGCCATCATTGTTTGGCGGGCCAGGGCTGGGGATTTGAACCCGCCACCTTAGGTGTATGTGGCTGGTGCCTTAGCCACTTGAGCCACAGGCACCGAGCCTATCTCCAACTTTTAATTAGACTCTTCTCTGCATCCCAGTTGAGCAACTAGACTTAACAGTCTTGGAACTCACTCACCACGTGGTTCATGCCCATCGACTACCAAGCATGTTCCCTGTGCAGTGTGTTCTTGTTATTCTCCGCTCGTTAAGGGCTCGTGTTTGGTTTATTGTGAGCCACAGAAAAAACTCTTGCAGTGTGGCAATAAACCATATGATTTGCAAAGTCATACTTTAATCCAGTGTTTTTCAACCTTTTTTATCTCGTGACACACTCAAACCTATAGTTGAACTTCCATGGCATGCTTAAATTATATCGATCCAAAAAAAAAAAGTAATAAAAAAAGAATATACTTAACTATGCTTTGAACTTCTTTTGAAAATGTAATTAAGGATCTTTAAAAATTTTTGCAGCACACCTAACATCCTCTCATGGCACACCAGTTGGAAATCACTGTTTAATCGTCACCTTATTTTAGCCATATGAAACAGGAGGACTTTTTTTAAAGATTCAGGACTTTGACAGTGAAACGAAAATGGATGAACAGGCCAAGAAGTAGAGACATGTGTCCACATCAGAAGGGAGAAGTGTGATTTGGTGATATGTGAAGGTTTTAAAAGATAAGCCTGAGATGAGTAATTGTCTCGCCGTCTTGACTTCCCCCTCCTTCCATGATAATAACATTTTAGCTAAGTACATTGCGTCTTAGTCATGATTATGTTCCCCAGACTCCTTCCTATGTGGGTGTGGCAGCTTAACTTCTTCTTAGTGAGATATGAGTGAAAATAATGTGTGCAATTTCAGGATCATATCCCTAAAGGGCAGGGTATGCTTTCTCCCCCCACCCCTTCCATCCTGTGCTTCTCATGTCGAAGTGGTAGTGAGCCACTTGGGTCATTGCGCCAGGGCAGGGCAACAAGATAAAAGAACCTGAGTTGTAATCCTAGCACTCTGGGAGATGGAGGTGGGAGGATTGCTTGAGCTCAGGAGTTCAAGACCAGCCTGAGCGGGAATGAGACCCTGTGGGTAATAAAAATAGAAATATTAGCTGGGCACTTTGGTGGGTGCCTATAGTCCCAGCTACTTGGGAGGCAGAGGCAGGAAGATACCTTTAGCCAGGAGTTTGAGGTTGCCGTGAACAATGATGACGCCATTTCACTCTACCCAGAGTGACAGAGTTAGACTCTGTCTCAAAAAAACAAGCTGGGTGGGATGGCTCACGCCTGTACTTGGGAGGCCAAGGCAGGTGGGTTGCCTGAGCTCACAGGTTCAGGCCAACCTGAGCCAGAGCGAGATCTCATCTCTAAAAATGGCCAGGCATTGTATTGTGGTGGGCACCTGTAGTATGAGCTACTTGGGAGGCTGAGACAAGAGAATCACTTAGCCCAGGAGTTTGAGGTTGCTGTGAGTTGTGATACCACAGCACTCTACCAAGGGTGACAAGTGAGACTCTGTCTCAAAAAAATCCCTAGTGTTATTGGAATTTCTTTCTTCAGTAGGTCCTTGCTCTCAGGGATACAAAGAATGAAACTACAGACCACAGATCAGTGGTAAGAAAGGATTTTATTAGACAAAAAGGAATACAGAAAGAATGAAAAGCACCAGAGCTTCTAGCAAAGGGGAAGACCCAAGCTGGAAGTCTCTCTGGGTCCTTTGTTAGGGCTATAGATGTCTGAAGAATTACATTTTGGCCAGGACTTGGTAGGTGAAAAAACACCTTTTCAAAGTTAATGAGTGTATTATCAAATGAATGAACACAGTCCCTCTGCTGGGCCAAAGTTGTTAAGTCTTTGCAGTTTTTGTCTTAGGGAAGGGATTAGGGTGTGTGCTCCCTTCTCAAGGTGGAACCACCCAAAATGTTTCAGGCTGCTTTGTTCTCCGCCCTGCTAGAGCCCAGAGGTGTGGCCTGGAAAGGGTAGCTGTTTGTGCCTAGAGATCGGGGTCTGATTTCCGAAATCACTTGGGCCTGGAGAAGGGAGATTCTCTGTCCAGCCCCGAGTGGGGGAAACCTGTATGGCTGGGGCCTGACCACTTAGAAGCATAGAACTGGTAATGAAATGCTTATTCCCAGATTATTAAGGGAAGAGAAAGACATTGTTTTTAAACAGAAGAAAAGTCGTGCAATGTATTAACAACATGTTGAGTGCACAGGCATCGTAGAAAATATGAACCGCCAAGAAAGCCTTTTCTGATGGGTTCAAGCCCCTGCTAACTTGGGTTTCTTTACAGCTGCTGCCACGCTAGTGTAGGATAAGTACTCCCCGGGAGGTTGGTAAAAAAGGTTCTGTTTAGGCAGCGACTATGGCTCAGTGAGTAGGGTGCCAGCCCCATATGCCCAGGGTGGTGGGTTCAAACCTGGCCCCAGCCAAACTGCAACCACAACAACAACAACAAAAAATAGCCAGGTCTTGTAGGCAGGCCCCTGTAGTCCCAGCTACTCAGGAGCTGAGGCAAGAGAATCACCTAAGCCTAAGAGCTGGAGGTTGCTGTGAGCTGTGACACCACGGCACTCTACTGAGGGAGACAAACTGAGACTCTGTCTCTAAACAAAAATAAAAAAAGGTTCTGTTTAAAGTTTCCTACATTTTAAAGCTTAAAATATTTGTAGTATGAGCCAATATTCTCCTATAAAATCACAAATATAAAAAGGATACTAACTTACTGTGTACCTCTGAGAGTCAAATGATTAATAATCTTCTTTTCGTTTTGGAGAAAGGAGGTATGTCTCCAAGCAAATGTGGTGAATCATAAAACATAGATTTTTTTAGTGGCAAAGACACAGCTTTGGGTAGTGGCTCTATCACGTAATAATGTTTAACATCAGTACATTTCCTTCCTCCCTTTAACTTTGCTCCTCTATCCTGTAAAAGACCAACCTTATTGTGAGGTGTACAGTAGATAATATCTAACGTTCTAGGTCCTAGATACAATATTGGCGATAACCTTTTTACTTCCCAGTCTAATCAAGGCACTCGTAGTCAAGTGTAAGTTATTAACAGGACAAGTTTGCTGTGCACGGGGTGTAGCTCTCAAAAGCTGCTGCTTAGTGAACGGCACAGCCCGTCACTGGTAGATTTGGGTAGAACCAGCTACTGAGATCCTGGATATATCCCAGTGAGGATCGTGTTGGTGCCGATAGTACAGTGACTATGTAAGTCTTTTACCTCTAAGTGTTTTGCTTTTCTGTGTCAGTGGTCCCAAGCCTACTGTAAAAAGGATCAGCCAGGAAGTGCAGATTAGGCGGGGCCACAGAGGGAGCTCTTGATAGTCAACATCTGGGGATTATGAGGCTTCCTGTTGCTACTTCCTATAAACTTGCAAGGGAACTGTCTGAATTTTTATGTGGAATCCCCTGATATTTAAGTATTTGTGCATTTTGTTTAAAAGAAGGCTGTTTAGACTGAATAAAACATGTCTGTGCCCACTAGCTCACCGCTGCAGCCCGCCCTCTGCTCCCTTTAACCCAGACCAACAGCAGGAAACGGATCTTTGAGAAATCCGCTGACGATAAATGTCCTTGACATCAGCGTGTTTGCTTATTATTGTAGATCTTTGCACGTTTTCCAATAAGAAGCTAAGGTTTTAATTTAAAGATTTGATTTTAATAAACTGAACATAAGGAAGATAATTTGGTGCTACGCTGGTTGAAGGACACCTGGAGCTGATTCTGTGGGGCTGTTTTTTCCACTCTGGGGAAGAAGATGATGTGATTAATATTTCTATGTTTATTTGGTACATGAAGCCAAATACTCAACGCTGAGTGCATTTTAAAAAATCAAAATCAGCAATTCAATTATTTTCCTTTATTAGAACAGCCAGGAGGGAGCTTGTTAAGATGGATCTGCCTCGTGGAAGCTTGCTCTGTTGCAGTGTCTAAACGAATTAAATGAGTCATGAGTCAAAGAAATCTCACAGGCGGCTTTAATCTCCTGTCAGAAAGAATAGCTGAGTCAAACATCGGTCGTTTTTTTCTTGGTTCATCTTAGAGGTTTGTGTTCTTAGCTTCACGTCTGTGGACTAGCATTTTCATCTAAAAATTACATTCCTAAGATATTCTTAAGCCTGGGAATTGGGGTGTCTTCTAACTTAATGATTTGGTGGTTCTTAAAGGTCACCCACATGAAACCCCATCTCTTTTTTGAACCTCGTGTAAGACAATTTATCACTTGGTCCCACTCCAACCAAGCCACGGTTAACGTTTCCCATTTTGGTAAGTCCAGCGAGTTTCCATTTTGAGATTTTTCATTTCTGGTACGCATAATAAAGCATATATGTGTGTATGACAAAAACAAATGTGGGTGGAATGTGGTTTTCTTGTGTTTCATGTAAAATTCTCTGAAATGTTCGCTGACTGAGAAATTTATGTCAGAGAGTGATCCAGAAATGAAGTCAGCTTTTCTTCTGCTGGGGAGGACATGGAGCCCCTGAGAATTTGGGTCACTACTATTCCACTCAGTTCCTACTTTAAGGGCTAACATATCAAGCACCCCTGGACGAGTCTGTTATGAAAAAGACCTGACCATCTTCTACCAGGACGGGTCTTTCCAAAGGGGAAAAATGTAATCAGTAGATGTCACGAGGGGTTGATTTGGTGGAGGCTGCAATGTTAGGAAATAACAATTGCTGACTCACGAGTCTGTGACGACCCAGAGTGCTACCGAGGAAAGCTAAAGTATTCTCATTCCTTTTAAAAACACCTTTGCTCTTAGAGTTTAGCACTTTGGTCATCAAGGGCTGGAGGCTTCTTAATTACACACACAGCATCCAAGTATACATACAGCAGTAGCCCCTTGTGATTATAAAAGTTTAGGTAAAGTTTCTGGAAAGCACGATCATCCAGTAAGCAGGGGCCACTTCCTGACTTCTCACCTGATTCATGAAGGCTCATAATAGGTTACTAGTTTCTTGGCAAGCTTCTTTTCTTCATTTTGTTTTCAGTGGAACAAAGAGAAATTTTATTTAGGAAGAACAAAGAGAAAGCTTAGAGCACTTCCAATGAATTGGAAGTGGGTTCCTCCCATGAAGAAGCAGAGGTGAGAGACCGGCTTTTTCTCTTTTCCTGATTTATCCAGTCTTACTGGTATTTTCTAGGTTAATACCTGCCCAGTTGTAAACTTTCATATTTTGGCACGAATGTTTCCCTTTTTTCTGTAAATAATGATCTCCAGTATTTCAGCCTTGGAATTAAGTAGATCAAATCTAACTTTAACCTGCTTGTAGTTAGTTTTATTTGGCCATAAAAAAAATATAGCGCTAACCCGTGAACACACCAGCCACTTTGGGAAATCATATATAACTTTTAGGTCCTATGGACTTCTCCTTTATTCCTCTTTAGAGCTCATCATTCTGGGTTTTAAATACAAGCATACATAATATTTTGCATGTTTTTATATTTTATTATATAAAACAAGTATGTTTGCTGTGAGCCATGATACCACAGCACTCTACCAAGGGTGACAAAGTGAAACTCTGTCTTAAAAAAAAAAAAAATCATGATATTTTGGAATGGACGTGGTGGCTCACGCCTGTAAACCTAGCACTCTGGGAGTTCAAGGCAGGTGGATAGCTTGAGCCAGAGCAAGACCCCACCTCTAAAAATAGCCAGATGTTGTGGCAGGCACCTGTAGTCCTAGCTACTTAGGAGGCCGAGGTAAGACAATCACTTGAGCCCAGGAGTTTGAGGTTGCTATGAGCTATGACGCCATGGTACTCTACCGAGGGTGACAAAGTGAGACTCTGTCTCAAAAAAAAAAAAAAGTATCATGTTCATGTATCCTCTTGAGAGCTTCTGCATCCTTTATACTGTAGTCAGTCATTTCTACCCCAAAGATAAAGAGAAACTTTTCCTATAGATGTAAAATTCCTTGGTGGAGAGTTTCAATATGTTTACCCTTATAAACAGCAGTTGTCAGTTCTTGGCTAGTTAAATACATACATGCACAAGTAGAAATACACACCAGTATTTGTTGCAGTACTACTCAAATAATACAACTAATATTTAAGGATAAATAAATTATAGTCCTAATAAAAGAAATAGGGTAGATATATAATTACCGATCACAGGTAAGTCTCTGAGACATCATTAAATAAGAGTAATTGTAAAACAAAATTAAGGTTATGATTCAATTTATGCCTGAATGTGACTTTTATACACAGTAGCACTGCACATAGTTTTGGAAGCATGCATTAAAGGCTGATAACAATGATTACCTCTCAGATGAGGGTGGGCGGTCAAGGAGGGATGCATAACAGGTATTAGTTGAATTTGTACAGTAAGAAAGTCATATGTTAATTGACTGAAGATGTGAATATAATTCAAAAGTGTGTAAAAATGGTCCGTGTAACATTTTCATATTAGCTGGCTAATAATACTGTGGCTTGAGGCAAGAAATTAAAACTATCTCAGCCTATGACTAGCTTAAATGGCCTCAAGGGGAATAAACTAACTGGGGACTGAGTCCAGCATGTGTGTATGTCTGGCCATTATCAACACTGACAAGCAAGAAAAGTCACCATCACAGACCAGAGATAGCCAGACACACCCAGGAGAAGGAAGTCAGAAGGCTTGGATTGACAGGATGGCGGAAACCCACCATCCACTGTGCACACCAAGAAACCGCTGAGGGTCTAAGAGAAAGTCCACTGAAGTTCCAGAAATAGAGTGAAAAAAATACCAGGAACTGGACACAGCATTGGGGTAATCAAAAGAGGAATTAAGGATTTAATTAAAAGAGCAGCCTTAACAACTGAGTTAGGGAAGCATCTAAGTTAGCATCTAAGCTAATGTCCTCAAAGTGCCTTCCAAGGAAAGTGATCCATCATCTAGGGGAGAATTCCAAGGAGGGCACAGACGTCTGAAGGAGAAACACGGCCAAACTAAAGGCCTAAGGCAGCCCTGGGGAGATGGGGGACACAAAGAATCCACAGAGGCCCTTCTCACTGCAGCACCAGGGGCTCCAGCCGCCTGCTGGCTCCCTCCCCGGCCCCAAAGTGAGGCCTCCTAGGTGGGTCCAGGCTGCAGAAACCCACTATCAGCTCTGCATTCAAGGCAGAGAAGACCCACCAGCTGCCAGGTTATCAGCGGAAATTCTTATTCCTAGATATGAATGAACAACAACAGGGGAAAAGCAGCTCAGTGGAGAGGGGGACCGGTTTGAAGCAGCAGCAAACCCAGGACCAGCCCGCAGAAGCCTCGGAGAAAACTGAAGGACGCAGAGCTTCAGAACGAGTCTAAGTCAGTATTCTCATTAATTTTGCAAAGGAAATTCGGTAAAAGTTGTCAGGGAAAAGGACACTTGGAGAACATGGAGCACTCGGACTTAACACTTTGGGAGTTAGGGACAGCCCTGGACGACGTACTGCCATAAACCAGGAGCGAACAGAGCAGGAGCCAGGGTTAAAAATAGAGGGAGACCTCGGCAGGCAGCGGGTGCTGCAGGGGCAGGGCAGGCCCAACACAGTGTCTTCAGGAAAACGGCAGGCAGTACAGAAGAGATGGCATGATGAAAGTATGAAAAGAGAGCATAAAGTAAGAAAGAGAAGAAGTTGCTGCAGAGCGCATGTTTGCTAAATCCTAGCCCCAGTGCAATGGTGTTAGCAAGGGGGACCTTTGGAAGGTGATTAGGTCACCAAGGCAGAGCCCTCTAGACTGGGATTGGTGCCCTTGTAAAAGAGGCCCTGAGGGGTCCCTTTCCCTTCTGCTGAGGCCCTGCGAGAAGACCGCTGTCCATGAACCTCGTGGTGGCCCTCCCCGCACGCTAACTCCGCTGGACTTCTCGGCCTCAAGGACTGTGAGGATCCGTCTCTTTGGTTTGTCAGCCGCCCACCTGTGGGGGTCTGTTACTACAGCCTGAGCCCCCTGAAAAAAGCCCATGGGCCCAGTCTCGCCTGCTATGTAATTTGTTTTCATTAAAGTTTTATTGGAACACAGTCATATGCACGTATTTATGTATTTTCTATGGCTGTTTTCACATTCTAACAGTTGAGTAGTTGGGACAGAGATTGTGTGATCCACAAAGGTATTTAATATCTGGTCCTTTACGGAAAGTGTTTGCCAGTGATGCCTGCACTGGAGAAATGTAAATGAAATGAAAAATATATATGCATAACAAAAAAACAACAAAAAGAATACTGTCTAGAAAATAAAAAATAGGTAGCAAGAATAAGCCCAAATATAAAACTAATAAATATGCTTGGGTTAAATAAATTCCTCTGTGCTTACATTGGAAAAAAACATATATCCTGTGATAACTGTTTGTAAGAAGCTCACCCAGAGCAACGTGCCATGGAAATGTGGAAAAATAGTGAAATGGAGAAAAATGTATCAGCAAAATGGAATCTCTAAAAACAAAGCAGTAAAAGTAAACTTAATGAAAGGATATGCTTTTTAAAAATCTCTTGGATGTTTTAAAAAAGAAACCCCAAAAGCTGTTGAACTTAAGAGGAAATAAAGCAAAATATAGAATATTAGAAAATAAATTAGAATAGCATGTATCACTGCCTATATGATGAGTCTGAAATAGTTCCCAAAGCAACAATGAACTTAAAAAAGTAATTAATGCTCCCAATTAGAAAAAGAACAGCAAATAAACAGAAAGGATATAGGATAGGAAAAATTAATAAAAGGTACACATTGAGAGTATAAAGAGTAAAAACTTACTCCAGTTAATTTTATCAATTAAACCCAAACTAGTGCTTTGGAAAGCTCACGGGGAAAAACTATGAAAGTAGTCAGGGCTTGGGCAGCACCTGTGGCTCAAAAGGGTAGGGCACTGGCCCCACATGCCAGAGGTGACGGGTTCAAACCCAGCCTTGCCCCCCCCCCAAAAGTCAAGCCTGACAAATTTAAAGAGAAGATATAAATCAACAATGTTAGTAATGTAAAAGGAGCAAAATTATAGAACAGAAGGAACTGTCAAAAATATAATACTGCTCTGTTTATTATTATGCCAGTAATTTGATAAAAGTAATGATTTTTAGAAATCAGTCGATAAATTTTTCATGTCATTTTTTTTTTTTTGAGACGGGGTCCACTATGTCGCCCTCAGTAGAGTACTGTGGCATCACAGCTCACAACAACCTGAAACTTTTGGACTTAAGAGATTCTCTTCCCTCAGCCTCCCAAGTAGCTGGGACTACGGGTGTCCGCCACAATGCCTGGTTGTTATTGTCATTGATGTTTGGCAGGCCTGGGCTGGGTTCTAACCTGCCAGCTCCAGTGTTTGTGGCTGGTGCCAAGCCAACACGTCTGATTTTTTTCAGGAAACTATATATTGCCAAAATTAAATAAAGAAGACTTTTTCTGTAAAGACAGGGGCCAAAGATATTAGGAAATATATGAAAAATGTGAACAAACATTTACTTATAAAACAATAATAACAATGTACAGTATGGGAGAGAGGGCAAAACAGAACTAATATGGGAAAACAGTCGGACATAAAATGAGAAAAGATAATCAGACTTGTGATATTCTATGGCCAGTGTATGATTAGGAGGGAAGGCAGAAATATTTATGAATTTTAGATGTTGTTAAATAGACATATTAAAATGTAAGTGGTCACCACCAAAATAGTAGACATAAAACATAAAAGAGGGGGTGATATGGATGAGAAACAGTGAAACAAATATATATAAAATACACACTCTACAAGGCCGAGGTAGAAAAATCCCTTGAGATTAAGAACAAGAGCAAGACCCCCGTCTCTACTAAGAATAGAAATATTAGCTGGGCATGGTGGTAGGAGCCTGTAGTCCCAGCTACTTGAGAGGCTGAGTCAGGAGGATGCCTTGAGCTCAGGAATTTGCAGTTGCTGTGAGCTGTGATGCCATAGCACTCTAGCTCAGGGCACTAGACCAAGATTCTGTCTGAAAAAAAAAAATTATATATATATATATATATATACACACACACATTACATATATGTAATTTGTTCCATTTTTATTTGTGTATATATTCACAATAAGTGAAGTCTTCAACTAAATAAAAAAATGACTTTAAAAACCCCAAACTCTGAGAAATGAAAGAGAAAACACAAGTATAAGCAGATCATTTTAAGACAGAGAAAAAAGAATGCAGGAAGCAAAACAGCAAAAGCTTTCACCTCAATGTTGGTAAAAAGCAAGAAGTAAACTCTCAGAATAGAACAGAGGAAAAGAAAAGAAATAAAACTATCTGGAAAAAAAAGATGTAGTAAAAATAGGTGGAAACATGGCAGAAAGAAAAACGCATCTTAAAAGGTGAAAATGGAAGTGAGCAAGGTTATGTTTTTCCTTTCTGTGTGAAATAAAATTCACAAAGCGTGTTTGCTAGCCTCAGTCTGCGCCTCAGATTTTGATTAATATCTATGACAAGCTAGAACCATCGCAGATTCAATGTTTTTATTATACAGGGTGTCCATAAAGTTTGTGTGCAATTTACTACGTTAAACTACTTTAAATATCATATGAACTTTATCCACCCTGGATAATATTGATGTCAAAATTAACCATTAAACAAGAGTTTTATTAAAGCTGTGAACATCTAAATGTGTTAGAGAAGCTTGATTCCTTTATGTCACACAGTAGAGTTAGAAGAATTTCATACACATTTGTAGAATGTAAATATCATTTCATATACAAACAAAACAGAACGAAAACCTGAATGATCAGGCCATAATAGAAGAAATTAAATAGATGATAAAAAGATCTAACTTTAAAAAGTTTTATGACGGGTGAATTCTAAGAAACCTATAAGGCTGATAAAAATCACTATGACTTGTGACCTATTCCAGAGCACTAACAAATGACAATTTAAGAAAAGTAAATTCATTAGTATCCAAAAAAGATAACTGGTAATGAAGTTACAGAGACAAAAGACAGAGGGTAACTAGAGTGTTATTAGAATGGAAAGTTATTTAAAGGCAGGGCAGACTGGAGTATGATGACTTACAGAGAGAAGCTGGTGAGAATGGAGAGATTGGTGATATAAAAGAGAAGGGATCATTGCAAAGCATTCTTTGTTTTTTAAGATATAAAAATATAAGTTTATATCAGAGAGAGAGAGAAGAGAGTGGAGGAAGAGATGAGAAAGGGGGGAAAGGGAATGGGGGTGGGGGAGGGAAAGAGGGAGAGAATGGCCTGGGCATCCCAAGGACAGGGAGGGATGCCAGCACTAAAGTTCCTGAAGGAGACAGAGCGGGGAGACCAAGAGCCCATGCGGTGGGCTTAGCATTGGCAAGGGAGCAGGATACCTTCTGAGAGACACACTGAGTTAGGAGAGACTTATGAAGATTCAGATTGTGATGGTTTCAGGGGTGTCCAACCTGCGGCCCATGGGCTGCATGCTGATTTTCTGAGGACTTTTTTGGTTTATCTGTGGTGTTGGATATCATGAAACGTATGCATGGACCTTTTTTTTGCTCATCAGCTTTCGTTAGTGTTGTGTGTTTAACATGTGGCCCAAGACAATTCTTTCACTGTGCAGCAGAGACAAAAATGTTTGGACACCCCTGGTTTTATGTGTCAGCTTGGCTCAGTTACAACAGTCAGTTATTTAGTCACCAATATAGATTTTGCTGTGAAAGTATTTTCTTTAAGATGTGATTAACATTTATTATCAGTTGATTCTGAGTAAGACAAATTACTTTCCATAAAGTGAGTAGACCACCTTCAATAAGTTGAAGGCCTTTAAAGCAGAGACTGAGGTCCTGGGAGAAAAAAGGAATTTTGTCCCCGGAGTGACTCTGGACTTTAGACCCCAGTATGGACTCTTTCCTGCTGGTCTGCCCTGCAAATTTTGGATTTCCCAGCCCACACTCATGTGAGCCAACTCCCTAAAATAGAGCTCTCTTACATATCTTAAAGAAAAAAAAAAAAGAATAATGACAAGTTCCCACCTTATTCCATAAGGCTAGCATAATCTTCATACCTTACTCAAACAAAGGTAGAAGGAAAACCATAGACCTCAGTTATTAACATAGATACATAAAAACCTAAATAATAAAATTCTCACACATGTGAAGAGAATGATCTCTCATGGCTAAGTAGGACCTGGCTCAGTAATTCAACGATGGCTTGCAATTCACAATCTCCAAGACGTGGAATCAACCCAAGTACTCATCATATGAAGAGATTAATAAACTGAGGTGCATATATATACACACAGACACACAGACACACACACACACACACACACACACACGTGCTATGGAATACTATTCAGCCATAAAAAGATGGAGACTTTACATCTTTTGAAAATACAAAAGAGATGAAGCACATTCTTCTCAGTAAAATATCACAAGAATAGAAAGGCAAATATTTAATGTACTCAATACTTATATGAAACCAATAGATAAACAACTATATGCCCACACGAGAGAGAAACACAAATTCAAGTGGGGAGAGAGGAGGAGAGAAAAGGGACCGGGAGGAGAAATAGGGATTGGCGAGCTCTCACTTAATGAGGGTGAGACAGCACGCCCCCTGGGTGAAGGGCTCAACTACAGCTTGAACTTCAAGTGAAAATAACATAACCAATCATTTGTGCCCTATAATAATCTGAAATAAAAAATAAAAATAAAAAATCTGTTAATGAATTTGGAAAGAAAAATCCATAGGACCATTTGACATCCATTGTTGTTTTGAAACAATAGCGGCAGCAGCAGCAATAAAGCAGACTGAGCTAGTGATAGGAAGACCATTCCTCAACTAAGTACCTGCGTCAGGAGCTACATATACATATGTCCTGTGTGATGGTGAAACATCAGACCATTGTTACTACGTTAAAAACAAGACTTGAAGCTGTTCTTTTCCCCCAGTATTTTTCCTCTCTAGAATTCCTAGACAATGCAATGAGAAAAATAAAAGGAATAAAAAGTACTGTAGAGATATTGCAAAGGAAAAATTACCTCTAGTGTTTTCTTCAAGTGCTATGTCTGTCCATTTAAAAATAATAGAGACTCATGGGAAGACCTTTAGAACGAATTAAAGAGTTCAGTGAAATGGCTAGACTTAAGACAAACGTGCATCTCATGCTATATAGCAATTACAGCCGGTATTTACTACAGATGGATTTTAAAAAACCAGGAGAAATGCAAAACCTAAAAGCCATTTTAAGAGAAGAGAAATGTATCACCACATAATAGAACTTCTATTATGCGGTATGAATTTCTATGTCAAAATAGACCCCTTGAACAAAATTAAATCCAGGAAAATATAATGGGCCAGGGATAATGTTCTTACTATATAGCGCTCTTATAAAGCAATTGACAAAGAGGACATAGCGGGCAATTTAAAGGAAAAAAGGCGCATAAGTGGACAATGTATTTAAGATGCTTCACTTTGCTAGTGATTAAGAAAGTATGCATTAAAATGACATAAAATTTCCGACTCATCAGAGTGGTAGGTAGAGAAAAACAAAATCAGCACAGATTATTTTGGCACTGGTGGAGAGTGGGCTGACAGCCTCTTTCCTGTATTACCCATGCATGTGTTAATCAGCCCAAAATTTATCTCAGGGGAATTTGGCAATGCCATCCTTTTTTAAATCTATATACTCCTGACCTGGTAATCCCACTGTCAGGTGTCCCCCCAACAGAAATATTCCTGGGTCTCGAGCTTTCCAGCTTTCAGACTGGACCTTACGCCGTGGGCTGTGCTGGGTCACCACTGTGCCAGCTGCAGCTCTTGGGATTCCTCAGCTTCCACAATCACAAACAATTGAGAGAGAGATTTGCAGTTAATCTCTCTCCCTCTCTCTCCCTCTCTCTCCCTCCTCCCCCCATTGGTTCTGTTCCTCTGTAGAACCTTCACTAATATATTGAGATTTCACCAACATTTGTGGAACACAATATTTTTGGAAGGACTATGACCTGTTAAGAAAATCTGGCCTCCTTAGTGCCAGGCTCAAAATAGCTGAGTTCAACTAATACTGAAAATTATTTTGTCTTATCCACACTTTGTAATAGATACATCTTATATGTGCAAAATAGAACATAAGACTAGTCTAGAAAGGATGAAGAAAAAGAATTGCTCACAGTATTAAGCCAATCACCATGAACACCCCAGTGTAGTTTATATATTTTTTCTATATTTTTAAATGTTGAAGACACATTATTAATATAATTTTCTACTTTGCTTTTAAAAAGACTTTTGTTATACCAATTCTATGTATTCTTCATAGAAAATTAAGGAAATACAAAAAAGAAAAAGAAACTTCAAAAAAACCACTGTAATCCCACTGTCCAGAGGTAACTGTTACTGATACTTTTTGACATAAAGCCCCAGAGTTTTTTTTTCTTTTTTCCATTGCAAATTTAAAACATCTATAGTTGTTATGAAAAAAAAAATTCAAATACTGAAATATATTTTACATATCCTCAGCCCCACGCTCTTCCGCTCACACAAGGTCGCCTTCTGTGTCTATGAATTTGTCTTTCCAGCTCCTCCTCAATGCATTTTTCCAGCAGCCTTTTACCTCTTAGGCCTAACTGGGGGGCAGAGAGGAGGGGCTCTGATTACTTTATCAGGAGATTAGGCTTAATAACCAACTGCAGGAGAGAGGTCACTTTCTCAATGTCTCAGGATGGTTAAGAACAAAACTAGGAGTTTCTCCCGTGTGTCCAGAAGTGCATCAGAAGGACGCAAGAGGTTCAAAGCAGAGAACTTACACCCAGGCTGTGTACGTTTCATGGTGCACAAGTTCAACTATTAAGTGACAAACTCATCCTAGAAAAAACGCTACACACCTCACTGCTGAATGTCACTACCGTCACCTTCGAGGTCCTTCACTTGGGAAGCTATGCACCAATACCAGTCCACCCTTCAAAACAATTTTGGAGTTCTTTGTCTGGAATGGCCATCAGAGTTGTCATCATATGTGGTCTGACAAGTTCACAAACTCATGCTGAGAAAGTGCTACATACGTCATTGCTGAACATCACTAGGGTCACCAGATGGCCAACGGGAGTCCTTCGAAGGTGGCCATAGTGATATTCAGCAATGAGGTATGTTGCACTTTCTCTAGCACGAGTTGGAACATTTCATCATCTGACCTTGTATGTATGAAAACTTGGGAAGTGGACAGCTATTCAGAGAAGCCTCTTGTTAATACAGGGCGTGTCTGGCAGAGTAAAGGGAGGGGAAACGGCACCATCTAGGCAGTTGGTGTGGGGTGCCTGTGTCTGTGTGGGGTCCACACCGAACTGAGAAGCACTGGACCCCCGGAGACCGCAGGAGGAGTGAGGTTTAACGTGGACCTCCAGGCGGGCCAGGTGCAAGATGTGGCAGAGACTTGGAGGGGTCTGTAGAGCAGATGAGAACCAAGTGAAGAAGTCGCTAAGTCACCCCCCTATTCCAGGAGAGACCTCGGCAGAAGGGGGGCAACTGAGAGACGGAGTGAAGGAGACCGGGATGAAGCCGAGTTCCTTCATATTATTGGGTCAGACTGAATTTCAGTCTGGACTGTATTAACATTTGATTGCTCACACTCCATCCCCAGTGGGTGGAGGGGGAGGGGTCTCTTGTAAAGGAGATCAGAGGAATGTTAACAAATAACTAACTACATTTCTGTGGATATCTGCATTGTAATTTTTCCATTGACTAAATACCCATTTATAATGTTTCTGTTCAGGGAAAAATTGTAAACAGGTATCAAGGATTTTATTTTTTATTAATGAGGGGATTGATAACTGGTTCCAGAGGAGAAATTAAAGAGAAAGCAAATACATAGTTATGCTAAGAACTGATAACTGGATACAAACTGATCAATGTCTGTAAAGCAATAATCAATTGTACTCAGCCAGATACTATTTGCATTTCTAAAAACAAAGTCATTTACATGGTTATCAATTTTCTAGTTTTCTACAATTTACAGAATTGTGAAATAGCTCATAGCCCCATGATAGGCTGAAATAACCCTGAAGAGTGCCGTGGGTAGGACAGCCGGTATGTTTTTGTCTCCATACAATAACTGATAACCACCACCCCCATCTTCCAGGAGAGTATCAGAATCTGAACATTTAAACATCAAAGTTTGGGCATGGCTGAAATGATCCATGTTGTTAAGGAAAGCGGCATTTGAAATTAGGAGTAGGGATGGAGTTAGTAGACAGACTGATGCCCCTACAGATGTCCGTGCTCTAATGCCCAGAACTGTGGATGTGTTATGTGAAGTGGCACAGGGGAGTTTAAGATAGTGGATGGAATTAAGGTTGCTAATCAGCTGACATTAAAATAAAGAGATTATTTTGGATTCTTGGTTGGGGGAGGGTTCTTAAATGTGAAAGAGAAAGTCAGAAGAGGATGTCAGAGCCACGTGGTATGAGAAGGACACCCCTGCCGTGGTCGCTGACTCTGAAGATAGAAGGAAGTCAAGAGCCACCAAAGGCAGCAGCCTCTAGAAGCTGGAAGGGGCAAGGAAGTGGATTCTCCCCTAGAATATCCCCCAGAAAGGAATGTGGCCCCACCAACTCCTGGATTTTGTCCCAGCGAGACTCATTTCAGACTCTGAACTGCAGAGTTGTAAGATAATAGATCCATGTTATTTTAAGCCACTGACCATCTTTGCTCTCCTGTGTGTAAGGAATCCGGTGTTTGTGCTGGCCCACCTGGATAATCCAGGATAATCTCACTATCAAGATCCTTATCTCAGTCACAGCTACAGAGTCCCTTTTGCCATGTAAGGTTCTGGGGATGGGGACGTCAACCATTTTTGTGGGGTCATTATTCTGCCCACCACAGAACTTCTGAATCTCTCTCAGCATTTTTGCCTAACACCTTCACGCTCTTGCCTTCACATAACATCGTGTGAGAATTCCTTAGTCTTTCACTTCACTAATTTGACCTTTTGTTGTGTTCATTTCCTTTATAATCAGTTTTTAATTTCAGTAGCCATATTTTCAATTTCCAAGAACACCGATGTGTGTTGAATATATGTGAATACAAGCCCTGAAGGTCTCTGGAAACATGAATTAGACTTATTTTGATATTTTTTTTCTATTTTCTGTATGCACTCTATTTCCTTGGGAGTTGATTCTTCTCTTTGTGAGAGTTGATGTGTTCTCTGCTCCAGGCTTTTCTCCAGTGCGGGGTGACTCTCCATGTGCAGGTTAAATCTTCAGATGACTTTTCAGAGTGTCATGTTATTTTTATTTCCTGAAAGCGAGCCTTTTCACTTCCATGGCTGGAAAATAGGTTTTACTTTCAGAAGCCCTGGTGGTGGGAGATGGGAGAAAGGTTCTGGGTGGGGAAGGTGATCTGGGCTGTGCAGCCGGGTCAGTAGGTGAGGGTGGAATCTAGCCCTAGAGCAACTCTAGCCCTCAAATTCTGGCTCCGCCCTGCGTAGCTGTGAACCAGAACATTTCGCTGCCCACTTGTGCTTTAGCTTCCCCGCCTTTAAAATCTTGATAAGAGTAGGGCCACCGCTCCTTACAAGGATTAAATGAAGCCACGGTGCTTGGCATACAGTAAAGAGATAGGCAGCTATTGTTTGTAAATGCCCAGTTTGGGACATGCGCCCTGGTGGTTTTAGTGCTAGAGTCCGCTGGTCTTAGCCCTTTCTTCGGCCAGTCACATAGAGGCTACTTTGCTTAGGCCACACTCGGTCTGCTGTTGACACTAGCCTCCCACATCTCTGATTTTATTTCGTTTCTACTCTTCAAATGAAATAAACAATTAGATTTCTAGCTTCCCATAAATTCTCTGCTCATACACAAGTTTGTACACATATAATGTATAACATATAGTAACCTACACATAACATTCTCTCCCCTTATTTAGACAGAAACTAGTTTATATGCAATTTCCTCTTTTCCACCTTCTTTGCTCCCTTCTTCCCTTCCCCTCTTCCTTTCTTTTTACAGAGTCTCACTCTGTTGCCAGGCTAGAAGTACCATGGCCTCAGCCTAGCTTACAAGAACCTCAAACTCCTGGGTTTAAGCAGTTCTCCTGCCCCAGCCTCCCCAATAGCTGGGACTACAGGCACCCATCACAATGCCTGGCTAGTTTTTATATTTTTAGTAGCAGTGGGGTCTCACTCTTGCTTAGGCTGTTCTCAAACTCCTGAGCTCAAATGATCCTCCTGTCTCAGCCTCCCAGAGTGTTAGGATTATAGGCATGAGCCATTGCACCTGGCTTTTCTTTTTTCAACGACTGTGTTTTAGACCCGTTTTTATATCAAGAATGCATATATAAGTTTTCTTTAAGGAGAAAAAGAGGAAATAATGAAGAATTTTGTAAATGGTACAGGGACAATAGGTTAATGTTTTGGGGGAAAAAGCCCTAAAAACGTAGATATAAAATGCCAAATGTTATCCAGAGAAATATAGACGTTAATGGCAAAGAAAGAACTCATTTTGGTTTGATTTGTTCACATAGCACAGAAGAGTTCTTTAAGAAAATAGACTGAAGTCACATTTTGAAATCACCTCCTTTATCCTAGATCCCACTGAAATGACATTTTAAATTTTAAAAATAAAACACATAGCAACTCTGGAAATCCAGGAGGAGCTGCCCCTGCAGGCCCGGGCAGCTGGGGGTCTGGGACACAGAAAGCATAAAATACAAAGAGATCAACGGTGAGACAGCAGCGTCAGGGACAGTGAGGAAGGGAAAGTGATTCCTCCCAAAGTGAATTTCCCCCGGAGGAGTATGAAGGATCTTACAGCAGAGGCTGTGTGGCTGGTGAAGGAGCAGCCTAGGACACTCGGCCCAAGACCTGGGTCTGGAGCAGCCGTGCGTTTAGTTCCAGCTGACCACAGTCGTGCAATCCTCAAACTGAGAGTCCTGACCAGGGGCCTCAGGGGCCTGGGTCACTAACTGCTGTGTTTTGGGGGAGGAGGGAATGACGTCCCTTTAATAATATTATCAATTACAAATAATAGCTAATATATATTTATTTTTACCTTAAAAATATTAAGTGGGCACAAGTGTTTTTGTTACGTGGATATGGCGTGCAACCATTCACGCTGGCTTTGTCCTGTGCTGCTGTCAGCACGGCTCACTGTACCCAGGGTATTTAATTGGTGGTAACCTTTTGTCAGTGCCACGCTGCTTTCTTGAAGTTTGTAATGTGTTGTAACAGTTTGTAGTGATACAGGGTTCCCCACATTCAAGGCTGGACAGGAGACCCTAGTTTTCCTAGGCGTAGGCAAGTTCACAAAGGGAACACCCTGGCCTTTTGTGCTGACCTGGAGGGTCTGCGTCCATTCCTCTGTCTATAGCACTCATTAACAGATGAAAACGTGTTTCTATTGGCCAAGTCCTGGCCAGGTGTAAATTCTCAAGACCTAAATCCCGTAGACCAGTGGTTCTCAACCTTCCTAATGCTGCGACCCTTTAAATACAGTTCCTCATGTTATGGTGACCTCCAACCATAAAATTATTTTCATTGCTACTTCATAACTGTAATTTTGCTACTGTTATGAATCTAATGTAAATATCTGATATGCAGGAGACCCGCAAAGGGATCACGACCCACAGGTTGAGAACTCCTGCCCACGTAAAGATTCCTCAGTTCTTTCTCCCTGCCAGAAGCTCTGGTGCCTTTTTCTCTTTCTCTGTTCCTTTCTAATTTCCAAATAAAATCCTGTCTTGCCACTGATCTGTGGTCCATGGGTTCATTCCTCGAATCCCCGTGACCAAGAACCTACTGAAGAGTGAAATTCCAGTAACAGTAGGGTTAGTATCCCCCTAGCTACTCCTTTTAAAATATTCTTAGAGATTTTTGCTGTTTGTCTTTTTAGTAACTTATTTAAGAGGTCGTAAAACCCCCAATTTTAAAAATAGTGTATGAAGTCACCCCAACTTGGCTATTTATCTATTTAGAGACAGGGTCTCAGGTTTTGGGTCTCAGATCTCTCTCTGTCACACTGGTTGGAGTACAGGGCGATGACTGTAGCTCACTGGAACCTCCAACTCCTGCCTCCAGTGATCCTCCTGCCTCCCCCTCTAGAGTAGCTGGGACTTGTGGTGTGTACCACCATGCCTGGCTAATTTTGTTTTTCCACTTTTTGTATAGACATGCTCTATTTTACCCAGGCTGGTCTCAAACTCCTGGCCCCAAGTGATCCTTGCACCTTGGCCTCCCAAAGGGTATGATTTGAGCCCCTATACCCAGCCCCAATTTGGCTTTCTTTAAAAAGGTGGAAAAAGAGAAGACAAAATTGCCTCTGGATTCATTTTCTAAAAAGTCAAATATGGGTGGTGCCTGTGGCTCAAAGGAGTAGGGTGCTGGCCTCATATACTGGAGGTGGTGGGTTCAAACCCAGCCCTGGCCAAAAGCTGGAAAAAAAAAAAAAAGAAGTCAAATATGGTAACATGTTGTATTTTTTCTGGAAAAATGAAAAGAGTGAAAAAAAGGTCCTATTCCAATGAAACACGAACTCTTCCATCATTTCAGTTAATTGAATTAGAAGATAAGTTAATATGTGAGACATTTTGCTTTCTGGAACAGAATTAAATCCTAAATATGTGTCCCTAATTACATTCATCTTGAGGTTTAAATCAAGGTGGGAGCTTTCAGTTTGGGTCCAGTGAGGTTCACAGCATCATCTGGAAGGCTGTATTCACACCAGAGGTGGGTTTCCCCTGTGAGTTTGGTAAAACCAGGCAATTATTTGGGAGTTCAAAGGAATCTTACAAGTCCTAGAGCCCTGGGTAGTGGGTTATCCTCATTTCTATCAGGTGTATTCTAATTAAATTAATTTATACCCATGTAATTATTTTAAAAGAAATGCAATGTAGCAGAAATTTAAGGATGTAATGTGTGAGAGTGTGGATTTGTCTGTGTGTGTGAAAAAAAGAGAGAGAGAGAGGTGGGGGACAGCATGAAAGGGATGGGATGAGATCAGGCTATTTATAGATTGTAACACATACGTAGTTATAGAGAGAGACATATTACTGAAACTGCCTTTCTTTGTGCTGAGAACAAAACAGCATTTAATGACCCCTTTTCATTTATGTGGATAAAAGACAGGGGGCATCAGTTTTTGTGAATGAAAGGTTTAACAATTCCCCCTCAGGCCTGGAAAGCCTAGAACTTGGCCCTGAAGGTGGGTGGCACCCGCTTTCTACCTTTCAAAACTAATGTACCTGAAGAGGGCACAGAAAGAAGAAGTTGGTCAGATTTACATAAAGGCTTTGGAAAGACTAGGAAGGCAAGCCTGAAGCCTTGAGTTCAGTGTCACCACCACATTCTGATTCCTGAGGGCCTCATCCCAGGCCGGTTCCCAGTAGGAGCCCCAGATGACTCTTTACTGGAAGACTGAAGGCTGGGCCTGGGGCCTGGTGCTCACTGCAGACCCTGCCTGATGTGGGACTGCCTGCACCACAGTGTGGCTTGTGTGAGCATCTGGGATGGGGCCACTGCCTGCGCCCTGCATGTGCACACAGTTAACTCCGCTGCTGGAGCGGAGGGTGTGGCACAGCCACAAATGGGACGGAGAAGCCACTCGCGGAGAAGTGATGGGAGTGTGGACAGGGCCAACTCAGACCTTGCTGACCTGATTTGTAGCATGTTGATCTTCTCATTTAAAAAACAAAAAATGTGAAGTTTCACATACAAAGTCACCAGGGGCCCTCCCAGGGCTGTAAAAGGGACCCTTGGAAGTGAGGGGCCCTAAAGCATCACCTTTGTCAGTTTCAAAGCCGTGGGCCTCTGAGAGGGGCTTCCGGCTGCGGGGGGGAGCCTGCAGAGTGCTGGACAGCTGCCTTCCCAAGTGGCCGGGGTGGCAGAGAAGGGGCTTCTGGTAGATACATGAGATGTTTTTATTTTTCTCTCCTTGAAGCCTAGTGAGAAAGACAGATCCCTCGAGAAGTTCTCGTCCGAGGAGGTGGGAGATGCTCAGTGCTGTTATTTTGAAAATGAGATGTTTCCTGGGCTCTAAGCTGGCCAAGCAGGGTACACCTGTCCATTACCCAAGTGCCTCTGAGGTTAGCGATATACTTAATAATGACAATCCATTGAGAACTATTGTAATATTGTAATAGCAATCTGTCAGTACAAATGTGTTTGCATGAAATTTATAAGGTTCCTCTTTCTATCACGTGTGGCCACCCCTTTGCTTCCAGGCATCCCCTTCATATGATTGGCAGCTGGCACAGGTCAGATCCATCTGCTGTCTCATCTTCTCACCGCATCCCCACCCGCATTTCCTAATTAATATTTTCTATAGCTGCCCCGACATCCTTGCAAGGTGTGGTGAGATTATAAACCGTCTGGCTTCACCTTCTCCTCCGTTTTTGTTCCCCGTAGCCCGGGAGTTACTAATCCAGTCAACCTTGTCTCTAGTGTCTCTCTGCTCACTGCCTCCTGGTAGCTCCAAGCCATGTCAGAATCTCCACTCTCCTCCTCTGTTCCCAGAATGTTGTCATCTCCTCCACCACTGCATTGCCTGTCCCGTCCACTAGCTTCTTTATAATGCTGCCAGAAGGGCCTCTTCCAGAGAAGAATGTGGTCTCTCAGGGTCTGCAGGAAAACTGGGGTGGTTCCTCAATCCCTACCCCAGGATGCCGTCCATGGGGGCCTGTGGAAACACAGCCACTTCTGTTGGCAGAGATTTACTTGTGTTTCACGCCTTTTCAGTGCCTACAAGAAAAGGTCTGAATTGTAAGTAAAATTCCCAGACCACCTCTTTTATTTCTTCTCCTCTTGTCTGTTCTCTATATGCAAATACCATAAATTGTTTCTTAACTCCTTGCTCCCCTTTCTGGTCCTCTATTCTGTTTTTATTCTTTTTCCAGAATCTTTTTCGTCTCTCTTGTTCTGATAGTATTTACCGTCCACGTGCTCTTCTCACATTTTTTCATTAGGAAAAAAAGTCTAGTTCAAGATATTAACCACCCTCTTATTTCATTTCTTTCTGAATAGTCTCCATGTCCCATAGAGCCACTGGCACTTTGAGTCCAATGAAAATAAGAAGTGGCATTTGACGTAGAGTGGAATCTGCTTGCATTTGACTTAAAGAACTAAATAAGAGGTGAGCTACTTTCCGAGTTCTAAGTGATTTTTTAAAATTGCTCATGAAAATAGAAGCGTCTTGGCAGAGAAGCCAGTTTACTTCAAGTGCATAAGATGAGAAAGCTTTTGCCACGGGAGATCGTTACCACATACGATTATAATTCTGCGGTAGTTTACTAGTGATTGAAGGATATCTGTGGAGTGAAATGTGGGTTGATAACTTTAGTTCATTTTCTAATACAGAAATGTCAGAATTTAAGTGGGCCCCCAAGGGATATGGGAAGCTGTGTCTTTTAAAGGAAAATGTATTGAATGAGAATAACTGGCTGGGCTGGGTGCAGGATTGCCGGCAGAGTCACTTTCCAGAAGAGTCACTCACCAGAAGGCTTACTCTCCATCTCTCTCACGGTGCACACACTGCACGCAAAGCTTACCGAGGACTGACCAGGACTGGAGCCAGCAATCACAAGAAGCAAGGAGAAGAGATGTTCTGACATCACAGACAGACACTTAACAGCCCGCCTTGTTCCCCTGTTGTCATATCTAATTTTAATGGTCAAATGAATGCTATCGAAAAATTTGTTTTAGAAATATATTGATTGTATTCAAGTGAAAAAGTAAAAGCACTCGAAACCTCTCCCTCTCTTCAAACTGCTTTAGAGGACGTGAAAATTTAGGGAATTGGCAGCATTTTAATTCAACCTACACAATCTAGTTTTAATTTTAATGAAGCCCCAAAATATTTTTGAAAGCCTACTATATGCAAAGTATTATACGTGGTGCTGAAAAGAATGCAAAGCTATATCATGTCTATTGTGACAGAGAAGAGAATAATGAGAAAATGTATGGAGGGGATGTTTATAAACTGCATAATAATCTGTAATTGTCCGTTTTAATTACTCTCATTATTAATAAACAGGCATCCTGTCTCCTGGGACCCAAATCTATTGAGGGACATAGACATATAAATGATTAATGCTAGGAAGACTAGAAGGAGGATACAACCAAATTTTATTATAATCATGAAGAGAATCAAAGTTCATTCTATTTAGAAAAATATGGAATTTCTTCTTAGAATAGGTGGTTAGGGACACCAATCCCCTGTGCAGTCAAAAATTCGCATATAACTTTTGACTTCCCCAGAACTTTACCAATAGCCTGTGGTTGACTGGAAGCCTTTCCAACAACATAAATAGTCAGTTAACACTTTTTTAATGTTATATGTGTTATATGCTGTATTCATACAATAAAGTAGGCCACAGCAAAGAAGATTATTAAGAAAATCATAAGGAAGAGAAATTGTATTTGCTGTTCCTTAAGTGGGAGCGAGTCATCCTGAAGGTCTGCACCCTCAGCTTCTTCACACTGAGCAGGCTGAGATGGGAAGCAGGGCTTGGTCTCGCTGCCTCAGGAGTGGGAGGCGGAGGAGGTGGAGCGGGGCAAGGGAGGCGGGCACGTTTGGTGCAACTTCATGGAAATAAATCATATTCCTTTTTTGCCCTTTCATTCCTCTGAAAATGTTTCGGTATGATACCAGTCCTTCCACAGTTTGGTTTTGTTTCAATGCTCATATCATAGGAGGGTCCATATTGTAAAAGAAATCAGGAGCAGCTGTGAGTGATGAGAACCCTTCTGTCTCCTGTACATCTGGCCCTGCTGCTTCCCCATCGTCTCCCTCATCGTCTGGCCCTGGTCCAGAAGCTCTCACATCCATCAGTCACCTTTTGTGAACTCCTCAGATGTGGCTTCTGTTAGCTCTTGAATTTCTCTAGGATCCATGTCTTGAAAACTCTTCACCCCCACCCCTTTGCTTCCTAGCCACAATCTCCTTGGTGATTTCCTTGGTTGGTTCTGGGGTAAATCCTGTGAAGTCGTGTATAACACCTGGGCATTTTCTCCAGCAGGAATTTATGGTTCTGGGGTTGTTGGCTTTCACTACTTTTTCTATAAGAATGATGCCATCTTCAATGGTGTAACCCTTTGAGAGTTTTGCGAGGTTTCTCTATTGGGTTTCTCCTCCATAATGTTGACATTTTCTCATAGAGTACTGTGTATTATATATAAACCTTAAAGGTTCTTATGACCCCCTCATCTGCAGGCTGAGTTAGAGATGCTGTTTTTGGGGGCAAGTAACTACTTCAGTGCCCTTGGTGCTGAGCTTATGGGGTTCTGGGTGACTGGAGGCATTGCCCAATATCCAAAGAAGTTTAAAAGGCAGTCCCTTACTGGCAAGGTACTTCCTGACTTCAGGGACAAAGCATCAAAAGAACCAATGCAGAGAAAAGCATTTGTGGTGCCTTATTGTTGTAGAACCAAAGGTCTGGCAACTGGCCTTTATTTGTTCCCTTCAAGACTCAGGGATTAGCAGCTTTACAGATACAGGCAGTTGGCACAGAAGAATAAACAGCCTATCCCTTCCTGCCTTAAATCCTGGTGCTCTCTCTTCCCTTCCTTTCTCATTTTATTTGTGTGTGTGGCTTTTTCCCCCCAAAATAAGTTACTTTGCACTAAAAACCTCTTCAAGTAGATATGCTTTCTTCCTGGTGAGTTTCTCAGTGGCATCTGGGAACTCCTTTGCCATCTCTGGGCTGGCAGCAGAGGCTTCTCCTGTTAACCTTGACATTTTTATAAGCCAAACCTCTTTCTAAAATTATCAAACCGTCCTTTGCTGGCATTAAATAATCCAGCTTTAGATCTTGCCCTTTTATTTTACTTTAAATTGTGATGTAATGGCTTCATTTTTTCTCAAATGCTCTTCTGGTCTACAGGTATGCCTTTCTTAACAGCAGTCTTTCACCTATGTGGAAGTATCATTGTCAGTATGAGATAAAAAGGTATTTCTTTGTTTTGCAGTTTTTTTGTTTTCTGTTTTTTTTTTTTTTTTTTTTTT
>NW_003852502.1:2791210-2813874 GCF_000181295.1 Otolemur garnettii | reverse complement strand
AATAGTTTGAGACTGTGAAGGAAAACTACAGAGGCAAAAATAAAATTATTTATTTATTTTTTTTTGCATTTTTTTGCTGGAGCTGGGTTTGAACCCGCCACCTCCAGCATATGGGGCCAATGCCCTACTCCTTTGAGCCACAGGTGCCGCCCCTGAAAAGGTATTTTTTAAAAAAGATAAGGTTTTCATGCCCACTGGAATAGCTAGAGGTATTTCTCTCTCTCTCTTTCTTTCTCTTACAATGGTCCTTACACCTGGATTTATCTTGAAATGGGGCAAACACAGCTGCAGACCTCAATCTCCAGGATGCATCAAACACTTCAAATTCTCTTTGCGATATCGTGGCTTTTCCCTACACAGGAGCATTCACCCCACCCCTCGTGGTACTTCCCATCTGTCTCATGGTGTTATTCAAGGTTATGGTACTGCCCTGAACAAGGAAAAATATGTAAGAACCAGGAGATCACTTGTGACTGTGGCATGAAATTCGTGGGTGAGACAATCGCTTGTGCGAAGATTAGAGTTGCGCGGTGTGATTAAAGAGGAAGACTCATCAGCCACAGCCTGCTGATCCTCATCACGGAAGACAGGTCAGCTGTGCTCTCTGCCGTGGTTCACAGAAAACGGCTCTCCAGGAATACAGGGCACCGAGAATGGCTGAGGTTCTGGACAAATTAGATGCTCCTGCTGGGCGGTGCCTGTGACTCAAAAGGGTAGGGCACCGGCCCCATATGCTGGAGGTGGTGGGTTCAAACCTAGCCCTGGCCGAAAAAAGAAATAAAATAGATGCTCCTTCTAAAAGCAGGCTAACAGAAAGGCCAAACTAACTTGTTGTATGTATAAATTATATACATGTATATATATGTGTGTATAGATATCGTGTGTGTGTATATAAGCATCATCAAAGCTGACTGCTGCACTAGATAAACTTTTCAGCCATCTGGGATGTTAAACTGATTCAGGCCGCCATGTGCCAGGCACTGTTTTAGTTACTTAATGGCTTTTCTTCTTAAAACTCTGAAGGTTTTTGGCTTTAGATGATGAAAAGTTGTAGTATGTTTTATTCTGTGTAAATACAGAATTTATATATTTAACATACATAGAATTCTACATATGAATATAACAAGAGAAGCTATAGAGGTTGTTAAAAGAATTTGATAATACAAAGAGAGAAAGAGAGGCCAGTTACCCCATTAGGCAGGGCACTGAGTTTGAGATCTCATCCTACAACAAGTGCTACACACCTCATCGCTGAATATCACTACAGTCACCTTTGAAGTACTCCCCTTGGGAAGCTGTGCACCTGTGCCAATGCCTAGTCCCCCCTTCAAAGCAATTTCAGGACTCTTTTTCTTAAATGGCCATCAGAGCTGTCATTGTATTACCCTTGTGTCCTGAATGTCATCAAAATATCTTCCTTTCAGTATCTTCTTTACTTTTGGGTAAAGAAGAACTTAGTTGGGGGTCAGATCAGGTGAGCAGGGCCGGTGTTCCAACACAGTTATTTGTTTACTAGCTAAAAACTCCTTCACAGGCCATGCCGTGTGAGCTGGTGCACTGTCGTGATGCAAGAGCCACACCTTTTTCATGCCAAGGTTTTCAGTTAAGATTTCCTGTCTCTCTATCAATGTTTCCTTGGTCTGCTGTGCTTCTCACAGTCAGCCGACAAGTCTGATGCACAATTTGATGAACTTTCACAATGTTTCCGGCAGTTCTGCTCGTCCCTGGCCGCTCCGACCTCTCTTCCTCAGTGCTTCTTTCTCTCCCCTCAGCCAAACGTTTCATCCAGCTGTGCCCTGCTGTTTCTTGAAGACATTATCCTCAGAAACATAGACTAACAAGTCCTTGATTCATTTCCACTCTTGCCAAGTTTATCCAGAAATTCATGAATGTTTGTTCATTGCCCTAGTTCAAGCTCCAGTATTCCCCCAGTGGCACACAAAAACAGGCAACAATAATTAGCACCATTCAACAAGATACTGCCACATGTTGACATGATTACCACTGTGATACACCAGGGTTATGAAACCTCACTGAGCTGTTTGTACAGTGCGGCCAACTGAGTGCATCCTGGCAAGTTTGCGAACTTAATTGTCAAGACTTTTATCCACTTTCCTAGATATTTTTTTCTGATGTTAGGTACTAGGGAAGCAGAGTCATCACATACACCAGTTAGGATAGGTTTGGCTGTGTATATTAGATAATTAGGAAATACAGTGGCTTAAACAAAATAGCAATTTGTTTCTCTTACATTAAAAAAAATCTGAGACTACACAGCAAGTGCCTTTCATCGTTAATACTGTTTGAAAGCCGAAGATGCCGACCTCCATATTCCATGGAGCGTGGTGCAGAGAGGCGGGGAGGCAAACGAGGGAGAGAGACCACTCTTTCCTGGATTTTACTTACACCACACTTAGTAGAGTTTGTGATCATAACTGGTGCAAAAGTCTCAACATTTTAATCTTTAAATGCATGTGTGCATTCGCTGCTGTCCCAAATTAAGTCAGTATTTTGCTACTAAGGAGAAGGGGACAGACAGGTGGTGGAGAAAGCAGTTTGCGGTCTCTACTGTCTGTGTCTCTATATTATATTAACCTGTCAGTGTGTCTAAGTACATTAACATCGGTGTGTGCAGTATTTTCTTCCTGAAAACCCAATATTAAATCAATAGGATTCCTTATTGATTTTTTTAAAATGTGGTAATTACATCAACTTTTTGGTGGGAATAGAATCAGGGCCCAGTGACTTTTGTAGCATTTTATGGTAGAGACTTACTAATTACCCCTGTCCTACAAAAGGTAATACCATGTTCAGGATTAAAATATTTAGAAACTGGCCAACTTTTTCCCTGTGCAGTTTGTCTTTTCTGGAATCCTCTTGTCTCACCTACAAAGGTGTCCAGTAAAACCTTTCGTTGTGTTTGCAGCCGTCCCTGCTCCTGCCCCCCACCCCACCCCATGATTACTCGCTTGTCATTGACTGAACTTTCTATTGCCAACGTTTTCCACCCAGGGTGAGTCGTCTGTTAGGATATGGGACATCTCCACGTGGCTGCTTCATCCATGATTTGTTGAATTTAAGTGGCTTAGTTACCAACAGTCACCTGGTCTCCTATTATGGGGACACGAGACTTTCTCGAGTACAGGAAGACTTCATTTCACTGCACATCACTTTATTGCCATTCAGGGGAACGTCGTGTTTTTTACAAACTGAAGATCTGTGGCAGCTCTGTGCTTTGTATGCCTCTCAGTCCCATTTTTCTGACAACACGCGCTTACTTTGTGTCTGTCACATTTTGGTAGCTGTTACAATATTTTGAACTTGTTCATTATCATTACATCTATTACAGTGGTCCGTGATCAGTGGTCTTTCATGTTACTTGTAATTGTTTATAAGTAACATGGAAGTTCCCTGGCCCACGTAAGAGGCAAACAGCTGGTAGAAGTCGTGTGTGTTCTGGCTGCTCCACCGACTGGCCCTTCCTCCATCTCTCACCCTCTCCTCATGTCTCCATATTCCTTCATACACAATGATATGGAACTTAGGGCAGTTAAAAACCCTTCAGTGGCCTCTGAGTGCTCAAGTGAAAGGAAGAGTTTCACAACTCTCACTTTAAATCAAAAGTTAGAGATGATTAAGCTTAGTGCCGAAGGCCTGGGGAGAGCCGGGGACAGGCGGGGAGCCAGGTCTCCTGTGCCAAGTTATGAATGTAGAGAAAAAGTTCTTGAAGGAAATGAAAAGTGCTACTTCAGTGAACAACAGAAAGTGAACGACAGAAAAGTGAAAGAGCCTATGGCTGATAGAAAATTTTAGGGTCTGGATAGATGATCAACCCAACCACAACATTCCCTTAAATCAAAGCCTAAACCAGAGCCAGGCCCTAACTCTCTTCAATTCGGTGAAGGCTGAAAGATGTGAGAAGCTGCAGAAGAAAAGTTGGAATCTAGCAGAGGTTGCTTTATGGGGTTTAGGAAGAGAAGCTGTTTCCATAACTTAAAAGTGCCAGGTGGAGCAGCCAGCGCTGACGGAGAAGCTGCAGCAGGTGATCCGGAAGCTCCAGCTAAGACAGTTGATGAAGGTCGACTGCACTGAACAATACATGGATTTTCTCTTCATTTTTTTTTGGGGGGGGGGGTTGTTACATGGATCACTTTCATAATACTTGAGGCATGGTTGTAAGTGTGTGCACATAACTTCCATGCATGAAAAGATGATTACAGAGACTCCCAATCTTTATACTTATCAGAGACTTTAAAATGGAATAGCTGAAAGTGAAAATAAACTTTGAGTTAACTAACAGTTATCTAACTGGCCTCAGAACTTCCAAAGAGAAGGAAATCAAGTTTCTGCCTGTTGTCTTCTGTTCTTGAACTTTCCAGGTTTACCCTTTAATTTATCCTAGAAGGGACACATTCACTAATGTGGACAGTAACATGTCTGCTATAGGAAACGTGGGTCTCTGTAACCTTTTTTTTTTGAGACAGAGTCTCACTCTGTCGGCCTGGGTAGAGTGCTGTGATGTCACAGCTCATAGCAACCTCAAACCCTTGGGCTTAAGCGATTCTCTTGCCTCAGTCTCCCAAGTAGCTGGGATGACAGGCACCTACCACAACACCCAGTTATTTTTTAGAGATAGGGTTTCATTTGGCTCAGGCTGACCTTGAACCTGTGAGCTTAGGCAATCCATTCACCTCAGCCTCCCAAATGCTGGGATTACAGGTGCCTGCCACAATGCCCAGCTAATTTTTCTATTTTTAGTAGATACAGGGTCTCTGTCTTGCTCAGGCTAGTCTCCAACTCCTGAGATCAAGGGATCCACCTACCTCGCCTCCCAAAGTGCTGGGATTACAGGTGTGAACCACTGTGCTTGACCCTCTATAACTCTTAAAGCCTACAGTACTATAGTTTAATTTCAGTATCTCTCCACAATTCATGCTGCTTTCAAAATTTAATCACCTCCTCAAATCCTGTGAACTCTCTTGATCACTTATTCATTCTTCAAGAATTACTGAGCATCAACTCTGTGCCATGTTCTCACCAAGGAAGTGAGGGATAAAATGATACAATTTGCCTGACTCCCAAATGAGCAGTTTTACAGGGGAGATAGTTTTAGTCATGCCCTTCTGTGTTTGTGTATTTCATAATGAGTCCAAATAATGGCCCAAAGGGGAGGTATAGAGCTCTGCTTTCAGGGTTAGGAGGAAGAGATACAGCAACTGGGTCTAAGGAATGAAAAGGAAGGAATTCAGTCGGGCTACAAGGTGAGGGGGCGGTGGAGGGACCTACCTTATTTTTGAAAGAAGGTCAAAACACAGTAAGTATATTCTTTTTTTCACTGTTTTTTGATCAACAAAATTTAAGTGTGCTGCGGAAGTTTAACCATAGGTTCACGTGCGCCATGAGATAAGGTTGAAAAACACTGTTCTAGAGTGAAGACCTGCAACTTTGGTAATGCCCACTTGCCCAACAAGTGGAGGGCAGTGTTCAGCAAGTCATGTTTTTCAGTGGAAATTAGATGAGTGATGTGGTCTGGAGATTACTGAGAATGGTTGAAAATAGATCAGTAGCTCTCCAACTTCAGAAGCATGAGAATCACCTGGACGGCTTGCAAACCCTGGGTGTTCCTGCCTTAGTAGGTGTGGAGTGGGGGCCAAAATGTGGACTTTCAATAACTCGGAGGTAGGTGGTCCGCAGAGCAGAGAGGTGTAGATGGAAAGGAATTTGTAGATACTTAATGTCCTGGTTCTTATCAGCCACCTGCAGCTCACTGAATACACCTTGAGGTGCAGCCTGAGTCAGCCATCAAAAGGCCTTTTAATCAAGCTTAACCTGCCCTGCTCAGGCCTGTAAGTTAATTTTCTGGCTAATATTCTGAGAGAAAAATAAATCTGCCTCCTAAGACTTAACAGGTCTTCTTGATTTTTAAATACTAGCATGTTTTTCAAGTGCTGTGAAGCTGAAAAGTACTAAAAAAGCCCCAGGATTAGTCACTTCTGTTAAAAAAAAAAAAGTTTCCAGTGGCACAATCCGTGCCTTGAAAGATGAAAATCTCCACCTAAGGCATTTTCCCCCTTATATTTTGTAATCACGGATGGGAACTGATGCCAACTCTACCTTTTAAAGACATTGAATGAAACATCTTTAAACGGAGTTGAAAATAATTCCAACGTGCCTTAAACACCCACTTGCTCTAATTTAACTCCATTCGTCTCTTACTCTTTATTTTTTCTTGAGCATTTCAGCTGTTAACATTAAATCTAGTTTTTGTATGTCAGCCCCTGTCAAAGCAAGCCTTAATCCTCCTAACGTTAACCTAGCACCAGATCAAAGCTGCTTTGTTCATCAGATACAAGTGTGTTTCCAATCCCCAGGGCGCGTGTGATGAAGTACGCATGCGCATGTGAGTGTGCGCACATGCGCACAGGAGAGTAGTCCGGGTAACTCCTGGGTGTGGGCTGGGGGTTTACACGCGGTGGGTCGGGATCCGCTCGCATCCAAAGTGTTTTGGTTACAGATAGAAAGAGCCTTTGCTATAAAATAGTAGCATTGCAGAAGTATTGGAAACAATTGGCTACCATATGGTCCTGTAGTTTTATTTTTCATTCCAAGAGAGATTAAAATGTTATGGACAAGGGTATACAGTTAATGGCAGAAGTGTCACAACTGGAACCTGCAGGCCGTCGTGGGGTCCACAGGCCCGCCCTTCGTCAGGGGAGTTATAGTGTGCTTGTTACTGCCTTTTCTCCCTTGAGTGAAAAGGGATTTTAAAATAGACCAAACCAAGAAACAAACAAAAACCCCAAACAAACAAACAAAACCCCTGTTGTTCTCATTTCACTTACACAATTATGTCTTGGGATGTATGAAAGAATCGACTGTGTCTTGAAAGTTTTTTCCTGATGTTTTCTGACCAGACACACCTCACATTTACAAAATAAGTCTTTGAAATAGGGCACTGTCATTGGCTGTCTGTGCGGAAGCAACTTGTTAATAAATAGTGTAACTTTTAAAAATTATACTGTAACGTTTAGCTTTGTTATAGTAATATAAAGAAATTATGTCTGTGTATGTGGAGAATTGCCAACTGAGGACAGATCTCACTGCCATTTTATTTTGTGTTTGGTGCAAATGTAATTAGAATTTTAGGAAGAAATTATTTCTTAATCAAACTAAAGAAATGATAGAGCTACTTTTAAATGAATGTGAAGAGACATTATAATAAATAAGTTAACTATCCAGTTAAAATGTTCACCTTAAAAAGGCAATAATTAATGAAAAAGAATAAAAAAGAAAGTACTCTTATTATGGGCCTCAGCACTGGGGTTAAAAGACTAAGTCACTTTTTTTTTTTCCTAGAGTAGCTTATGTCCCAAGGGGGAAGAATAACTCTGAAAATATTAACTGTAATGCTGCAAGAAAAGTTAACATCAAAGGTCCTATGAGACCATAAGGAAAGAGTAATTAATTTTATTTTGGAAGTTGAGAAAGGCTTTGAGGGGAATATGATGTTTGAAACAAGTGCAGGCATAATAAAAAAAATGCCAAGCAGATGATGTTTTAAGGTATAAACACAGCAGCATGACATTCCTTTTCTGAACATTGAAAAATATCTTTTATTAAGCTTGTTTGAAGTAACTATTCCTGTGCAATACCCTCAGTTCTCATTTCTCCAATTGATATAACAATGCCTTCCTTTTATTTTTATTTTCTGTTTTGTCAATCTTAATGTTAAGCCCATTTCATATCGTTCATGACAATCTTCCTACATCACTTAATTGGATAGAAGCTTCTTGGGAAAAAAGTCTGCCTACATTTTCCCCTGAAAGAGTCACTAAATATTCTTGTATATAATTCCCATGTTCTCTTTTTTCCTCCTTTCCTCTTTCCTCTTATTTTATTCCTCCTTTCATCATATTTTGGTGTTATTATAAAAGCTGGGAACAATAATATATTCTGATACTTTTTTTCCTATACAAAGGATAGGAAAAATTTATTTACAAAGATAAGATATTATTGTTTTCATTCACCAAGGGGAGAAAAGCTGGGTTTAAGGTATTTTCTAAGGACACAGGGGCACCTGATGATGAATTTAGAAAAAATCTCCTAGATCAGCGGTCATGAGAGCAATTATTCAACATTTAACATGTTGTTGAAGATTTGATGTGAATCCCTCACTGACAGGTTTGAGAAATCAAAAAAGGTTCGTGATTTGAGATCCTGAGAAGGAAGGAGTTAAAAGGAAGAGACTCTTAGAGGATTAGGTTGATCTCTAGGGATTTGGAAACTAGGCAGAAGATCTGGAGATGAAAGGAAAGATTTGATTCTGTGCTGAATTACAAGTTTTGAGGGAAATTGGAGTGTAACTTTGTTCAGCTGTAGCTAAGGATCCACAGCCTAAATGAGTAAAGTTTGTATCACTATTGTCTTTTAAAGTCATTATTAAGAAGTATTTCAAAAACTAGGTCAATTGTGCATAGTCACCTGGAGTTATGTGTGCAAATATGAAAAACCCGGTAAGCAGTAGCAGCAACAAGGGTAGGTTAAACATCAGCTGCAGAGTTGACACCTGTCTCTGTTTTCCTTTTCCCTGAAAAAAAAAAAAAAATCAGCTGCAGCAAGGGCAATCTCAAGGCCTGCTGTTACCTCACCTCTTTTCTTAGTCATCGGGAGAAGGAAAGGTGTAAGTCAGGCCTTGTTTATTTTGGCCTTACAAAAGCATCAACATTCTGCTTTTCAGGGGAACTCCTAGGATGCCTTAGATTCCTCTCACCCTACTCCTGAGAGGAGGGCCACACTTAATCAGGCCTTGGAGAGCAACATTTGTTGTAATGACACTGACTGTGTCACTGGTAGTACCTTCAACCTGGGTTAAATAAACTTGGCATACAGGCTCAGCCAGCTGGGGTGATTACTGCCCACTGGTTAGAGTTCCCAGGGATGCATCAGCCCTGCTTACCAAGTAACTATCCTATTAACCTAATTTCCTAGAGAGTACCTGAGTTCCGTCAGGGGTAAGCTTTTAGAAGGGAAGGGGCGAGTCTGAAAGAAGGAGGACAGGGACAAGAGAGAGGATGGTGGGATCTGGATGGTACACGGATGTGTGGTGACTGATTTAATAGATCCGAGAAAGATGAATAAAGCTACGGGGCGGGGGAGAAGCACACTCATTTGCATTGCAGAATCTGCAAAACTTCAGGGATTCTTGACCCCATTTGTCTGGAAGTGGGATACACTTGGGAAATAAAAAAAAAAAAAGGATTGCTTGTAAGTCTGTTGAAAAAGTATCTATTTACCTCACTGCTTCAGTAGCCCCACTAACATGACGCCTAGCTTTCTGTTTGATTTTAAAATGACCCAAACAGAAACCAAATGAATAACACATTTTCACACACTTTCTTCATTTAGATATTTTTTTTGGTTCCCTGACCTGGACACTTCGCATACTTTCTGTTAGAATCCCTTGCCGGGAACGTTTTTGTTTTTTACTATTGTACATAGTATGTACAAAGTATTTTTCACTTTCTGTCACTGGTGAACGAAAATGCCACTCACTTTCGGTTATTTATCTTGTAACTGCTAATTTTGCTGAAACTTTGGCAGATTCATTGCACTATTTACCTGATTAATTCACATGACTAATTAAAATAATTAGGGATAGAATTCCTTCAGGTTTTCTGTGTTTTAAATTATCATGTCATATCTCTGAATATTAATAATTTACTTTCAACTTTGAGCTGCTTTCTTTTTTTTTTTCTTATTATACTGGCTATGATATTTAGTCCAAAGTTGAGTAGTAGCCATTGTATTGGGAATGATTGTAAGGGCTCACTATTGTTTATAAAGTTTGCTTTTTTAGGTTAAAGAAATTGCTCTTTAAAAATTATCCAGTAATGCCCATAGCACAGTGGTTATGGCGCCACGTGCAACAAGGCGTAAGGTGACCAGACGTCCTGCTTTTGGTAGGACAGTCCCAATTTTTAACAATTTGTCCCACAGTGTTTTTAAAAAGTCCTGATTTTTGGAAAGAATGCACGACAAGCTAGGGAATGGTGGGAGAACAGGAAGGGAATAGACGGTTTTCAGCTGCCATGTGGCTATTTTGCCAGGATATAAGTTTTATATTATTTTCGTTAATTTTATAATGTTAAACTTTAATAATAACAAATAATTCTTGAGAACTGCTTATCAAAGTTCGCATTTTTGATCACTTGTTAGAATTCGACCACCATTGTTTGGACTTAATGAACAATAGCAATTTTTGGCATTGGCAACCACGAAAACATTTTGTAACTGTCTCTCAGACGGTACACATCATACTGCATCCCAGTGCTAGTTAAACAAGTAATGTCAATAAATCAGCTATTCAGATAATTTAGGTAAGTAATTTATTTATTTATTTCATGAATTTAGCAGCCAGTACTCATATTATTTATATTTTATAGTGGTGGCAAAAAGTCTAGTGCCGGCCTTGGAAGTGACACTTATGACTTACGAGGTATCATTATTAAAAATATATATTGATAAGGAAAAGGTTAAATCTTGGGCATCGGCAAAAATCACAATAGAGAACAAATGGTTAGAAATATTTCATCATTTTGAAACAAACCATGATCCATACAATAATGCACTAAAAATTGTGGGATATGCACTGTTCTTACCAGAACTAATGCTGAGACTGAACACATTTTTCCTATGGTAAATAAAGTGTGGACATCAGAAAAATCACAATTAAGTGTTGAGACTTTGAAAGCCATTTTATGTGTGAAATATAATTTAACAAATTCTTGTGAAAAATTTCATGACCTTTTAAACACTGACAGTAATCTACTAAAAAATTCACTCAAATGAGAAATATGCTAAAGAATAAAATAATACTATACATAATTTTTATGTATTATATTTGTAAATTGTACTTATGTTGAAATTAAAAAATATATATTACAATACTATTTTTGCGTTCTATGAAAATTTTTGTTGCTCCATATAGACCAAATTTTTAATTAAGAAACCCCCCCACCTCCCCCACCCCCGATCAATGGTGTCTCGCTTTACCAAGGTTAAAATCTGGTCACCTTAAACAAAGGTGGTGAGTTCAAACCCGGCCTGGGCCAGCTAAATAACAACAACAACTGCAACAAAAAAATAGCTGGGCATTGTGGCAGGTGCCTATAGTCCCAGCTAGTTGGGAGGCTAAGGCAAGAGAATCACTTATGCCCAAGAGTTGGAGGATGCTGTGAGCTGTGACTCCACGGCATTCTACCAAGGGCAACATAGTGAGACTATGTCTCAAAAAAAAAAAATTGTCTACTAAGGCTTGGCGCCCATAGCACAGTGGTTATGGCGCTGGCCACATGCACCGAGGGTAGTGGGTTCGAACATGGCCCAGGCCTGCTAAAACAGTGACAACTGCAACAAAAAAATAGCCAGGCATTGTAGGACTATAGGTCAGGTGCCTATAGTCCCAGCTACTTGGAAGGCTGAGGCAAGAGAATCGCTTAAGCCCAAGGGTTTGAGCTTTCTGTGAGCTGTGCACCACGGCACTCTACTGAGGGTGACATAACGAGACTCTGTCTCAAAAATAAAAAAAATTGTCCACTAAGAATTTGTATCAGAAATGATTATTAAATGTTATCAACTGTCTATGCTGTACTTATTGAAATTAGATTTTTCTCATTTTATATGTTAATGTGATGCATTCCTGAATAGATTTTATTATAGTGTGTCAGTTTGCATTTCTAGAATATGTCCAACTCTGTGATGATATATTGTCTTTTTATATATTGTGAGTTTGATTTGCACGTTTTCTTTTCTAAAATTATGTTACTCCTCATTCATTTATTCATGAATTATTTACTCAACAATTATGTTACTCATTCATGAGTAAGACTGGCCTTGATAACAAAAGAAATTAGATATATAAGCAAAATTGGAATGCTTTCCCTTTTATTCTGTTAATTCTGTTAGATTTAGAGTTACCTTTCTTTACATATTTTGTTGAACTTTCTTATAAAACTGTCTGGACCTGCCACTTTCTTTGAGGGAGAATTGTGTACCACTGATAACCATTTTCATTTTTATTTATTGACTAATTTTGAGTCGATAAGGACTCAAAGGATTTAGTTCATTTCACCTAATTTTTCAAATGTGTTAACATTAAAGTTGCTTCCGTTCTCTTGTTATTTTCGTCTTTTCGCACTTTAGTTACGCTCGTTTATCCATTCCTCATATTGCCGTGTTCTCCGTTGTTTCCCTAATCAATCTTGCCTGAGACTTCTCAATTGACTTAATCTTTTCAAAGAACAACTTGTGGTTTTGTTGATCTTGAACTTATTCTTTTATCCTGCTTATTCCTTCTACATTTTCTGAGTTTACAGTCACACACCATATGACATTTCTGTCAATGACAGAGCGCACATTTGCTGGTTCCATAACATTATAAAGGAGCTGACAAGTTCTTACTGCCTAGTGACACCATAGCCACGGTGACATAACACATTGCTCACATGTTTGTGGTGACGCTGGGGTAGATTTACCCACCGTCCTCCCAGTCATGCAAAGGTATGGTGCATACAATTATGTATCGTACTTGAAAATAAATGACTGTGTTCCCAGTTTATGTTTGTACTAAACTCTTTACTGTTATTTAGCGTCCTCCTTCTACTTACTAAAAAAAGAAGTTAACTGTAAAACAGCCTCGGGTAGATCTTTCAGGGGGTATTCTGCAAAATGTCACTTTTATCATTGGAAATGATGGTTCCAAGCATGTTCCTGCCACTGAAGACCTTCTAGTGGGACAAGATGTGTCTGTGTGTATGTGGAGGGTGCGGGGGGCGGGGGGGGTGAAAGACAGTGTTATTGAGGACTGTCACCCTGTGTAGGCCTAGGCTAATATGTGTGTTCATGTCAGAATTTTTAACAAAATAGTTCGAAAAGTAAAAAAAAAAGCAAACATTTCAAAAATTGAAAAAAGCTTGTAGAATAGGCATATAAAGAAAATACTTTGGTACAGCTGATAATGTGTTCATATTTTAAGGTGTTATTGCAAAAGGGTTAAGCATCTGAAAATAAAGAGTGTATAAAGCAGAAGAGTTACTGTAAGCCAAGGTTTATTTATTATTGATAATAAAAACATTCTTTTCATAAATTTTGTGTGGCCTGCGTGTACCGTGTTCACTTGCCGCTCACTGCCTTCACCCAGAGAAGTTTCCAGTGCTGCAGGCTCCATTCCTGCTGGGTGGCCTAGACAGGCGCGCCGTTTTTTTATCATCTACACCATACTTTTACTGAACTTCTTCTGTGTTTAGAATTGTGTTACAGTTACCCACAGTATTCAGTACAGTCACATGCTGTGAGGTGTACAGCCAGGAGCCATGGGCAGCCCACACAGCCAAGTGGGTAGCAGGCTATGCCCTTCAGGCTTGTGCGAGTTCACTCTGCAGAGTTCCCAAAATGACCAAAATTGCCCAGCGATGCATTTCTCAGAAACTTTCACGGTGCATTCAATGAAGCAATAAATGACTGTATTTTGCTAGTTTTCTAACGTCTTAAAATAAGTGCTTCAGCAATTGAGTCTGAGCTTTGGTTTTTTCCTAATGTAAACAGTTTGGCCTTTAAATTTTCCTATAAAGAATTTTGGATGCATTCCAAAGGTTTCGAGGTGCGGTCTTTGAATGGATGTGCGGCTGCTTCCACAGCGGTTATTTAGGCTGAATTTTGTTGTTGTCATTGCTCACGGTAGCTGGTTTCCATGTGTGTTAATCATTTTTATTGTGATTTCCTGATATTTAGATTTCCATTTGTGGGAATTCCGTGAGGCCTGCAAGTAAAGGGCATTTCTCCCTCACAGTAGTACCTGGGGCCTTACCAATCCGGGGCCCTTTAAACTCAACTTCTACCTTAGTTTTTTTTTAGTCACTGCAGTGCAAACCCATGGGAATGTGACTGTGGTTAAGAAACTTTAAATAGGATTTACTTTCTTTACTTCTCCATTCAAAGAGAAGGTTGTGACAGGCGTCTTCCCTTCTGGGGGTCACGTTAGCTTTCTTGTTCACCCACTGTGGCTTCCTGGCTTTGAGTTGTTCTGGGTGTAAGCAGTGTCTCCGACCCTACCTTCTCCACTCTGTTCTGCTTTTGGCTTCTGCTCCTTCACACGTGCCAGTTAACACCTGGACTTCAGATTATAATCACTGGCAGCTACCCTCAGGGATCAGAGTCACCACCAGGGCTCAGCTCATCCTCGGACCTGTCCTTTGTCCGTGTTTATCCCCTGCAGTTCCATTACTTTACTGCTAACTCAGCTATGTTCTGAAAAATATATTTTTAAAATATTTACTTTGTTTTATCTTTCTTGTTTCTGAAGGGATGTCTCTGTACATGTAGTTTGCCATGCTTCTGGGAACCAAATTATGACACTTTCTGTCGAAACATGTAAATACAGCCAGATCGGTTTGCCTCTAACATCAAAGACATAATAGACATTCCAGAAATAGTATGATTTTTCTGTTTTGTTTGATTCAGCAGATAAATTACGTCCTTGGAGCTGTAGATTCTTCCTGCCTCTCACCTGGCTTGTCATGTCAGCTTCTTCAGTACAAAGCCTGCTCTCTCCCTCACACGGTCTCAGAATGGGGCCAGCTACACATAGAGCCGCTTACCTCATCGTCCACACTTGGGTGCAGGGCCAGCCACTTCCCGCCCTGGCCTATCACTTTCCTCAACTTTTCCCAGTAGGCAACCACTGGGCCAAATTCTCTAAGAGAAACGCTATACTTTGAATGACTTAGTGCCCCAGTCACTTGAAACCGTTACACCTGTCCCATTTTCCTAATTCCTTCCTGAAATCCCTGCTGCTAAGTGAAGAAATTATTTGCATTCATTTTAAAAGAAAAATTATGATGCATTTTATCCTAACTCAAGATACCTGATAATTTTATATAGCACTTGAGCAATGCAAATAAGTTTACTTTTTAAAAATGCAATAATTTGAAAGCAAAAGTACAAGTTTCTGCATAAAACAGGATATAATGAGGGCTTATTTCTTCTTTGTCTTCTTTCTGTACCGTTTTCTTCATGAGTTGTTTGACCTTTTGGGACCTTGGTGGTCTTGCAGGCAGACTGTCCTTAAACGTTGTAGAGTGTCAAAAGGCTTTTAGGATAAACTAAAAGCTAAGCAAAAGAATGCTTTGAAGCATGTGGAAATAGCATATGTTCACAACAGACTAAGCAAACCCTTTATCCCTTCCATGTGACATAAGCAAAGTCAATTGTTGTGGGTTTATCTAAACATTGCTCACACTTCAAGTTAGATTCACATGAAATTGTCTGATTAGACAATGTTGTGTTAAGTTGATCACTGTGTCTTCTTGCCTAAAACCATAATATCAAAAATATTATTTATATTATGTATTACTTTTATTACTTATGAATCCTATTGCTTCTATTGTTTATTTAATATGTTTGGGGGTAAAAAGGAAGAGCCTCATTTGGAAAAAAAGAATTACTGTCTCAAAGTGTTCTGACTTTTCAAGAATCACCATAGCAAAAAGCAGAATATTTTGTGGAAAGTAGGTTTGTACTGTGGCAAAGGAGATGAGCTTACTCTGATAGACTAATACTATGCAGGGCTAGTCCTGGGGGCTTGGTCTTCCCAGACTTCATGGCCACTGTACAAAGGAGCTGGAAGAGGATGAATATCAGTGAGATAATTATTAGGTCCTCCTCATCCAGTTTTATTGCAGTATTCTTCTAAAATAAATTTAATCTGCACTGAGATACCACTGTTGTCAGTGATGGGACATTTAGTTTCCGTAACCACTGTGGATCCTTCCCTCTGTCTGTGTGATCGTGCAAATTCAGAAAGCCAGTGGAGACACTGCTTAGTCATGCTGGTCACCAGAGTTGACGCTGTTCGTTCTGGTCCCCGATGGTGCTACAAGCATTCCCTTCCCATGGCCGTCAAGCACCAGCACTGGGCAGACTCGGGAATGGACTCCTCAGTCATTCTCTCCATCAGTTTCAGACCTTCCTCTGCTCACCAGGCCCCCTCCAATCCATAGTACCCAGTTTCCTTCCCACTCCTGTCTTCTCGATTCCTGTCCTAAAAACTTTACCTCCCATTTTCCACTGTTTTTTACTTTTTGGAAAAAACAAACAAACCAGCTTTATTAAGCTGTAGTTAATATACCATGACATTAATCTATTTGATGTGCATAATTTGGCTGGGCATGGTGGCTCATGCCTATAATCCTTGTATTCTGGGAGGTCGAGGAGGGAAAGTCCTTTGAATTCAGGAGTTCAAGACCAGCCTGAGCAAGAGCGAGACCCCATCTGTACTAAAAATGGAAAAATAAGTCAAATGTTGGTGAGTGCCTTGTAGTGTCAGCTACTCTGGAGGCTGAGGCAGGAGGATCAACTGAATCCAGAAATTTGAGGTTGCTATGAGCTAGGCTGACACCATAGCACTCTAGCCTGGGCAAGAGTGAGACTTTGTCTCAAAAAATAAAAATTAAAAAACAAAGAATAAAGTATATAATTTAATGGTTTTCAGTATATTCAGAGTTGCATGGCAATCTCCGGAATTCATTTTAGAGTGTATTTATTAAAGGGTTGTGGCGTTAGGAAGGTTGAGAACCACTTCCCTAAAGAAAGCTAATACCAGTGAGCGGTTGTTCTTCATTTTGCTCCAGCTCACCCAGCCCCTGAAGCCACAGGCAACTACTTTGTGTAGCTGTCAGGAGTGATGCCTCTTCTGGACACTGTATATAAATGGAGACCTGCTACCTGTAGCCTTTTGGGTCTCGTTTCTTTCACTTTGTGTAGGATTTGTGGTTCTTTCACTCTCTAGCATACGTTAGTAGGCGATTCCTTTTTATGGCTGAGTAACATTCCATTATATGGATGGACTATATTTTGTTTATAGCTGTACTAATTGGCAGACTTTTGAGTTGTTTGTGGAACTATTATGAATAATTCTGCTGTAAACTTTTGCACAAATGTCTTTGTGTGGACACATGTTTTCTTTTCTCTTGGGTATATTCCTAAGAGTAGAATTGTTGAGTTAAATGTTTAGTTTCTGTTTAACTTTTTAAGACACTGCCAAGTTGTTTTGCAAAGTGGTTGTACAATTTTCTATCCTTATAAACAATGTTATAAGCTTTCCAGTTTCTCCTAAGGTGAACCAAAACTTAATATTCTTTGTTTTTTGAGTTATAGCCATTCTTGTGGATGTGTAGAGGTATGCACTATATTTTTTAAATTGTAGTTGTCTACACTTAAAACTCAGGGAAAAATCTGGGTATTTGGATGCTCCGAAAATATCTAGATGTTCTAGCAACCCCTGTTCTCTCTTATAAGGCAGCAGCTGTCTGGAAGTGTGTAAATGCCATTTTCTTTAGAATTTACTAGAGTCACATCTTTTTTTATGAGCCCAACAATGAGGGTGTCAGTTCTCATTTTCATTATAGTTTTGCTGTTGATTTTCTTGAGGTAAGAAATGCTTTGTGTCTCTATGTCTCCAGTGAAACCAGAAAATGAAATAGAGATTGAAAGGCCAAAAATTAAAAAAAGTGGGAGAGGGCAAATTTCTTTGTGAAATTAGATACTACCTATACATGTTTAATATACAAAGTATGCCTTTGTCAAAAGAAAGCAATTTAAGTCATCATTATGAACAAACCATAAAAAGAAAATGCATGATGGAAATTTTAATGAACTGAGAAAAACAACAGAAATTTCAATACAATTTTATTTTGAAAGCAAACCAGTGATACTACCATGAAAAGTAATTATCTTTTAATTTTCAAAAATGAAAAGGAGCTTATAAATAATTTTAAAACTTATGTTTCCATGATCTTGTTTTTAGGAAAGATGGCTTCTTTGTCAATAATCTACCACCAAGAAGAAGTTTAATCTTCTTAAACTAGAAGCAGTCTTCAGAATTTCTCTAAATTTCAGAGTTGAAGGCCTATTCCAAACAACGTTCTATAACTTCAGACTTTTTGAAAACAAACGAATGTTCACTTTGTCTCTCATAGTTAATTCTGATAGAATAAATGAAGAGCTATCAAATAAAATAATATAATATGATAGTGATAGCAAACTATGATGTTAGAAAATTAGCTTTCTTAGCTCAGTGCCTGTAGCCCAAGTGGCTAAGGTGCCAGCCACATACACCTAAGGTGGTGGGTTTGAATCCAGCCCAGGCCTGTCAAACAACAATGACAGCTGCAACCAAAAAATAGCCAAGCGTTGTGGCAGGCGCCTGTGGTCCCATCTACTTGGGAGGCTGAGGCAGGAGACTCGCTTGACCCCAGGAGTTGGAGGTTGCTGTGACCTGTGATGCCACGGCACTCTACCCCCTCACAGCTTGAGGCTCTGTCTCAAAAAAAAAAAAGAAAATTAGCTTTCTTCAATTTGGGCATAGTTACTCTAAATATAAAACTAAACTTTATTTGGAAGTATTTTTGGAAACATCTGTTCTCCATTATGAAATGGAATAAAACTAAATATCGTTCTCATTTAAGGGATCAAAGGCCGAATTTTGTACTGTCCATTTTAAAGAGAAATATGTGGTCTAAATACCTGTTGCACAGGAAAATAATGCTGGTTTTCTAGTTCTAAATCAGAGGAATTGGAATATTTTCCATCAATCTTTTTAATTTTAACTTAATATACAATCCAGAATGTCCGTATCTGTTTGTGTTCTGTCATGCACTTCTAGTTTAGTTCTAATTTGGTAGAATTAAAGATCTTCTGTTTGTGGAAGGTAAATGTCCTCCTACCAGGGCTGCTACAGGCCCTTCCACCACCTACCTGGACCCTGGAAACTTTTGATTTTTAAGCACATGCATAAAAGGAGAGTGTTCAGGGATCCTTTCCATGTCTTCGTGACCCAGCCAGGATTAAGAGGCTGGGAGATGTGTGGAACTCTGAGCCCACACTCAGAAAGCAGGAATTTTCTGTGCTGGAGACAGGAGCGCAGAACAGGCTCCCCGGGAAGCTGGTGGCCCAACGCTTATTTCAGTCGGCAAGATCCAAACTCAGCAGAAGGGGCGGAGAAGTCTGGATTCTGTGTGTTCACACACTGGCAAGTATCTGGTGGCTGGGGACGCTCAGCCCGGCCACTCGCTGGCCATGTTCTCTCTCCCCTTAGTCCCGCAGCCGTCCCTGTCCTGCTGTGACCCGGGCCTGAGCTCGGGAACAGGAGCCTTGATGGCCCCTCGTATCTGAGCAGGAGGAGCTGGAACTGCGTTTGTTGACTAAGGTTGTCCATTTAAACCCCACTGCAGCGCTGGCTCCGTCACCCGCTGTGGCAGGGGCCTCACAGGTGGGCTAACTGTGGCACCGAGTAATAGTTTCTCTGGCTCGCTCTAAACTTATCAGTCATTAACCCCACGGTTGATGTTTTGCTCTTCAGCGACATTGGGGAGCGCTCGGTTCTTCGGCTGAGCAGAAACAAAACCCTCCGTGCGCCTCTTGGACCCTCGGTGACCACCACCTGCGGTTCCCCTTTAAATGTGTCAGTGGCTTGATAGACGTGGAGGAAACCTTAAATTTTCCTTCTAATTGGCCATGATTGTATTCAAATTTTACTCCCTCTACCTGGCTTTCCTGGGAGTCATTTCAAATGTGTATTTTTTATTATAGTCACAGAGCAGCTCCTTGGCAGAGTTGGGGTTAGATTGTGTGACTAGTGTACCAAAGGCTCCTTAGAAGGTATCCAGTGTCTTGTGATGACGATGACTCACTATGAATTGTCCACTGCATCACTTAGTCTGGAGAGCAGATGACAGGACAAACATGATTTTAGAGCAACTGAATCGGTCCCCGCCTGCCACCACCGCCCCGCCCCTGCCGCGTAGTCTCGCTGTGGTTTATGAAATTCCTCTGCCAGGGCCTCCCTTGATCCACGTCCCAACTAAAACTCCCGCAAAGTCAGGTATTATTTCAGCTCCTGTCAGCCATTTCCTTCTGGGCACAAATTAACATGACGTATGACACTTCCTGTCCTTTAAATCAGTCACTTTCAAATCTTGCCCTGTAGAATCCTGGAGTTGCGAGGGTATCGTGGGGATCGTCGCTGATGAAGCCGAGATCAGATGGGCTGGGTTTCAATCAGACCAACTCTGCCTTCCCCTGCCCTGGACAGGCAGAGTCTGGGTAAGGTTTCATGTGATGAGAGTTTTACGTTACTGTGAATGCATCGCTGCGTTAAGCACTCAGGTTATTCCTCTTAGCACAAGGCCAAGATTGAGCCTCCCAGAATTTATGTACTTACCATTCGTCAGCTCTCCTGCGTTCTGCAGCCCGCTCCACCCGGGATCCTGACTTGGCCCAGGCCTTCCCCTCCAGCAGCCCTGTTGTAATCCAGAGCCGCTCTCCTGCCTTCTATACAAGTCTCAATTTGGCACCTCTGGGAAAAATAAAGAAAGGAGACTCAAAAGAGAAACAATAGCTGTACATGTGATCTCACTACTTTCCTTCTTAAAATACAGTATTTGTAAGACATCATTATCCTTAGGAGGTCAGTTACACCATAAAATCCAATACAGTAAGGGACTCGGAGAGTTGGAGCTATAAAAACAAATTCATCAATCTGAGGTCATTTGATACTAGTAAACATAAAAGTAACATTTTTAGGAATAATGAAAATTGGGCACAAATTGGAATAATTTAAGTATAGGAAGTGAAGAGATTAATTATCAGACAAGTAAAGGGAAGCAAATCGTTAGCCTTGAGGGAATTAAGTAACTGTCATATAAAAAGTTAGGATTTAGCTTTACCAAATGAAAAGTTTGGCTTAGCACCTGTGGCTCAAGCAGCTAAGGCTCCAGCCACATACACCTGAGCTGGCGGGTTCAAATCCAGCCCGGCCACCAGACAACAATGACCACTGCAACCAAAAAATAGCCAGGTCTTGTGGCAGTCACATGTAGTACCAGCTACTTGGGAGCCGGAGGCAGGAGAATCGTTTGAGCTGGAAATGGAAGTTGCTGTGAGCTGTGATACCATGGTAGTCTACCCAGGGCAATGGCTTGAGGCTCTGTCTCAACATAAAATAAAATAAAATAATAAAATTAAAAGTTTCTAAAAAGTGGTAGAAAATGAAAAGCAGAGTCAATGAACTGGGAAAAAATATCTGGCTAAGGACTGATGATGTAATGTAGACAGTCTATCAAGTTTGACTATAAATAATAGAGACCAACTCTAGCTATTTTAAACATTTTTAAAAATAAGAAACTTGTTGGAATTAAATTACAAGATGCAGCATGCAAAACTAAAGACTGAAAACAATTAGAATTTGGTGTGAATGAGAACCAAGGGAAATATGTAAATATGGGAAAGTAATAGCTGGGCAGAATTTCAGAAATCTGTGGGCATCAGTGGAAGAAGATGTGAATTCCCTTGTGGGTAGAGTCCACTACTGTAGCTCCATTGCCGTCCCTTGAGGATGTTGAGCTATTCTGTTTTTTCATGTTGCCAGGGTTCTTTTGCTGGTTACTTCTTATCTAGCTCTTCTTCAATCAGCTCTGCATTAATAGGATTAATTAACAGGCCCTGGTACTGTTTTACTGGGAACTCCCCTGTTCAGTTAGGGGAATGGCAGGACCCTATATGGAGCTTTTGTGTCTGGATGGTTGACCCATGAGGGGAGGGGACAGTACAGTAAAATCCTATTGAACAGCTGTTTTATTTTAACCCATTTCCATGATATTGCCTCAATCCATGCCACTGCTGGATGATCTTTGTATGGGGTGGGGATTGTTCCCCACTTTGTTATTGGGAGTTTGAGTTAGGGGATGGATGTGACCCTCTGTATGTGACAAGTCCACCTGTGTGACAGGCCCCTCCCCCATCCTTGTAGGGGATTGCTGTGGCCACAGTCACCCTGTGACTGTGTGAGTCTATTCAGGCAAGGGTCATGGATGACCAGGCTGTAGGCATTTGCAGAGCCTTGGGGGCAGTGTCTTGGGGCCTAGGCTCAATTCTGGAATCTCAGGGTATGTGTCACAGGCCCTGTGGGGGACCTGAAACTACAAGGGCAGAGCCTTGGGCTTGGACATGGTCAGAACTTCAGAGCTGGATCTGGGGATTATAGGGGAAGAGGCACACCAATGGAGAGCTGCTCCACCAACATGGAGACTGCTGGTGCCCAGTCATACAGGCAGGAGTTTGTCTCAGTGGCCCAGGGACCATGAAGACAGGATGGAGCTGTTGGACAGCTGGAGTTCTCTCCCACCTTACACGGGTCCTACAAAGGCAGTCGCTCAAGGCTTCTCAAATGGTGCCTATGGGATCTAATGCTCCTCCTCTGTTCAAACCCTGTACAGGGGGCGAGGGGTGCTTGGCCCCCAGTCTCAGGGCACATCATGGGAAAACATTTGTTCTGTCCACTCCCACCCCAGCCTGGGATGTAGGGGGTGATGCAAAGGCCACACCTGACACTGTGCACCAGAGCTGTGAGGATGGCATCAGCCACAGAAACCAGGGATTGGAGGCCCAGCAACCTGCTGCACCTGCTTTCTAGTGCCATGTCTCTGCAGACTCTGAGTAGCTCCTCGACCAGCCCGGAGGTCTGCAGTGGTCGGGGGAGACCTTCTCAGCTCACACCAGCTGCAACTGTTATTCCCACCCTCCAGAGCACTGCTCCCTGATTCCCACCCCCC
>NW_003852502.1:2777964-2789624 GCF_000181295.1 Otolemur garnettii | reverse complement strand
CCAGCACTGCCCCCTCATTCCCACCCTCCAGAGCACTGCTCCCTTCTACTGTCTTCCCATCTCCCCTGCTCCCTGGATTGTACTGGAACCTCCACTTTAGTCTCTGAGATGCTGAGTGGTGCTAATAAGAATCAGCCATGCCCTGTTTGATTGAGTCATAGATGCTGGACGGTTGTTCTCCCTGTCAGCAGTTGGTCTGTACAGGAAAGAGCCTTTAGCCCCTCAGAAGAAGCACTTGAATGCCCCCAGGAAGTGGGCAGGCCCTGAAGGTCCGGGGGATTGCAGAGGTGGGTGGAGGAGTGAGGCCAGGCCAGGCAGGGCCATGCCACCTGCCTCCAGGCTCCACAGAGAGAAGTCCTAGAACTGTCCTGGCAGGGATGGAAGGCACTAGGGAAGGCCTGTGAGAAGGAGGGTTAAGGGGCCCCACCAAGCCAGAAAGTCTGTTAGTGAAGAAGGGTCTGTCTGCTGTTCACCCCTCTCACGCTTCCCCTGCCCAGAGAGACACCTTCAGTGGCCATTGTAAACAGGGGCCTGAATTGCCACGCTCATCAGCAGCGGAGCCTCGCGCCAGAACCGCGCCCCATGGGCCTGCCCAGTGGTTTCCCGCGGGGAATGGACTCTGCCAAGCTTGCGGCAGCCTGACCCACAGGCCCTCTTCTGCCTGTGCTGCCCACGTGGGCCCTGCATGAGCCAAACCGAGTTTGGCTCTCGGTTCTCCCCTCTGTGGCCCCGAGCAACCCATGGAGTCCTCGGGACACCGGGTCCAGCCGTGGGCCGTCTCGTGGGCGGGGAACTCCGGACCTAGCACTCCTTGGTCGGCTGCGGGTCCTCAGGGGGAAAGGTCTGGCCCCTCTCTCCGTGGAAACCTCAGAGTGGAGGGCGCACAGCAGTGCCTGGGGCCAGTTTTGAAAGTCTCAGTTCAATGGCTGGGCAGCTCCCTGGACAAGGAAGGAGCAGGGGAGGAAGAGCCTGAGCGGAGGAGAGGTGGCCTTCCCGTTCCCCGCGGACTGTCGCCCACAGGAAGCCCGCGCGACACGTCCAAGCTCTGCGATCTCTCGGGTTCTCCGGGGTCCACTCCGGGCTGGGCTGGAGCTGGGCACCGCCTGCCTGTGAACCAGGCCCTGCAGCGCCCTACGGGCGGAGAAAGGGGTGACGTGGGCGGGGAGCAGCGTGGTGACCCCGACCCGCGAAGTGGCCGGCAGCCCAGTGCTTCATTTTCCAGAGGGTCCCAGTTCAATGGTTGCAGCAGCGATTGGGTTTGTTGGGGTGGAAAAGCTCGGAGCAGCAGCGTGGCAGCCCGCAGACCGCCAGAGGTGAGTGGGAAGGGACACGAAACCCCACCTAGTGCCCCCGCTGGGCCTGGGGCTTCTCCAGGGTAGATTTCTGTCGATAGCTTTTTTTTTGTTGTTCTTATTCCCAAGTCTTCAGCAGGCTCTGGCAACTTTACCCCCAAACTACACCTGAGCTATTCCCATTTCCTCCTCTGAAACCCTTCCTTCCTGTGGGACCATGTGGCAACTGTCGTCTCCAGCCCGCCGTCCTCTCCTGTCCTCCACAATGGGTGTCATGCAGGCAGAAGGTGGAGCAGGGGTTCCGAGGGGCGGAGGGAGCAGGAGCTGGGAGTTAGTACCGAATGGACACGGAGTTTCTGTGAGGGATGAGGACAAAGTTCTGGAAATGAATGGTGCTAATGTTTGCCCAGTAGTGTGAATTGTACACTTAAAAAGATGGTCAAACGAGTAAATGCATGTCACCTATGTTTTGACATACTTTTAGAGAAATGGATAACACTTTCCTCCTCGGCTAAGACTGTGTTTAGTGCGTTTATACTGAAGGTGGCAATGATATGATATATTTTAGAAAGCAATACAATAATTTTTCTCATAACCCTCAAAATGTCCCTATCTTTTTGACAGGGCAATCCTATTTTTCAGGAAATAATCTTAAAGTGGAAAAAAGCTATTTGCATGAAAATGATCATAGTAGTATCAAAAAATAATAAGTAAATATAAAACAAGTCTAAATGTTCAAAATAAGGAAAATAATGTCGCAGTAACAGTGAGACATTATACCACCATTAAGCAAATCATAATGACTTTGGTACCAGGTTTATGACATATTAGCAGGTAAAAAGGATTAAAAACTGGCATTATGCTATGGCTGTAATTCAACATGCATGAATAAAGACTTTTATGGTAAATCAAGAGAATTATGACAAATATTTTTCCTTTTATTTTTTTCTTAACTTTTGTTATTTTGCCTAAGTAGCCAAAGGTAATAATATTTAGCATCAAACAAAATTAAATAAACCAAACATTTGAATTTTATTATACTACAAAAGATAGAAAAGATATAGTAGAAATTATAAGGAATGCATGTATTTAAAATCTAATCTTTTTTTATTGTATAACTAAGGATTCTTAAATGATACCTATATATCAACTAGAAATCAACTTACAAAAACCTTACTTATAAAACCACACACATTCTTACAGGCCCGGAAGGAGCCTGGGGACTTGGATAATGTGGTTATATTATAAAATGCACGTCGTGCTGAGCAATGGAAAGGAAAAATAAATTGTGAGATGAAGTGGAAAAAGGTTTTTCAGATGATATTGGCAAAAAGAAGACAATAGTAAAAGAGAATATCTCAGGAAGATTCTCAGATGCAAAAATCTTCAAAGAAGACAGTTCCCACGGAAATGGCAGGAAGGAATATCAGTGCTAAAAAGCCCCAACACAGCCACAGACAGAATCAGCAGAGTTACACAGCATCAACTAGCACTCCTCCGGTTTATAAGGGATTTAGACAGGAGAAAAATATGTGTAAAGATTTGTTAAAGTGAGGACATAATTTGAGATTCGAAAAAGAAAGCCAGAAACAAAGGGACAGACACCTTCCCAGGCAGGACATGCATTCCTGTGGATCACCAGTGTTCTCTGCTGTCACTGGTCTCATTCCCAGATACAAGTAAATTCCTACAGTCCGTAGCATCAGAAGGAGTCTTAGACATCATGTCATAACATTTTCTGTTTTAGTTGAGTACACTAAAGTCTAGAGAAGAGTCACGAAGCGAGGCAGGCTGGGTCCTGCCCGGCACTCTCCGGCTCTGCGGCGGCCCAGCTGGGCAGACTTTGTGTTTTCACGTCTGCAGTGGCACCAACACTGCCTCTGTGCCCATCTGTGCATCCTTCATCTAATAATGTCTTTGCTTTTTCTGGTCATGTGCAAGGATATACTCCACCCTTTTGCCAGTACTGGCTCCCTGTACCATGGACATTCTGGGCTGATACTACTCTTGCCTATCATACACTACTATACAGTTGTTTGAGGTGTAGGATTCCTCCCAGGAGCATTCAGTCTGGTTCAGAACTGAGATACAACCACGTAAAACAAACAACAGTGCAAGAAGATGCACTATCCGGGCTAAGTCAGAGGTCAGCATACACTCTAGGCAGCCCCAGGGAGAAATCAGCGTGGCCGGGATTTGTCCAGAGGGCTTCATTAGAGAGGCAGTGCCAGGGAAAGTAGAGCGGTGTCGTCAGAGTAAGATCTGAGGATTATCTGCAGTTGAACCATGGGGCAAAGTGGCTTAAAAATGTGAAAACGAGAGTCAGCATTTTTAACACAATCCATGTGATTTCATGTAAAAGTTTGAGAGCCACTTCCAGGCCATTGTTGCCAGAAAACAGCCTGATCTGTAGCAAGAAAGGGCGTGACGTGTTCTGGAACTGTCCACGGAGGCAGAGCCTCCACACCAGGGGATGTGGGAACTAATGTAAGAAGATGCCTCAGCAGGAAGCTTTGCAGCACAGTGAACTTGAACTATATGAACTAAAGACAACTACCATGACCCTTTACCTTGTGTTACTTGCTACCCCAGAAGCAAGGGGTGCCTGGGAGGAAAGAGCCCAGGCTGGGTCCAGGTGATACATTTTATGGTGTTTCTGAGACTTAAATAGGGTATTTCAAAAAATTTCTCCAGACACAGTGCTTGGAGACTCAACTGATGCACCGCTAGAAGGAAACAATTTAATGACCACATTTAGGATTTCCCATTGTTTTTTGCCTGACATGGGGGTGTTGTGAGATTATTTTCTTTTTCATCTTGTAGCGCTGTACATCTGAGTCCCTGGTAGAGATGATTCAATTACAATCTCATTGTAGCAGTTCAACTGAAAAATAATAAATATGTGTGAGTCAGTCATTTTGACGGAGTATATATGAGAACTCTTTTGGCTAAAACTCAGGCCCACTGAGTCTACATCCGGAGTAGACTTTCCTGTGCCTTCTCACTAGTCCCAGCTTTCAGGGTGTGGTTGGGCCTCCCCCCCTCTCCAGATGCTCTGTCTCAAGACTGTACATTTGTGATTAGGATACGGCCTCCTAAATATTCTATGATGCAGAGAGGGAAACAGAAACAGTGAACATCGGGGTATGGACAGCCGTAAGACGCCCGGAAGCTCTGCAGTGATGGTCTCGTTGTGTCCGATGGTGCACGGGGCTGATCTCCCTTTCCTGACTTCCTCACGGACGCCGTCTTTGCATTGTCCTGATGAAGTCTTTCTATGGTATTTTCTTCATTTTTTAAACTTTTGGGCATAGGCCTAACATCAATGTTCCTCTCCCCTTCTTCGCACGTACAATTCTTATCCCCATGGGACCCTCTTTACAGGTAAATATTCTGAGGATTCCGGGCGGGACAATCAGTGGGAGCTCAGAGGGCATCCCGTTTCCCCATTTGTATTCTGGCAGCCTCCGCACCATCCTCCAATATCACATCTTCAGCTTTCATAAGGAAGTGGGCATTAGGTCAGTTCTCAAATGGATCACCCATATGTTTTAGCTCTATCGAAACTTCTGATTACCTTGGAACTCATGAGAGACATTTTCATTCTGATGGGTTTTGTGCTCTCTGGGGGTGGTTTCATTTCCCTTAAATCAGGCCTTTCCATCATCGTGGTCTCCTCTCTAACCACTCTGCCTCCAAGTCTCCCCTCCTTCCTGAATTGTTGACCCTGTAACAGTTTCCAGGCTTCCTCCCTTAATCACACAAACAGCTCCCCAAAGTTGGTTCTGGGGCTTGAAGAAAGACGAATGGCCAGTGGCCTGCATCCTCCTCTTCCTGCGGCTCCCCCTTCCCTCACCACCTCTGCGCACTGAACCCTCTGTCCCTCCACGGGGAATGCAGTCTTGGTCCCCAGAGCATGGGTTTGGTTGGGCGGCAGGAATGTGAATGTTTCTGATGATGCCCGTTAACTGACAGCCCCGTTTCTGCTTTCCTCAGAGCTGCATAGACCTGGAGCGAGCAGCAGATGCTCCTGATGTGAGGAGGGGTCCGGGCTACTTCTGCTCTTGTGCACACGTAATTATTAGGTACTGTGTGGGCTTTCTACTTCTCTCGTGCCTTTAACTCCTCTCAATTCTTGGGGGAATTGTATTTTCAATAAATACTGCATAGACAGAACAAAAATGTCAGCGGGGACTCTTGAACAGAGCTGGAGAAGAAAGAGGTGCAGACGTGGGATTTCCCCTCCCAGGGTATATCCTCTTCCCACATGACAACAAGTGTTTCTAGAAATCTAGGCAGGACTCAGTTCTGTAGGAAGTTATAATAGTAATGGAAATAGCAGTTTGGAGCACCAAAAGTTAATGTGTAGAGGTAACTTTCTCAACTCACGGTAATCGAAGTTGATTTAGAAATCTACAATTAATATGGGTACAATTATGTAGGTTCAAAATAGGACTGATAAATTTTTTTTATTTTTTAATTTTATTTATTTATTTATTTAGAAACAGAGTCTTACTTTGTCACCCTCTGTAGAGTGCTATGGCATCACAGCTCACAGCAACCTCCATATGTATATTGGGGAGAATAATCTAATTTGAAATGTTAAAGTATCTTTTATTTTAAGATCTATACAATTTTAAGTTTTACCAGAATATCAAATATGTGCCCTGTTAGTTGCTATCTTAACTAAGGAGACTATTTTCAAAGCTGTAGGTTTCCATTCTAGTCGACTAAATTTTTTTTTTCTAATAGTTCAGTTTTCTTTTTTGATAGAGGTAAATGATTTTAAATATTCAAACCGCTCGATTAATCTTTACGTTTAGTGAGATTTAATAAAGTGCTAAGTAAAAATCACACAATTTTTATATTGTGATAAATTACACATAACGTAAAAGTTACCATCTCAACCATTTTTAAGTATACAGATCATTAGTGTTAAGTACAGTCGCATTAAGTCACACTGCTTAACAACTAATTGCCAGAATTTTGCCATTTTACGAAGCTGAAACTCTGTAACGGTTAAATAACCCCTCCCTGTCCTCTGTCCTCCACAGACAGCTCTCCGCAGCCACCATTCTACTTTCTGTCTCTCTGAGTTTGCCCTAAGTATCACATGTAAGTAAAATCATTCAATTCAAATAATTCAGTTTTCATAAACTATAAACAATATATTTATGATAAGTCAGACCACACAGCCATAATATTATATAACCAAATTAATGTAAACCTATATAGCAGAGCTATGTTGAGATATCAACATTCTCTACGATAGGAATTTACCTATTAGCTTCTGAAATGGAAGCTTTTTAGAATGAAGTTTTAAAGAAACTTCAAGTTCTACTGAGGAAAATAAAGAATGAAAAAAGAAAGAATTTTTTTAAATAGTCTTTATTGGGAAAATGGCAAGGTCACCCCAGGGAAGCCGAGTGTTTGAGCCCTAAAATACCTTCCATGGAACACTTGTCTTGAAAGATGCTTCCTGGAAAAATAAGTTTCTCTGGTCACAAAAGTTCTGGGAAGCTGCATAATACATCTATCTTAAGGAAATTCAGATTGTGTGTTGGCATACTAAATATTACTAGGAGTTCTGAATATTTTTTTCTAGGTTTGACCCAGGTGTTTCTCAAACTTATTTGACCCAAGAATCCCTTTTTCTCCCCATAAAACCTAAAACCTGAAGGAAGGAAAAAGCATGACCTCTAAGTCATGACCTGGCTTCAGCTAAATCTCAGCCTTTGAAAGACTGTTTTTAAACTTAGAGTTGTGATTAGACACGCAAACCTTCTTTCTTCATTCCACATTTTCTTATTTACTTTTGGATAAAGACTGCTGTATGCTTCATAAATGCTGTCACCAAGACACTCCTTACTGTAAATGTCAAGTTGATTAAACTTTCATTTGAAGGAATAGGAAGGCAAGTCTGACAATGCACATTTCACTTAGCTCGGGGTTTGAAACTGCTGCATAAATCCCAGGGGGTAGATCTACGATCCTCCAGGCTAAAATGAAAACTGTTTAGCTATTATGCCTTTGCTATATATGTGAGCTATAAGCCCATTTCCCGTGATGAGAGCAACAAAGAGCTTGGCTGAAAACTGCTTTTGAAGTACTGGAATAAGAACAGCCAAGACAGGTAAATGAGAACATTTCTATGCGCACGCAACATTAATATTGCATGGGGAAGCTGAGCTGTGTAGACTGTTTTTAGAGACACAAACAATGGTTCCAGAAAAGGCTACATAAAGTACAAGATGAATCATTGTTACTGCACAAAGGCCTCTGAGATTACGCAGGCAGTCTAAGTGGTAAAGACTTGGGTAATAACTAGGAAATGACTGATTTTCCACTGGAGACGTTTTGTTAATTATTTCAAGCCTCCATAAGCAATTTTAGCACCTTGGGAGGCTGTCTTTATGATCCATTTACAATAACGGCAATTTCTCTCTGAATATTTGACAATGCATAAATTAACTCCTTCCTTATGATATATATTTTTCACCGTTATGACTGAATATTTGTATGCATATCTTGTCTGTTTTACCAAATTTAAGCTGCCTGCGGGCAGCAATGATATTTAAATGAATTTGGTATGTCCTTCAGAATTTGGCCTAGCATTTAGCATAATTTTAATATATTTAGGGGAATTAGATTGCAGTTGTTGTTTTTTTTTTTTAGTAGTATTTTCTAAACTATTTGCCCATTGACTATTTAAAAAGTTCTGAAAGGCTAAATTCTTCTCATTTGTAAAAAAGTGATGATACCCACAAACTAACGGCTCAATACATACATATTTGATGATCTTCAGTTGATCTAATTCTTAAAAAAAGAGAAAACATTAAAACTCGTGGCTATGGCTGGGTACAGTGGCTCACACCTGTAATCCTAGCACTCTGGGAGGCCGAGGCAGGTGGCTTGCCTCAGCTCAGGAGTTTGAGATAAGCCTGAGCAAGAGTGAGACCTCCCCCACCTCTACTAAAAATAGAAAAACTAGCGGGGCCTGGGGCAGAGGCCTGTAGTCCCAACTACTGTGGGGAGGCTGAGGCAGGAGGATGGCTTGAACCCATGAGTTTGAGGTTGCTGTGAACTATGGTGCCACAGACTCTACCTAAGTAACAAGAGTGAGACTTTGTCTCAAAAAAAAAAAAAATGCAGAAGAGGTGGGCTGATACATTTAGGTAAAATGCATTCATTAACAACTATTAGAGTTATTTATTTATTTATTTATTTTTGCAGTTTTGGGCCAGGGTCAGGTTTGAACCTGAGACCTCCAGTATATGGGGCCAGCGCCCTACTCCTTTGAGCCACAGGCACCGCCCTATAATTTATTTTTTTAAACAGAGTCTCACTCTGTTGCCCCAGGCTACAGTGCCCTGGCAGCTCAGATTTCTAAGCTGTTTTCTGCATTTCTGACCACCAAGTGCTCATGGAGTCATAGTGCTCTTTCCTCCCACTCGGATGTTTTATCCCCCTTCGTGTTTGAGTATCCGGGTACAGCAGCTTTGCTGTGAGTGCTCAGTAACGGGTTCTTTGAAGGTAAGAACTGCTGCTACAGGACAGACCTCTGCCCCTGTCTCTGCCTAGCGCACTGCCTGGCCGGGAGCAGGTGATCCAGAACTGTTAATGAATGAAAGTCACGCCTCTTGTCCGTGTGGCTTGTTTATTGTTGGAACGTTGTTTTTGTACACATTATTTACTTTTGTTTACTTTGTAATATTTCTCATTCAGCAAATAGTATTGGAGTATAAAGCCTTGCTAGACAAGAAGAAAATCATTCAAAGAAAATTAGTCATAGTTCTTGCAACTCAAAGAACACACAATCCACTGGGGAAAATATCGTAGCTGTGTTGTGCATTAATAAATATTAGAAAAATCAGTTGTTGTAAAATTATTATGTCCATTATAAACATTATAAAATTTTAAATTATACAAGTTATTACAACATAATTGGGAAATTATTCTTGGCCGACCAAGTTCCCCAAAGATAGAGTGACTTGCCTACACGATTAAAACAGAGACAGCTTGGACTGGACCTTGAGCCATTTCTCTTGCAGGACAGTGTCCATTCTGTTGCCCCACACTGACCAAGCGTGGGATCTGTGCCTTTGGTGTTTCGGGCAACTTCAGGATGGAGGTGAGCTCCGATTTGAAAGTTTTGAGACAGAGAATGCTAGACTGTTTTTGGAAGGAATGCCACCAATAAAAAGCAAAAAGTAAAGGGTGGGACTTGGAGTTAAAGAACTAGGCAAAGCCTCTGAGGAAGTAGTGTCTTTGATTAGAGCAGAGCCTGGAGGAAAGGAACAGCAGGGTGGGGAGTCGGCCTCCTGCACACCAGAGCCAGGCCCGGGTGTGGGGGGGAGAGGGCAAGAGGGCTGGGGAATAACATTGTAAATTGTAGCAATAGCAAAGAAATCCAGTTTGCTCCCAGCTTCCCCGGACAGCATTTAGGGTTGTGCAGAGACACCTTTCCATGAGATCCTCTCCCTACCTCCTGACCTCCTGGCAAACCCAGTTCAGTCAAAATGCGGCACAGCATGGCAGACATGGCTCTGGCTCCGCTGGCAGAGGCCATAAAAACTGGTCTTAGGATGCTCACCTGCCCATCAGCTATATGTGGATTCCTGCATCAGAACCTGTCCTGTGAGACAGAAAGCATTTATCCTCCATTCCTATGACTGTTTTAATAAAATTTAAAATATTTTGTGACATAAAGTATATGCGAGCAATCGATATTAATAAACATATTTAGCATTTTTAGCTCATGTTCCCTACTCTGCCTGCTTCCCAGTGGAGACTATAACAAATATGGCAGCTTAACCTCTAATTTATATCATTTCTGAGGCCTGACAGATGCAGAAACTTGAACTGACACTGATGCTGTGTAACTAAGTTTATAGTGAGTAAATTGCTTTGGTTCTGAAAGTGACCTAGTATTTAGCTGTTAACATATTGTGGATATGGATATAAATTATTTTCATGTTTACTTATGCATTAATAAATAAAAATGTAAGATACTTGAAATTCGTCATGTGAATAGAATACATAGTGAACGCTAGAAGCGTGGGTATTTGAGCTGTCTGCGTCATGTTTTGCATAATTGAAAGGAAAACAAACAGAAAACAAAACCAGAATGAAACAAAGTCATGTAAATTGAGGCTTAGATTTTATAACAGAAGCCACAGTAAAAACCATTGAACTTCTGGGAAGGCCTAATATCCTAAACATATATATTTTTTTAAGTAGGAATATATTAATTAATTTATTTTTTAATTTTTTTATTAGATCATAGCTCTGTACATTGATGCAATCATGGGGTACAGTGTGCTGGTTTTATATACAATTTGAAATACTTTCATCAAACTGGTTGACTTAGCCTTCATATCATTTTCCTAGTTATTGTGTTAAGACATTTATATTCTACATTTAGAAAGATTCACATGTACCCTTGTAAGAGGAACCATAAGCGTGGTCCCATCAATCACCCTCCCTCCACTCCTCCTCCCCCCTCCCCTCCCCTCCCTCTCCACTTTCCCCATATTCCTGGGCTATAATTGGGTTATAGCTTTCATATGAAAGCTATGAATTAGTTTCATAATAGGGCTGACTACATTGGATACTTTTTCCTCCATTCCTGAGATACTTTGCTAAGAAGTATATATTCTAGCTCCATCCATGTAAAGATGAAGGAGGTAAAGTCTCCATCTTTCTTTAAGGCTGCATAATATTCCATGGTGTACATATACCACAATTTATTGATCTATTTGTGGGTCGATGGGCACCTGGGCTTCTTCCATGACCTAGCAATTGTGAATTGGGCTGCAATAAACATTCTGGTACAAGTATCTTTGTTATAATGTGATTTTGGTCTTCTGGATATATACCTAATAAAGGAATTGCAGGATCAAATGGCAGGTCTATTTTTAGTTCTCTAAGCATCCTCCAGATGTCCTTCCAAAAAGAACGTATTAGTTTACATTCCCACCAGCAGTGTAGAAGTGTTCCTTTTTCTCCACATCCATGCCAACATCTCTGGTTTGGGGATTTTGTGATATGGGATAATCTTACTGGAGTTAGATGATACCTCAAAGTAGTTTTGATTTGCATTTCTCTGATGATTAAGGATGGTGAGCACTTTTTCATATGTCTGTAGGCTGTGCGCCTGTTTTCTTCAGAGAAGTTTCTCTTCAAGTCCTTTGCCCACCCTGAGATGGGATTACTCGTTCTTTTCTTGCTAATACATTTGAGTTCTCTGTGGATTCTGGTTATTAAACCTTTGTTGGAGACATAACCTGCAAATATCTTCTCCCATTCTGAGGGCTGTCTACCCACTTTATTTACTGTGTTCTTGGCTGTGCAGAAGCTTTTTAGTTT
>NW_003852502.1:2771601-2776369 GCF_000181295.1 Otolemur garnettii | reverse complement strand
ATAGAATGTGTTGGGTAGTATTCCTTCTTTTTCTATATTTTGGAAAAGGTTAAATAATATAGGTACTAGTTCCTCTTTAAAGGTTTGGTAGAATTCTGTCATGAAGCCATCTGGTCCTGTGCTTTTCTTTTTAGGGAGATTTTGTGTAGTTGATGCTATTTCAGAACTTGACATAGGCCTATTCAACATTTCCACTTCATTCTGGCTAAGTCTTGGAAGGTGGCGTGCTTCCAAGTATTGGTCAATTTCCTTCAGATTTTTGTATTTCTGAGAATAAAGTTTCTTGTAATATTCAGGATTTTTTTAATTTCTGAGGGGTCTGTTGTTATTTCATCTTTACCATTTCTGATTGATGAAATTAGAGATTTTACTCTTTTTTTCTTGGTTAGGTTGGCCAAAGGTTTATCTATTTTATTGACCTTTTCAAGAAACCAACTTTTGGATTTAGTGATCTGTAGTATAATTCTTTTGTTTTCAATTTCATCTAATTCTTCTCTAATTCTGGTTATTTCTTTTCTTCTGCTGGGTTTGGGATGGGAATGTTCTTCCTTTTCCAGTTACATGAGATGTCCCATTAAGTTGTTAACTTTCTCTTTCCATTCTCTTGAGGAAGGCTTGCAGTGCTATAAATATCCCAGAGGTTCTGATAATTCGTGTCTTCATTATCATTTTGTTCTAAAAATTTGGTAATTTCCTTCTTGATCTCACCTCTGACCCAGGTATCATTCAGCATAAGGTTGTTTAGCTTCCATGTTTTTGTATGAGTTTGTGGATTCCTGTTGTTACTGAGTTCAACTTTGATTCCATGATGGTCTGAGAAGATGCAAGGAATAATTTCTATTCTTTTAAATTTGCTGAGGTTAGACTTGTGACCTAAGATATGGTCTATTTTGGAGTATGTTCCATGGGCTGATGAGAAAAATGTGTATTCAGTTTTGTTAGGATGAAATGTTATGTAGATGTCTGTTAAATCCAAATGTTGAATGGTTAAGTTTAAATCTAAAATTTCTTTGCTAAGCTTCTTATTGGAAGAAGATCTATCCAACATTGCCAAAGGAGTGTTAAAATCTCCAACTATGATGGGCTGGAAGAAATCAAGTTGCTTGTGCCTGTTGGAGTATCTCTTATAAATTGAGGTACATGGCTCGGCACCTGTAGCTCAACCGGCTGGGGCGCCAGCCACGTACACCTAGGGTGGCGGGTTCGAATCCCCAGCCCGGGCCCGCCAAAACAACAATGATGGCTGCAACCAAAGAATAGCCAGGCATTGTGGCAGGCGCCTGTGGTCCCAGCTACTTGGGAGGCTGAGGCAGGAGACTCGCTTGAGCCCAGGAGTTGGAGGTTGCTATGAGCTGTGATGCCACGGCACTCTAGCCGGGGGAACAGCTTGAGGCTCTGTCTCAACAACAACAAAAAAAATTGAGGTACATTATGGTTGGGTGCATAAATATTAATAATTGAAATCTCATCATATTGAGTATTATCCTTAAAGAATATGTAGTGACCATCCTTATCCATGCTTACTTGTGTTGGTTTAAAGCCTATTGTATCTGCAAATAAAATTGCAACACCTGCTTTTTTCCACTTTCCATTTGCCTGACCATCCCTCACCCTGAGTCTATATAATTGAGAATATTGATAAGCTTGGTAAAATTTTGGGTATTGAGTTTTTTGAAAGTCCAGCGGACATTTTCAATCCTTTCATGTGGAAATTGGAACTTGGTCAAAAGTTTCTGAATTGGTTTACTTTTGTGGTGGAGGATTACACTGATCATTATAGAGGATAGGTCTGAGAGTATCCTGGAGAGCTGGTTTAGTTATGGCAAATTTCTTCAACATGTGAATGTCATTAAAATATTTACTTTCTCCATCATAAATGAAACTCATTTTAGCTGGATACAGGATCCTGGGTTGAAAGTTATTTTGTTTTAGGAGATTAAAAGTCAATGACACCCTCTTCTAGCCTGAAAGGTTTCATCAGAAAGATCTGCAGTCATTCTAATATTCTTCCCCTTGTAGGTTATGGTTTTCTTACATCTGGCTGCTTTCAGAATTTTCTCTTTCATATTAACTTTGGTGAAGTTAATTATGATGTGCCTGGGGATGTCTTATTTGAGTTGAGTCGTGCTAGTGTTCTGAAACTGTCTGTTATCTGAATTTCAGAATCTCTCAGCATGTCTGGAAAGTTCTTTTTCATAATTTCATGAGGAAGAGCCTCTGTGTTTTGTGAAGCAACTTCATCGCCTTCAGGGATTCCTTCCTATAAGGTGAATATTAGTTTTCTTTGAATTATCCCGGAGCTCTCTGATAGAATGATCCGTTTTTACTCTCCATTTCTCTTCCTCTCTGAGTGCTTGGGCATGTTCAAAAGCTTTGTCTTCAATGTCAGAGATCCTTTCTTCTGCCTGCTCCATTCTGTTACCAAGAGATTCTACTGTATTTTTCAGATCTTTAAGGGCTGCAAGCTCTTGCCTCAATGTGTCAAAATCTTTGGTCATTTTATCTTTGAAATCATTGAATTCTTGAGACATCTTTTAAATAATTCCTTGAAATTCTAATTCCCTCCTTTCCTCTATTCTGTTGATCTTATTTGCTATCCAGATTCTGAACTCGATTTCTGACATCTCAGCCATCTGTTTATGAATGGTATCTACAGTTGCATCTGCCATATCCGTCTTTGGGGGGGGGGGTTTGATCTACTCTGATTGTTCATGTTTCCAGAGTTCTTCTGTTGGGGCTGAACCATGTTTATTGTCTACTGTTTGGTTATTAGAACTGGTAGGATGATTGAATTGGGGTTCCTAGGTAGTAGAGATAGCCCCTTACCAGAGCTGTAGGCTTTGTAGTTGTGGCTTATCTCCTACAACCTTACAAAGGGCCCTTTCAGGGTTTTGGCTGGAGACTCTGAGGAGCAACTTGGTGAGATAGTGCAGGCTAGCTCTGTTCTGATCTCAGCCAACCTCTACCCTATCCTAATAGACCATACTATTAGATTTAAATCTCAACTGTGAAGAGATACAAACAGCTGTGGTACCCAGCCCCAACCCTTCAGTTCTTTTCCCCTACAGAATTTTAAAGGTCAACCTCAGAATGTCCCAGAGTAGACAGCCCCAGACATGGGTTCCAACCAAATTGTCTCTGGCAGTGCAAATCTTGCTCAACAGAGAGGGGTTCATGGACAATTCAAAGCAAAGGGATTCAAAGCACAATTGGAGCCAGGGATCCACACTCCCACCTGCCAGACTCAGTTCACCCTATTGTCAGGTTCCCTGCTCACAGGCCCAGCTAGAGCCAGGGGTAACTCCCCTGCCCACTGGTCTCAGTCCACACACAGCTAGCCTCTGGAGTAAGGTCTGGAGGAGTGCCTGCCAAACAAGTTGGAGTCCGGGGACCACACTCCCACTCACCAGTCTCAGTCAACTGCATGGCAGGCCACTGTTTGCAGGCTCTGTTGGAGTCAGGGCACTGGGCCTGCCCTCTGGTCTCAGTCCACACACAGCTAGCTTCTGCTTGCCAGATCAGTTGGAGTCAGGGGACCACGCCCCGCCTGCCAGACTCAGTCAGCCTGGCAAGCCTCTGTTCACAGGCTCTGTTAGAGTCAGGGCACCACACTCCACCCTCAGGTCTCAGTCCTCACCTGGTAAGCCTCTGCTCCACCAGCCCAGCTGGAGGCTGCTATGGAGTATGCCCTAGCCCTCAGGGCTTGGTTCACACCCAGTAAGTCACTGCTCGAGGCTTCTGACAGAGTCAGGAGACCACCCCCTTGCTCTCAGGTCGCATTCCATGCCTATTAAGCCTCTACTCACAGGCCTAGCAGGAACCAGCCCTGGCTGCCAAACTCAGTCCACATGGGGCAACCACTCTCCTGCTTTGGGTGCTGTCAGGGCTGGGGGTTCTGCACCCCATCCTGCCAGACACAGCCCAAACCAAGGGTCAACATTACCACTGGCTGGGCATAGTCATAGCCAGGGGACTGCTCCTTCTCCCACCAAGTGCCCCTTTCTTCCCAAACCCTCTTTCTTCCCTGTTAGTCACAGATTTCATCCTGATGTTTGGCGGTCCACACTATGCCCAGGTCTCTCAGGACAAAACCAAACACTCTGTGCTCTGCAGGGGGCAGAACTTCAGACCGCCATGTAAGGGGGAAAGGGTGGACTGGGAGTTTGGACTTGTGGGGAAATTATGTTCAATTTTATACCTGGCGGGGTGGTGTCTAGGTTCATAAGCAGGACCTCCCTGGAGAAAGAGACCTGGAGTTCAGTGGCTCTCTCCACTGAGGTAAAATGAGAGGTCTTTTGTTCCCTGCTCCTTCACAGATAGCCTGCAGCAGGCCTCCTGCTTGTGGGAAGGGTCTCCCGTCCTCTAGTCAATAGGCTTTGTGCCTGTATTTTGTTTTCTTGAATGCTCTTCCTTGGAGTTACAGCTTGCTGAACTTCTTTCTTGGCTCAGCTCCCCGTCTTTGGCTTCATAGAGTCTGATTCTGTCCAGTTTTTCTTCCTTTGTTCAGGAGCCTCTGACAAGAGTTGCTACCAGTCGGCCATCTTCCAGAACTTCCTAAACATATTTTAATACTTATTTTGAAAGTGATTTTTTGGGGGTCTGTAGATATAATATGATATATATTTTTTTGAGACAGAGTCTCACTTTGTCTCAAAGCTCACAGCAACCTCCAACCCAGCTCTTGGGCTTAAGCAATTTTCTTACCTCAGTCTCCCAAGTAGCTAGGACTACAGGCACCCACCACAATGCCCGGCTATTTTTTTTTTTT
>NW_003852502.1:2766680-2771537 GCF_000181295.1 Otolemur garnettii | reverse complement strand
GAAATACTTCCATCAAACTGGTCAACACAGCCTTCATGTCATTTTCTCAGTTATTGTTTTAAAACGTTCATATTCTACTCTTAGAAAGATTCACTTGTATCTCTGTAAGATGAACCTCAGAAGTGATCCCTCCAATCCTCCTCCCTCCAATGCCCGGCTATTTTTTGCTGCAGTTTGGCCCGGGTCAGGTTTGAACCTACTACCTTGCCCTACTCACTGGGTGACAGGCGCTGCCCCAGATATGAACTGAGCTTTATTGAGGGTGGATTCTAATGTGGCCCGTTTATGAAAATTATTTATACATTGCTGCATGGAATCTACTTAATTCGAAGAAAATTAAAGTTAAACTAATGTTGGTTAAATATTAATGGAAAAATGATTTTGCTTACTCAACACAAAATGAATTGGAAACTTGAAAAAATTACTTATATTGGATTGTAATTAATGGTGAGAATATTTAGTTGACACAGCTTCCTCTTATTAACATGAGTTTGGTTATTTAAATTTATTTATTTATTTATTTATTTTATTTAATCTTATCCAATGGGTCCTCTATCACTTCACCTCTAGGTCTGCCCTCTGGATGTAAAAGATTAGTGCTTATTAAATGCTACCAAGGAGGCCCTCTGGCTTTCACAATTGGCCTTCAATTGATGATTAATCGCACTTGAGCCTGTCATTAACTCTGACAAATCACTAGCAGTTACCAAGGGCCTCCAATGCCACAGTCTTTTTGTTATAGTTTTCTCCCCTATCTCTCAAGCACAGAAGTGTTGTTCCGTCTAGTACAGAAATGGCCAATCTGTAGCCCATGGGCTGCATGCAGATTTTGTGAGGATTTTTTTTGGTTTATCTGTGGTGTCAGATCACAAGAAGTATTCACGGACCATTTTTTTGTTAATCAGCGTTCTTTAGTTTGTGTGTATTGTATGTATGGCCCAAGACAACTCTTCTTCCATTGTGGAGCAGAGAACAAAAGGCTGCACATCCCCAATCTAGTGCACACTTTCCACAAGTATCCATCCAAGTCTGCCCTTGGTGAAAGTTTGGACAACTTCTGCAGCCCATCTGAGGTGTTGTCTACCACCGGAGATGGGTTATTCACCTGTCTCCAGAATCCCACTTTAGAGTCCGCTTCCTGGCCAGGAGAAGTCGGTTACCTGAGGTTTGGCATAGGCACTAAGACAGAGCTATGTGTGGGTTTACTGGGAAATGATCTTGGGAGAAGCACACGTATGGAGGTGAGGAGGGTACACGGGGCACAGAAAAGCCGACCTGCAATGTGATTGCTGCTGAGCCTCAGCCAATCCTGCAGAGACCTTGGGAGCCACGAAGAGGGTCAGATACAAACAGGACAGGGTCAAAGGCCAACGGCTGGCTGATTCTGCTGGTAAAGATAATAGGAGCCACTTTTAGATTTAGACAGTTTATTACTTACACAAATAGAAAAAAAGAATAAACCAGAGGTGTCAGCCCATGGCCCTGTCTCACACACCACAAAGGATGGCACTGAGGTACAGGGGCTGCCTGACTGACACTGGGCTGTCAGAACCAATTTGAGACAGCAGCAAATGATTTTATAGTCTACAGCCCTGCACAGAGGGGCAGAGGGTAGGAAGCCACATACCCCCACCAGTACTTTGGAGGTAATGAGCACTGATCCCTTGAAGCTTCCAGAGGAGGTTGGTAGGGAGGCAGAAGGGGCTGGTCTCAGAGCAGCACCAACAGGCATCCCATCCTCTTCCAAGACTCAGATAAGCCTGGTGGTTCAAGCCTTAACTGTAGGACACATGAGAGGCTACCAGGAAGCCATAGCACAGCCATAATCCTACAGATGGTCCTTCAGAGTTGTCCCAGGTTGAGAGGAGGGAGTAGGTCTTAATGTTCCCACAACACCTGCCCATATGCCCAGCAGCTGAGGCTGGATGCTGCGGATGAGAACAGTTCTGGATAGAGCAGTAGGGCACCCAACACTCCTAGGAATGTTACCTTGTTTTGAGTCAAACTGGGTTAATGATTGTATGGAGATGTATTCAGATGGAAGTGTGGGAAACCTGACCAGGCTTCAAAGATAAGAACATTTGCTCCTATGAAAAGGAATCCAGAGGAGGGCACCGCATGATGAGTTTGGTGGATCTACAAAGTTATCAAAGGCCCAAGCACTTTCTGTTCTTTCGTTCCACCACTGAGAGATGCCAGCTTCTTCCTCAGATTCTAACTTCATTGTCACAAGGTGGCTGCTTCATCTCCAGAAATCAAGCCCTTGCCTACCTGTGTTTAAAACAGAAAAGGAGGAGGGAAGCAAAAGAGCTTTTCTTTGTGTGCATCTTTCCCATGAGTGAAGAAATTTTTTCCTAGTAGCCCCCAGCAGACTTCCTTTATCATTTATTAGCTAAAACTCAGGCACATGACCATCCCAAGGACAAGGCTGCCATGATCAATCTTAGACCAATTATGATTCATCCCCTAGAGCTTGGCACATTGCCATTCCCCCAAATCACAGTTCTGTTAGCAGAGGAGGAAGAGAACCTGTTAGCCAAATCCTGTAGGGTAGTTAGATATGGGGTGTACAAACCACCAGTGTCTGCCACAGGCTTTGCCATGGAACCTGCTTAGCACTGTGAAGGTAACAGTGCAAATAATGACCCTTGTTTGCCTGTCTCCTGCTCAAAAACTTTGAGATCCTCCTGAAAGGGCATTTGAAGTAATAGTGGAGCCAGTAAGATAGGAAAGAAAGATGTGTCTGTAGGTTAAAGAAAAGAAATAAGGCAGAAATATCCAATTAAAACAAAATGAAGAGGTCCCCTCCACATCCCCAGGGCCCCAGGCATTTGTACACACGTGCACACCTGTATATCGTTGGTTTCTAGAAGAAGCACATAATTGCATTTTATACACTCTTATCAAGCTGTAGATATTTAAAAGAAAGTTCATTTAAAATGAGGGAAAGGAGCTCTAGTGATGCATTTAGCAAAGTGGAGTATTGCTGAATAGTTCTTCAACTGGAGCAGTGGAGAACCCAGCACTTGGACAGATAGCATTTTGACAACTATTACTGAGATGCATCAGCATTGATCTGACATTATAAAAAGTACATACCAAACTCCAATTATAGTAATAACAAGTAATACTACATATAACACAAAGGCAAAAAAAAAGAAATCCTTATATACTAAGAGCCAGAAGAGTCAGTGAGCCCTGGCTAAACTTCACTATCTTTTCTCTATTTTGGAATTCACACTGCCGCTCTTTGCCTTCAAAAAGTCCCACTGAATGCACTTCTGAAAATGGCACTAAATAGGAACTTAATATGAGAGGCTTGACAATAAGCACAGGCCACAGTAAAGATGGAGCAGGGGGTCCCCAAAGGTCACTGGCAGGTTTGGTGATTGACTAGAGTAACTCATAGACTTGGCATGCAGGTATAGTCATGCCTGGTTTATTATCAAAACAGGGTATGAAAAAAGCAAAATCAGCAAAGAGAAGAAGGCACGTGAGGGAGGGCAGTCTGGAGGAAGCCAGGCGCAAGCTTCCAAGGGTCCCTTCCCCGTGGAGACACACAGACAGGCTTAATTCCTTCAGCAACAAGATATAACAACACATGGGAAGTGTCGCTTACAAGAGAAGCTCATCAGAGACTCAACCCTACCCAGTGTTTGTACGGGACACCGGTCATTTAGGCCCCTCTGCCCAGCACATACCAAAATCCAGGTTCCCAGGAGGAAAGCAGGAGTTCAGCATGAACACATGGCCCACACAAATCACGGAGCCACATCGAGACTCGGGAGTGATGGAAACGCTCCCAAAATACAAGTTCCCAGATGCCAAACAGGCCTTTCAGAGGAGAGGCCTCAGGCCCACCGTGTTGGTTCCCCTGCCTGCCTCCCGGGGCCCGGCCACCTGGTGTCTCTGACGTCTCCACACTACAGACACTCACCCCTAAAGGGCCCCGCTGAGTCCTGTAAAGCACATCGCCTTGCTGGCCATTTCGTCCCAGTATTTAGCACTCTATCTGGCACCTATTTTGTTGAATCAGTAAGTGAATTGTGCTTTTCCTTACCTTTTCCCCTATAGAAATAATACTAAGTTTTTCCCGAGAAATCCATACTGACATTTACAGAGGATTAATACAGATCCCCAAAGGAGGAGAAGACACACAGTGGGAGTGGAAAGCCACGGGCTGCTTTTCCGACAGGGCAGACCAACTTCCCCTCCCGGGCTGGGCAGCGGCCTCGTCCCCGGAGTGAGGGTGGCGAGGTGGGCTGAGCGGCCCCCAGGAGGAGCCCTCTTCAGGCTACCCGGTTACATTCCAACTGCTTAGATTCTAATGTTTGCTGGAAAAGTCTGTCTCGTTTTACAGTTAAACGTATCTGTTTTCCCACTTTGAGCTAAGTAGAACATGAGGAATGTGTCTTTTAAGTGATAAAAACAGAAAACTTTTCTGGTTCCATACCTGGACTCTGAGAAATTCAGGATGAATTCAGCTACTCAGGTCACTTGCATATATTTTAAAAGTTGAGTTCCCTGTTTTAAGGAACTAAACCAGGTTTACCGTCGTTCTGTCAAAAGGCCCCTCACCCAAAGCAGCTCTGCCTGCCCTGCCTCCCTGGCCGCTCTGGTGTTTCTCTTTGGAAGGACCTTCTTCCTTTCCAGCCTCCAAACCTGCTCTAATAATTCTGTTATCTACACAAAAGTTCAGTGTTGCTGCATTTTTGGGGTGACCATGGAGCTTCACGCATCACTTAGCCACATGCTACCGCTGATTTGACAGCAGAACGCGGCCCCCAGAGTTTATTAATACAAAGGGCCTCCAATTATTCGTGTCCTCTTCAGTCAGAACGATGTGTTGTCTGACAC
>NW_003852502.1:2751391-2766316 GCF_000181295.1 Otolemur garnettii | reverse complement strand
GGGTCAGCTTCGTCTCCCACCATCACATGTTTATTCCCCTTCTGCCCTTTTGACGATACTTTCCTCCTTCTCTCCCCCACCTTCCCTTCCCTACAGACCCCTCCTCCACGCAGTCAGATGCTGATAAAGAGGGGCTGTGTTCTCCTCGTTCAGTCTTCTCACTATGATGCTTTTCCCGTCATCTGAATCAACTGATCTGATTTGGGTGATTTCAGATGTATACTCCCTCATCTCTCGACTATGCAGAAAGTTCTTTAACTGTTCTTCCTCCTTTCGCGCCACTAAACCAGCTCTGACACTGTGTTACCTGCACAGAAAGGCAGCTGCCTCCCCAGAGCCTCAGCGTTGGCCCAGTGCCGCGGTCTGGCCTTCACGGCTGGGCACCCCCCCTGCTCCTCTCACTTACTATGTTCCGTTTATTTCTCATCTTGCCCTGGATTAGTTCACTTATCAGCATATTCGTTTAGTCAACATTTTTAGATCGTGTGTTTCAAGTACTAGACCTACTGGATATTAAAGAAAAGAAAGGAAAGAAGGGAGGGAGGGAGGGAAGAAAAGAAAAAAGACATCTTTCTTGGCCCCCAGAGATTTACAGTAAAGTTGGGGAGGCGATCAAAGCTAAGTGTAATGGTTTAGTAAGCACCGCGGTGAAGGAGTGTACACGATAATTTACATGATCAGCGGGGCCGTTTGATTGCCTCGGTTTTTGTGAGAAATGAAAAGGAGACCTTTCCTGGTTTATACCTGGACACGTTGAGAAATCAGACACGAATTCAGCTACCCCCATAGTCAGTTGTTTTTTGAACATTTATTCATTTCATGTTTTTTGAGCATTTATTCCTTTGTTTTAAGGAGAACTTCATGTTTGCCGTTGTTCTATCACAAAAATGTTTATCCGGCAACTATGGTAACCCAAGCCAAGGGCACGCAAAAGAGCTAAGTCAGAGTGGAGAGGCCAGTGCCCGAGTGATCCACTGGGTCACTGGGATGTCCTGAGACCCGCCCTCCACTCAAGACGCCCGGCAGAGCTCACAGCACGCCTTCTGCTCCTGGAGGCTTCCGTGTCCTGGAACACTCGCAATCCTGGGAGGCCTGACTGCGGGCGCCTGGGCACCTGCTGTGAGAGTCCCCAGGACTCCTCCACCCTCAGCACATCCCACAGCACAGTCTGCTTTTCTTACAGGGCAATGTTTAAGTTATTTTAAATGAATATTTAAGATAACAAAAACAACTTAAATTCCATAGAGGTTTACATAGTGAAAAGCCAAAAACCACCTCTACCCAACCCTTATTCCCATTCCGGTCTCTGGAAGAAGTCCGGTCAGCAAGCTGCTTTGTCCACCCAGAGCCTCTCCCGGTGCTTACACACAAGCTGCCATGTGCACACACACACACACAACTGACATTTATTTTTAATAAATAAAACCACACATTGTTTTGGAATTACCTATGACAATCATATTTGGACGGATGTTCGTGTCAGTACATTAAAAACGTGATTGTTCCTTTCCATGCAGTAGGGAGAGGGGCAGCGGTTTTCTGACTCTCCGTTGTTAAGACACATCTGCTGTGCACACTTATACACACCGTCAGCTGTGCAAGCGACCACTTCCATGGATGAATTTATAAATGTAGAATTCCTGTATCAAAAAGTATCTGTATCTAAAATGTTGGTCAGTACTGCTGCCAAATTGTCCTGAAGACAGGCCGTGGAAGCCTGGACTCGACCACAAGTCCTCAGACCCTCGTCTTGGGGACTCCCCACGTTTGCTCCTCCCTCGGTGATGTTGGGGAACGCACCATCCCTGCTGCAGGGGTGATGCCTCCCTGGTGACTTCTGGCACAGAGGAGGGCTTGGCACACCCTGCAGGTTCCGCAAATACTCGTGGAGATGAAATGAGCTGTGCAGATGTAAAACGCCAGGTTCTTCTGGAGGCAAAGAAGGGACCGTTTGGACTTTCTAAGGAGTTAATAGGATGTTCTGAGAGTCAAGTCCCCAGGAAACTGGGGGACTAGGGAACAACAGGCCCGGAGCTCCAGGCTCGCGTCTTGGCACCACAGGAATGCAGCCAGTAATTCCAAGCACATACGAGGAGCGTGGGGGTTACAGTCACCTGTCAGTGAGCAGGGGGCCGAGACGTGAAATAGCACCTGCCACCTACTGGCTTGAAATACAGTGTTGTGTGCTTTGTGGTGGAGGTTCTGGATGAAACCCTGATTCCGTGACCTTCGGCACTCTACTTACTCTTTCTGAAAGTCACTCTGCTCTTTTGTCAAATGGAAACAACAAGCCTACTGGGTTATTGTGAGACCCGGGAATGGTCAGGTGGAAGAAGCTGGCACAATGCCCGGTCCAGAGAGTGGGGTGGCGAGCAGGGAGCAGGCTCCCTGGACTTCCCACAGAGCTGCTCAGGAGCTGCGCTTTGAAAGGCTGCTGGGACGGCTGGCTTATCCACGTATTGTATGTGAGTTTCAGAAAAGAAAATCCAGAAACCCAGATGGAGCTATTTTTCACTTCTCTGGTTTTATAGTCATTACTTTTCTTTTTCCACAATAAAGACATAGTTCTTGGCTCAAAACTCTCATCCGGATGTTGTCTTTGTCTGTTCTGGTTATTACAGCAAAACACTCAGGACTGGCAGCTTTTCAACAGCAGAAATTCATTGCTCACAATTCTGGAGGCTGGACGTCCGAGATAGAGGCCACGGCAGGGGCAGTGCCTGCTGAGGGCTCAGGCTGACGTTCTTGTTCATGGATGGTAACTTATTTTTTTAAAGACAGAATCTTACTCTGTCCCCCTGGGTAGAGTGCCATGGCATCATCACGGCTCACAGCAACCTCAAAGTCCTGGGCTCAAGTGATCCTCCTGCCTCAGCCCCCAACAAAGCTGGGACTACAGGTGCCCAGCACAACGCCCTGCTAATTTTTCTATCTTTAGTAGAGATGGGGTGGGGTCTCGCTCTTGCTCAGGCTGGTCTCAAACTCTTGACCTCAAGGGATCCTCCTGTCCTGACCTCCCAGAGTGCTGGAATTACAGGCGTGAGCCACCGTACCCAGCCCATACATGTTAACCTTTAGCTGTGAGCTCACATGGTGGAAGGGGAGGGCAGTTGTCTGGGGCTGGTTTAATAGGAGAGCTCATCCCATTTACAAGATCTCCACCCCCCGGCCTAATGACTTCCCTACAGCTCCCCTCCTGGCATCATTACATTGGGCGTTCAGGTCCCGGCAGATGAATTCGTGGGGGACACGAGCATTCAGATGCCATGCCCACAATGACATAAAAGGGGCTGCTGTAGCAGTCGGGATGCATATAGTGTCCTTGTGTTAACACAGAGAGATACTATATGCACGCCCAGAAGAAGGGTGGGAGATTCTGTGCGCTAGAACCATTCCCGAGGCGCAGGAAGGAGGGCAGGAGGAGCAGCCCGGCCCCCAGGCCAAGCCATGCCCCCAGGGCACTGGCAGAGCAGTACCCTTCCATCCTTCCTTCTCATTTCCACTTGGCACAGTCCCCTTGGTCACTGAAGGCCCAGGGCCACACCGTCCTATGCTTTCCTCGATTCTTCCTGTGCAGCGTCTCTGTGTCACGGTTTCCTGTTGATCTATTTCCCTCCGTGCACTGCAAGCCCTGTAGGAACTGTCCCTATATCTCCAACTCTCTGTCCCATGTCCCCAGCTTGACAGGATGCCTGTGCTAAATAGTTTTCCCATAATCTTTTCTTAAGAATGAATAAATGGAAAGGAGAGACGTGGGTTCAGTAATCACAAGTGGGCTTGTGGCTGGTGAAGTGACCTTGAAGATGTTCAGGGCCAAGGTCGTTCACAGAGCAGTTCTCAGAGGTTAAAATGACTCTCTGACCAAGAGGGAATAGATGCCTATCAATTAGACCCATGAGAGACGGAGGCTGATTCTAGAAAGATTTTAGGACCTGGGGTTTATGCCGTCCTTTTAAGAAGTGAGAATAAGATTGCTGTTTGGCAAAGCTGGTGAGTGTTTCATTAGCTCCTGCCTTGGGGTTTTCTTTTCTATCAGATAGAAATCATGAGCATCCCCGCCCAACACAAATGTACAAGTCAATGGAAACTCAGACTCAAAGCCCTTAATTAATAGCAAACAGTGAACACTGTCATGTTTCCTGAGAAAATTAAATAATCTGTGGGTGGGCTTGATAAATGGTGACCCGGGATAACACTGAAAAAGACATGCGGCCACCCTCCCAGCCCCACTTACAGACTGTGGACAGGCCTTCCCTCTCAATTTTCAGCTCTTTTTCCTCTATGCTCTTTCTGGAATGATTTCCTCCATACCTATGGCCCACCCATTTCTCACATTTAAAATTTCAGGCCAGACCTTTCTTCTCGGCCCCAAACTTGCATATTAAATTCTCTGCTCACTCACTGTGCAGCTCTGGGAAGACTACTTAACCTCTCTGTGCCTGTCTCCTTCTCTAGGCAATGGGGTGAATAATGATAATAATACCTACCACGGGGTAGTGCAAAGAATAAACGAATGCATACATACAAGGCACTTTGAGTAGCGTCTGAAACACAGCGCATCATATAAACGCTTGCTTTTAATTCTCAGCATCTTTATTTGGATATATCAATGGTATCAAACACTATGTGTCTGAAATCAGACTTACCCCAGTCCCTCCCCTAACCCGCTCTGCTTCCAGCATTCCCTGCCACGGTCAAGGGCATCGCTGTTCAGTTATAAAAATGAGACACTAAGGGCCATCATCGGTACCTCTTTTTCTCACTTTTCATGTCTAAGCTCTCAATAAGTCCAGTCTGTTTTGTTTCCAAGTACCTCTTGAATCCACCAATTTCTCTGCTCTTCACTGCTGGTCCCAACTGCTTTCATCTTTCGCCTGAATTACTACGATATCCCCTTGAATGGTCTCCCCATAAACATTACCGCCTCTCTCTGAGTCACTCTCCACGTTGGATGAAGATCTTACTAAGCTGGTCCCCTGCTTAGAGCCTTACAGAGCTTTCCACTGCGCTTTCAGTAAAGACCCAACTCTGCAAAGGACCCTTGTCTCACATCCTCCTCCCCCCACCCCACTGTCAGTGCATCCGCAATGTCAGCCTTCACCCACCCCCGGCAGGCGGGCAAGGACCCACAGCTAGAGCGTGGCCTGTGCTATGCCCTCTGCCAGCAGCGCCCTCCTCCTCTCAGCCTGGGTGGCTCCCAGCTCAAATGGCACCTGCTGAGGCCCTCTGGATGCTCAGTCCAGGCCAGGTTCTCCTCTCAGCATCACGTATTACGCTTCCAAAATATTTATTACTTTTTATAATTAGTATTTATGAGCATACTGCAAGATCGATGATGTCTGTTTCCCTCCTTAGACTGTCCACCCATGAGGGCAGGGACCACGGCTACTTTGCTCACGGTATCCCCAATGCCTTGTACGGAGCCTGCTGTTCCAGAGGAGCTTAATGCATTTTTCATGAGTGAGTGAAAGAACACAGGGACAGACTTCAGTGAACTTCTAAAGTATTCTGTGTCCTGGTCAACAGGTTTATTAGTGATTTGGATGAAATAATAATAATATACTCATAAAAAATTAAGAAAAAAACTGAGGAAATTACAGCAGACCCTGGATTCTAAAATATTTTAAAAGAATAGAAAGTAGGCAAAGTTTAATCAGAATACATAGAAAATCATGCATTTAATGTTTACAGCCAGGTGCAGTGGGCAGGGTGCGTGCTCAGGTGATTTAGGGACGTGTGGGCTGTAGGACGCCCGGCACCGGTGTGGGCTGCGGGAGGGGGACCAGGATGGACTCCCCTGTGCCTGATGAGATCACAGCAGACAAGTGCGTTAAACCAGAGGCCGAGGAAAAGAAAACACCCTTATAACACAGGAGAAAGGGCACAGGATGTTTTGTCTGAAGGAGGCATGAGGTGACAGTCATTTCGCTCAGCCCCATGGTGTCACAGTCAATGTTCATCAGGTACTTAACTAGAATGTAGGCATCTACCTTGCTCAAGCCTGAAATATCTGTATCCATGGACGTTATTGTCCCCCATTTTATGGATGAATGAAGCAGAGACACCTTGTAAACACATGGCTGGAAGTGGTGGGCCCAGGATTTGACCCACAGTCTTCTAAGGGTGTCCAACCTTTTTTCTTTCTGCCACGCATTGTAAAAATAAGAGTTGTCTTGGGCCACAGACACTGACGAAAGCTGATGAGCAAAAGAAGAGGTCTGTGCACACTTTTCACAATAACCAACACCACAGAGAAGCAAAACAGTCCTCAAATAGCCTGCATGTGGCCGTGGGCCTGGGGTTGGGCACTCTGACAGGGCCAGTTCCGGGGCCTACCACAGAGGGCACGGCCTGCTTAAGCAGACCCTTAGGAAAGGCCCACCCTCTGGATAAGGGACCAAAGGCATCTGTGCGCTCCAGAGCCAGAGCTGAGATGCATGAGTGAAAGAGAAAAAGGAAGCACATTTACACACAGTTTAAGGAAGAACTGTATAATATTCCTTCTCAAAGACAGTGAAAGTTCTAGATCACATGGACATGCTAGCACTGAAGCTCCATCACGTCTCAGAAACGCTGCAGAGAGCACCTCTGTGTTGGGAAGGGGAGTTTGCACTAACACCACTAACCTCCGGGCTCAATGACTCTGCAGTGGTGGGACCACACGTGGCTGCTCTCTCCGTGGGATGGAGTTCAGCCCCACTGAGTTAGGCTGGGCCATAGGCCCTTCTATGGCCAATGAAATGTTAGTGGATCTGGCTCAGGCAGAGCCTTTAAGGAACTGGCTTAATCCAGCTTGATCTGGAGCCCCTGGGACCCACCCGGAGATGCTCCCAGTAGCCGCTCAGAGTCTGAACCCATCCTGCAGCCTGAAGCTGGGCCAGCTTAGCTCAGCAGAGCCCCAGCTGATCCCCAGACCCATGAGAGGGGAAAAAAATGCTTTGCCACATGCCTGTGGGCAGCAGGAGGCTTGTTACATAGCATTATTATGATAAAAACCGACTAATAAATTCCCGGTTCTCCATAAACTGAGGTTCTTGCTACTTACACTCCAGAAACGGAGCGCTTCACAATAGAGCCCACCACCCTCCTGCCCTGGGACCCTCCTTGTGTCAGGGCCTGACCTCGGGCCCTGTCCACACTGTGTGGGCAGTAGACACTCAGACAGTGGAAAGGGCGCCTTGCTTTTAGGGGCTGCAGCCCTGAGAAGCTCACGTTTCAGAGTCCAGTCTGGGGAACCATTCGGGAGAGTTTTAACAAGAAGGCACAACCTACCTCTGCCTGTTTTTCCTTCTGTATGAGCAGAAACCAGCCGGAATCACTACACGGAGCTTCCAAGAGCCAGAGCTGGGTGTGAGGAGGGGGGAGGAGGGACCAGACCATGGGCTGTGCAGAAAAGCAGAACCAGGAGGGATGAGCCAGACAGCATCCCGGAGGGTCACGGCTGCCTCCACGTCACTGGCGGCCTCCCCAGGAGTGGACAGGCCTTTCAGATGCTTCTCCTTTAGTGCCTTAAATTCTGGAACCTTCCTGCCGGTTTTCTCTGGTCACCCTTTCATATAATGTATGAGAGCAGGAGAGGGAAGAGAGGGAGACATAGGACAATACCAGAAATGTTTCGTTTACATTTGGAAACAGGGAAGGAGGAGCAATCTCAGAGGAGCCCTGCCTGGTTCTTCCCTCTGCCTCTCTCCTTTCTCTTTCCCTTCCCAGCCCAGTCCCGAAACACTAAGATGCTGCTTTTCCAGTCCTGTGTCGGGAGACACCCAACAGTTCTGCTGTTGTTGTTGCATTTCTTCTCATGCTGTGCTTTAGAAAAAGTGCAGACACACCCTCCTTACAGGAGAAATCTCATGGCCCAGCTTACAAGGAAGAGGGGAAGACCGTCATCTTCTGACACTGAGGAAAGGCTACATGGGAGGATGCATTGTGTACTGCATAACGAAAAAAAAAGAAAGCAACAAGGGAATATGTGGTTTGCAGCAAGAGAAAGGAGGAAGGTGGGAGGAGAGAAATCATTTCCTACTGTGAGACACGCAAGAGGAAGCCTGGCCTCCATCCTGGAGATTGCTTCAAGAAGTGTCACACTCAAAAACATACTATAAATAAAAATAAACAAATACACTTTAATTATTTTATGTAAGCTAAAATAGATAATAAAGTCATCAGGTGAGTTCATATTTATGCTTTTCTCTTTTAAAACGGTAGGATAATTATAAGTAGTCCACCAACCTCTTTCCCCAAATAAATAAGAGCTGGGGAGAATGTGGGTAGATTGAAAGGGTTAAGCAAAGACCTCAGAGTACATTCACGTGGGCAGAGAAGGGTGCAAGGTGCCGGGAAAGGAGAGAGAGCCGTCTGCCTGCACACGGGAGGGAGGGAGGGAAGATACGAGGAGAAACAACGTGTGCCCCGTCCCCCCCCAGGTCATCTGTGTGTGGCACCTCCGTCCCACCTCACAGGCGCCCTCTGTTAACCTCTCTGACTTATAAATAAGAAACTGAGACAAAGAGGGTCCAACAACTCGCTCAATATCTCACCGCTAATTAGCTGGAGAATTGGGAGGAGAACCCAGGTAGAACTGGGTTGGAATCTACATCTCTGTCTACAAAGCTGAGAAAGGGTGAGTGTCATTCAGACTCAGCCGTAGGCCCAGATGTTCAAATGTCAGTGATCTCAGAGGCCAAGTTCCCCTCACCTCCTCATCCTGATGCCCACATTTCCCTGTTATTATCCTTTCCCTATAACAGGATTAAATCCACGTTTGTCAGCCCAGAGCCTGTGCCGGACACACCAGATCTTGGGAGAATCGTGGTACGCGTTTTGAGAACAGTGGCTCCACTCCAAAATTTGAGAAAAGTTACATCAAAACAAACATTAATGTTCTATAAAACACAAATTCAAACTGAGCTGAAAAGCTACAATCTGAGCCATTTTACATTTGCTTTGCACTGCAAACCCAGGACCCAAGCATGTGGATTCTTTCCATGGTAAGGGCCGTGCTGTTGAAGAGTCTGGGAAGTGCTAGTTGATGGGACTTTGTCCTCAGGAGGCCACCAATAAAATAAATGTGTTGGCTGGCCATGGTCAGGGACATTTACCCTCACTGTCAAATATGAGCATTTGTGGACAGACAACCGCCTTGATGTCACCCAGCATGCAGAAAATACTTGAAGTAATGAGACCCCAGAATTATAAGTTTGATGAATTCTGGAAGCATGGAAATTAGTGGAAAAGTGCCTCAGTGGGCCGTGAGACTATGACGTGGGGGTGGAGTTCCTACCGTGCCGTCTTTGCCTCCATCGTCCATTTTTTCCCCACCCACGACCCTTTGTTGGAGAAACTTCTCATGCTCCCTTCCCAGAGAAAATGCTGTCAGGGACCAGTGAAAAGGGAGCGTCTCCCTGGTCACAGGTGACTTAGCCATAGGCAGCCCGTGGGCCCCAGGCGGGGTATTTGGAATGTTGGTGCGTGCGAGCATCCTTTTCTTCTAGAATATGGACGTCGACTGTAGTCAGTGCCTGGTGGACTGGTACCTGGAGATGGTGGAAAGCCGTGGATAACGGTGGCCACACACAGCCCACAGCGGCAGAAGCCGGCAGTCTGCGGAAAGACAAAACCAGACGTGCAGAGAGAACACGCAGCTCTGGAGAGAAACACAGGGCGCGGGGGTCTGGCTCCCGCCCTCACGAAGCCTGGCTGCTTGGGGACTGCCTCTGTGCCTTCCTGACGGGCAGGGAGTCTCATCTCATCCTTACCACTGATGTTCTCAGACGACGACAGAGGGTGTCACCAAAAAGCGAGTCCAAACCAGCTCAAAACCCAGCTTGGCTGTCGAGTGACAGTGCAATTTGTCCTCCCACCTGGCACACGTGGGGCACTGTTGGTAATTATGCCACACAACAGGAAAGGCAGAACACGGGCCGTCCTTCCTTTGTGGAGAGGAAATTAGACATTAGCTGCTTGTATTTCCCAGGCGCTGTGTGGCTGCTTAAATCTATGCTATTTATCTGACCATCACAGTAATTCTTTCGAGCTTATTTTTTCTCAGACCAGGAATGGACTAGAGATGAATCCATTGATAGAATGTCACGCAGGAAACTGATGGAAGAGCCCGGAGAGGCACCGGGTCCACCTGATCACAGAGTCTGTCCTCTCCTCACATGGCTCTTTCCTCCCTGCGGGCTTTGTCCCGGCTCGCGCCGGCAAGAGGCCACACACAGCACTGGCACAGCATTGGGGGCTGCGGGAGCAGTGATCAATGAGAAGAGAAACACACAGCCGGCTAATCTCCCCCAGACCCACGCCCACCCTGTTGATGCCAGGGCAGCTTCTGTCTTCATTCTCACTCGAAACGCCTTTCAGCTGAAAAAGCACAATGCAAAGAAATCTCCACTAGCAAAGAAGGAAATCGAAGCAATTTTGAGACATTTAGCAGAAGCCCCATTTTTACCTGAGTTATTCGAGCAGTGCAGGACACAAAAGATCAGGGGTCAGAAATTTTCAGGTAATCGTTTGTTTTCCTGGTCTAGTGGGTTTAACTCTCAGGCTTTCTGCTCCAAACTTGTTCTCACCACACAGTGAGCGCCCACTTGTGTCTGGGAGAGAGCCGTGAGGCAAAGGTAGATGGGAAGGGATGATGGTAGGATCTGATATTCTGATGGAGACTCAGGTAAAAAACATCTCTTTGTTAAAATTCTATTGTGATGGGTTCTTTTTACTGAAATGCTACCTACAACAGGAAAATAATTAGTTCCAAGTTGTATATCCCTTTTCTTATCAGGCACTTCTGGGTCCTGGGACTAATCCAATCTCAATCAAGCAATTACCTGCTCATCGAGGCTTCTGGGATTTGCTAAGGTGGTGGGGAGGGTGTCAGGTTCTCTGTGAGTCATCAAAAGGAATCAGTTACTGCTAACTGCACCCACCTGTGTTCATGGCAAGGGGCGCTGCCAGGATGGTAATTACATCTTAATTCAAGGTGACGTGACCTAGATAGCAGCCCACTTTCCATCCACATTGACCCAGCCTGGAGAAGAGGCTCCAGTGATGGGGTGAGGGGCAGGGCTTTCTATTCCATTACAGTCCCAGCTGTTTTTCCTGACCCTTCTTCTAGAACCTCTGATGAGTCTGCCTTTGTATGGTTTCCAATAGAACCCCTGAGAAATGGGTGGAGGAAGAATCTGGAGGGAAGTTATAGTAAGGGGCAGAGGAACACAATTTGGGCAGGGGACCTATTACAGTCACTTGGCACTGTGCATTCTGAGGTCCAAGCTAAGACCTCATGAAGTGTGATTCTAATCACCCATGACTGAAACCACATAAAAAACAGTCCGGGTTGGCACTACCCACCTAAAAGCTGGACCAACACACTGATGCCGGGCAACGTTATTGATCCCTGTAAAATGGAAATGTGATTTTTGTTAACTGCAAGGATAATTTAATTGAGAAAAAAAGTGTTTTCAAAGAAAAGAAAAACCATGAAACGTGATTGGTTTTTGAAGAGCTTTATAGACTATTTAGTGTGGTGTCCCCCTCCCCAGCATTTTCCTGACTTTTTCCGTGCACAAAGAATTCCATCCTACCAGTTAGGGGGCCTCGTGATTTTTCCTTGGAATGATTCAAATCTTTCAGAATTATTCAAGTCCTCATAGTATTTTCCTCCACCTTTCCCCACCCAACTCCCAAGTGAGAGAAATAATTTTAACACAGTTACCCGAATGCACACCCCAAATGTGTTTGCATGCAAATTATTTTTTGCTGGTCTGTGCTTACAACACTATTCATTCACAGATGAACAGATGAAAAGCCTTGTTTGGAGCCTAATAACCAGACAGTGCCATTCGTTCTCGCAGCATAAAACCAACCGAATCAGGACCAGAGTAGCATAAAGCATCAGTTGAACCCAGAGGTTTGTGAATGCTAAACAAGTCCCAGCTCCTGATGTGCAATTACTCTTCTTTACTATCTTATCGATATGTTTACTTTTCTCTTTGGCCAACCCACTTTTCTGAGTTATTTATAATGGGCCTCAAATAAAAGCTACCATTTTATTTAAAGATGCGATAATGGCTTCCACACAGAGCAACGATTAGTTTTTCCTGAGAACTTTGAATTAATTTCATCTCCCTGGAGATCATTGTTTTGAGTCTGGTTTTCTTCCTTATGGTCAGAATGGAAATGTTACAGAATATTGTCTTGTTGTTTTCTATATCGACTTTGGCCTTTACCCGGGGGGGCGGGGGGGAAATCATATCAAGAGAGATGTCTGTTCTTTAACGAAACAGTATTTTATTTACCGGTTATGATAATACAGTTTTGTAAAGGTGTTCTTGCACAGAAAGGCCTGCATTTGAAATTATATGCAGTGATTTCCTAAAAGCACAGGGTCACTGCGTTTTCTGGACTGTAAAGGTTATTTTTATTCATTATATAGACCAGGCCTCAAAACGTAAATTTTGGTCATAGACCTGAACTGATTTCTTTATTGGGAGAGGAAGAAGAAAGGGAAAGAACGCATAATTTAAGCAAAAATATGATTATAAATGTTTTATATAGTAGTGTTAAGAATTAAAGACAGGTTCAAGTTGAGGTTGGGGGTCCTTTAATAGCAGTCCTTAAGTTTTATTATAACATTTGGGCTGTTAATTTGCTGCAGTTATTTATACTCTGATCTTTCTTCAGCCATAACCAGCTGTCCAGCAACTCACTTTTGCCCTGGGAACTTTAGCCAAGCAGGCTTGGTTACTTTAATGCTTTTTTAAAAAATCACAACTAAAAAATCTATTTAAGTTTTTTGAAAATCAAAGGTTTGCAAACAAATTGGCTGACATCTCTATCCTATGTGATGCCTGGTATTAGATATAGACACCTTTAAAATTAAAAACTGTGGTCAGTTCCAAGCACTGTCCCTTTTTTGCAGCGTGGTTTGGCAGAGGCTAGATGAGGCTGCAGCAACCCAGGACAGTGAGTGCTTTCCTTCTGAGTAGCCGCTGAGCCCCACCAGGTTCCACATCATGCAGAGGCCGGGATCCAGCCTTCTTCCATCTGCTCAGATGCATTGTCTAGGGTGGTTATTGTGCCCCGTGGAACCAGACATCAAGGCTTGAGTCATTCCTTGAAATACTGTCCCACAAAACATGCCCTCCCCCTTGCTAGGCCAGGTTCCTCCTAGCTTTGTGCTGTTGCTTAACTGCCCTGGGCTAGAAAGTTGCTAAGAAAATCAGAAAGCTTGTAGCTTCCTGTTCCAAGATTTCTTTTTTTTTTTTTTTTTGAGACAAAGTCACACTACGTCTCCCTCAATAGAGCACTATGGCATCACAGCTCACAGCAACCTCAAACTCTTGGGCTTAAGCAATTCTCTTGCCTCAGCCTCCCAAGTAGCTGGGACTATAGGCGTCTGCCACAACGGTCGGCTGTTTTGTTGTTGTTGTTGCCATTGTTGTTTGGCAGGCCCGGGCTGGGTTTGAACCCACCAGCCCAGGTATACTGGCCCCCTAACCGCTGAGCTACAGGCACCGAGCCTGATCCAAGATTTCTAAGAATCTAGACTGGATGGCAAAAACACATTTTCTGTCCCCGTGGCTTCCATTATTATTTTTTTATGCATACATTATTAATTTTTAGTGCATACATTATTATAAGTCAAGCAAGGGATTTTTCAACCAGGAGAGAGTGATGTTATTTCTGAGAAAGCAGATAAAACCAAAATCTAAACTTCATAAGAAAAAAATGCAACTTGAGTTCCAAGTCAAAAAATTTCAAATGCCTCCATTAGTCAATCTTGGCAGGAGCCCGGGTGTGGGAAGCCAGAGTGAGTTGAAAGGCTTCCTCTGGAGGCCAACACTGACATGGTGTCCAGCCAGAACAGATGCCCCATGTGGCTCTAGGAAAAAATGGCCCAAACTCAGAGCCTCAGAGAAGAAATGATGTACATGTCAAAAGCTGGCCTTGGGGCGGCACCTGTGTCTCAAAGGGGTAGGGCGCTGGCCCCATGTAACACAGGTGGTGGGTTCAAATACAGCCCTGGCCAAAAAAAAAAAAAAAAGCTGGCCTTGGCCAGGTGTGGTGGTTCATGCCTGTGATCCCAGTGCTTTGGGAGGTTGAGGCTGAAGGATTGCTTGAGTCTAGGAGTGACCAGCCTGGGCCACATAGGAGACTCCATCTCAGCCCCGGCTAAGGAGGCAGAGGTGGGAGGATTGCTTGAGGCCGGGAGTTCTAGGTTATGCTATGATAACGGCCTCTGTAGTCCAGCCTGGGCAACAGCAAAATTCTGTTTCAAAAAAACAAAAGAGCTGATTTCCTAGACCCAGGAGGAAGAGGGTCATACACACAGATTCATAGGCTTTGAGAACTGGAAGATGCTTCCTAGTGTTACAAACCAAGAAACCAAGGTCGGGCAGGACAGCTGCAGAAGGGAACAGGTAGGCTGGGATTTTATCTTTCCTCTTCTCTGTTTTACAGGTTGAACAGCACTTGCCCAGTTTCATGTGCAGTTTTGTTTCCCACATGAGCATAAGATGAACTGCAGTATTCAAATATCACTGTGCACTGTGAGAAGCAGGAGTTGTAATCCAGGGGTCGCGGCGCACGCGGGGAGTGGAATGTGCTGCTTCCCCAGGATGCTGGAGAAAGCACATCAGTCCTGCAGCCGTGCAGACAGCTATTCTGAACAGCTAGTTCCACCCTGGCCACTGTGGCTCAGTAGAGAACAATTCATTTAAAAAGCAAAACAGGCTCGGCGCCTGTAGCTCAAGCAGCTAGGGCGCCAGCCACATACACCTAAGGTGGGGGGTTCGAATCCCCAGCCCGGGCCCACCAAACAACAATGATGGCTGCAACCAACAAATGGCCAGGCGTTGTGGCCATTTGGGAGGCTGAGGCAGGAGACTCGCTTGAGCCCAGGAGTTGGAGGTTGCTGTGAGTGTG
>NW_003852502.1:2750099-2751332 GCF_000181295.1 Otolemur garnettii | reverse complement strand
AAAAAAAAAAAAAAAAAAGCAAAACAAAACTATTTAAAACCTAGTATTTGAAAATAGAATTTGGGGGGAGAATATTTACCTGGTTCAAAAGACAATCCACACTAGACTCATTCACTCATAACTGTTCAAAACAGATAAAACAAGCCAGTATTTTTTTTTAGTGAAAGTGCCTAGAACAGCAGATTTAAACTTGTGAAAGTGCTGGGAAATCTCTGCCATCTGTCTTGCCCCCTTTTCCTAGTGCTGACAGGCAGCCGAGAGGAGAAGCCTCCTCTCAGGTGGGGATTATTTCAAATACGGTTTGGGTGCAGAGACCACCGGGTGTTGGGGACTCTTCCTTCCATCAGCGCGGCTGCAGGAGTAGCCAGGGGGTCAGAGAAGGGCTGTGGGGTCGCCGCGGACCCTACACACTGGGCTTTGTTTCTAGAGTGAAGAGTGCCTCGGAGAAGGCTAAAAAAGAGTTTAACTCGTTTCTCAGTGAATAAAAGAAAGAAATATTAAATATGATAAAGGTTAAGAGATTTTCTTCTATGAATCCCCGAGTCATATGCCTCCTGCTTTTTGCAGACTAACGATTCCTTCATGCGCTCTGCACCCTAAACAGGCCAGGCTAGGTGTGTGGCATGGGTGGTCGTTGGGGGGGCTTCAGGGCACCTCCCTCCTTTCCCCGCAGGGCTGAGACTCGGCTCTGCCTCCACCTCCGTGATGCCGGCGATAGGCAGAATCCTGGCTTCCTAATGATGCTCATTTCCTAGTTTCCAGAACCTACGGATATCCTATGTGGCAAAAGGAACTTTACAGATGTGATGAAGGATTTTTGAGATGGAAGATTACCCTGGATGATTCAGGTGAGTCAAATGCAATTATAGAGGCTCTTACAAGGGATAGACAGAGGCAGGAGAGTCTAAGAGGTGTGGCCAGGACCACTGCCATGATGGGACCTTGGGCTTGGAGGACATAAGAGACTCACGAGCCAGGGAATGGGGGCAACTTCTCAGGTTAGAACAGGCCAGGACATGGATTTTCCCCTAGAACTTCTGGAAGGAATGCAGCTGTGCCAATACCTTGATTTTAGCCCTATAAGACCCATTTTCTGACTTCTGGCTTCTGGAAATATAAAATAATAAATGTATGTTGTTTTATGCCACTAAGTTTGTGGTAATTTGTTTCAACACCATGGGTTACTAATGCAATGCCTCCACACACAGGTGTGAACAGAGGCAGAGGTTCAGA
>NW_003852502.1:2749540-2749958 GCF_000181295.1 Otolemur garnettii | reverse complement strand
GGTGTGAACAGAGGCAGAGGTTCAGATGGGTGTGAACAGAGGCAGAGGTTCACACAGGTGTGAACAGAGGCAGAGGTTCAGAGTTCTCAGCAGCTCTGGTGGTTTGGTGCCTGGTAGGCCCAGCTGGAAGGGGTTGTGACTTTGAGCACTGTCCATGGGCTTCTTTGGACCCCAGGATGGGGGCATTTTTTTAAGCAGCCAGGACAGTGCTCAGCCTCCCTGGGATGCTCCTCCTGACGGTGCGGCTCTGGGTACTGCACAGTGGAGTGTGCGTTCCTAATTCCTCTCAGGCTGCTCCTGTCTTCTGGTGTCCATCAGAGCACTTGGTGTGTTCTATGCAACTTCAGTGCCAGAGAGGACCCGGGAAGCTTTCTTGGTGCCAAAATACAGTTTTCAAGTCAGCATTGGTGATATTTGC
>NW_003852502.1:2743969-2748752 GCF_000181295.1 Otolemur garnettii | reverse complement strand
GATTTTTTTAAAGGATGTTTATGGGAAAAGTTATAACTGGTCAGAATCCACCTGCAAGCCTGCACTGGGCTCTTCCTGAGGGAGTGGGGAGAAACCACACGTGAGTGTCCTCAGCCTGACACTGTCCATCAGCTGTGAGAGCCCAAGTTGCTGTCTCACTCTGCCAGAGCTGGAGCAGCTGAGGAGCATAGTGCTAGTTCTAAAAAGCCCTTTGAAAACATCTAACACGTAGCCAAGGTTACGAACCACCATTCCAGAACATCTTGAAGACTTAAGTATCATTAGTATCTTCAAGTCACTAAGGGGAAATCAAGGCATGGGAAGGTCACATAGTTTGCCCTGGGTCCTGTGGTAAACAGGGGACAAAGCTGGTGATCAGACTCAGGCTCCAGATCTTAAAACTTAAGTCCCCCCCGCCCTGTGTGGAGCTGGATCCTAGGCACAGGGCAGAATCTCTGTCATTCAGCAAATGCTTCGTCTGAGTAAGTAGATGAAGGAAGAAATGAATGAGAAAACTCACTGGTGATATAGGTGTTCAGCTAAAGTACGGATGAGCCCGGCCTGAGGATTGCCTTGTAATTCAAAGTTATTTTCACACATCATTTTTCCTCATTTTCATTTGTGAAATGTTTTCTCTTGAACTTAACATTGTATTTTAATTCTTAAAACGAAAGTCTAGGAGTAAAAAACAAAATACTAAAAGAACAAATATCAATATTTTCATCCCCTAATCTATGAAAAATGGTCATTTTGAGCACTCCTTTATTTTAGGATTTTTAGTTATGTGTATAATTTACAAGGTTATGGTTTTATTTTAAACACTGAGTATTTTTCATATTAAGACATTCATTTTTAAAAGATTCATTTTTAGGTGGCTTGTCTCTATCAGCGGTTCTCAACCTGTGGGTGGCAACCCCTTTGTAACAATGAAAATACATCGTGACATTAAGAAGGTTGAGAACCACTGCAGTCAATCTCAAGTGATCTACTGTGATTTGACTCTATTTTAAAAATACTGATTGTTGAAAGAAAAATACTTCACTGACGTAATGTAGCAGAAATATACATTTCATCCTCATTTACAGCCTCAACGATGTTACCTGTCTGATCATTTAAGGACAAAGGGAAGTAGAGTCCAGAAGAGGATCTCGAATTTAGTGCAATTTGCTATATGAAAACGCAAAATAAATATATTTTTTAAAAAATATAAGAAACCCAAGAGATGTTGAAGCTAGTTTTGCTACAAACTGCTTCTGCCCTAAAATAAAAATGGAAAGTGGAGGAAAAGTAGAACAGTAATTGCAAATTATCTTTGATATTGAGGCACTTTCCTGTTCAATAATTTTAATAAAGAAATCCCCCTGGCCATTCCCCCCGATCAGTTTGAACATAATTCCAGCATTATACACATTGTTCCCTCGGGTTTATACCTTCGTGATTTCAAATTATGTCTAGTATCCTGCCAAGACTCAGATCAGTCTACCCTGGTAAAACATTTAGGCTCCACAGCAACTAGAGATTCATGTGTTTCCCATTTCAAAAAACAAAATTCTATTTACAGTCAACCTATCATTATTTTAATTTTTAAATTCGGCAAGTCATTAGGAGAATTACAGACCACTCTGAGAGATAATGTTCAAACTGACGTTGTGGTATTTTCTTCTGCAGACTCTCAGTTGAACAGCTTTAGACTTTGTTCCCAGCCTGCAGGATGTAGGTCTCTGAGATGCCAGCATCTTAGTGCTGGGATCCAAGGCTTCCCGGATGGCTGTTCCCCCATCAGCGAGAAGGCTACACTGAGAGGCGCTCCCGTCTTCCAAGTGCATGCAGATGTCAATGTCATTCATAAAATTTCAATTCATTTAAAAGTCTTAGTGAATTCACTGTAAGTCATTTCCTCAATGAATGGACAGCTGCTTTGAGGGAAGGATGGTATTAGTAATATTTCTTGACGTTAGAAAGAAATTCTCATGATTTAAAATTAGAGCAGATACACAATTAGAGAAATTAATCACACCAAAGCGATGGTCACCTCTTCCCATAAACACCTCCCCAACTAATTCTCAGAAAATCTGTGTGCTTCCTGGCTCCCAGTGAGAACTCTGAGTAAATAGCTCCAAATATTTTAACCCCAAATTATTACCAGAGAAATCTGAAAATCTATTTTAAAACCTATTAGTGTCCACAGCACAGAGGGCTGGCGCCCCCTCCTAGAAGGAAATGTTCTTCCCTGGGGCAGCTGTGATTGGACTCTAGCGTGTGTTGTAAGCAAGGTCTTTGGGGGCATTAACATCGGGGAAATCACTGCACACCACGGATGCTGGCAGGGAACAAGAGGGGTTTTGAAAAAGGATCGAATATAAGTGCACAGTGTTGTTGGTTAGTCAGCAAACAGCCAACCACTGGTCAGCCTACCAGTACTGACTAGTACCCCACCTAGAGCAGGCTGCAGGCAGGAGTGGGCTGGGACATGTCCTCACGTCACAGCCAACCTCTCTCCCAGTGGTCACTGCTACTATTTATTCAGAATTTATCAAAAATCAGCAACTGTTCTAAATTCATTGCCATCATTATCTTGTTTAAATCTTAAAATCAAGGGATAGCAGATGAAGAAACAGATTCTGAGAGGCTGGGCGGCCTTGAGGGGATGCAGGCAGTGGGGTATGGAACTCAGATTAATCTCAAAGCCTGGGCTTCAGTAGATATCAGTGTCGAGGCTGACCCTGGACAGAGATGAGATGTGCAGTGGGTGAGGGAAACCAAATCTTTCATTCCAAATATGTCTCTTTGATATAAAAATTATTTCTGAACAAAAGGTAATTAAGAAGCAGTGAATGGGGGAAGGGCTCTCTCCATCCTTCCCTCTTCCGCCTGAAGACAGAATGTCAATCCTCCTTTACTGAAGACCCGTCTCCCCAGCCCCTCTCACCATCCCAGAGAGTCTGCAAACCAGGCTCCATTTGTTTCTGCCCATAAATTCACCTTCCACGGTTTCCGGCTCTTGGAAGCTCAAAGCTCCTTTCCTTTGCACTGATTCTGAGCTGTTCACCGGGGTTTCTTCCAGGCCACGTGCACTGCATACCTGAATGAATGTGCTTGTTTTGCCCTTGTTAATCTGTCTTTTGTTACCGGGGGTCTGTGTCAAGTACAGATCCGTGAGGATTGGGGAGAAATTGTGTATCTGCTCTAACCCTGGCCAAGTTGATCTTCCTCTCTCTTTACTTGTTCAGTGCTTTGGGTGCTGCAGCCACCACTTCTAGGCACTGGGACCCAGAATTTCCTGGTGGTCAAAACAAAGGCTTCTGAGCGCTACACAGCTAGTTCAGGGCTTGACTCTGTTCCCTGCCCACAGCGTCGTCTTGGACATCTACCCTGCGCACCAAAAACTTGTCCCAGAAAGTTCTTATGATGAAATCACATAGTATCTCCGTTCATTCTGTGGATTTTCATGGCGAACCCACAGTCTGGACGTGAGGGTGGACGGCACCGCTCTTTCTTCATGGAGCACACTTTCTAGTTTGAGAGTCAGGTCACAAGAACTCCAATAAGTAAATGTGCAGTAGACCTCCAGCCGTGGTGCCTGCCGTGAAGAGACCCCCAGTGTGGTCAAGGGAGTTAGTATGGCCGATAGGGGTGCTCGTACACACAAAGTTAAAATGTGCATTGATGCTGAGCTCTTGGCACAGGCCCCCACCCGCGGAAGGACTCACCAGTTGTTGACAACTATTGTCATTAGGCCTCCTACTGCTGCCTCCCAGGAGTTGGGGCAGCGGCCTAACGTGGCAGATCCCGGGAGGAATGACGCAGCGGCGGCACTGACGATCCCAGGCAGGCGCATCAGGCTGCTGAGCCTTCCCTCACGTGCTGCTCTCCCCTCCTTAGGGCTGGTCCTGAGTTTCCCTCTCCTCCTGATGAGAAGGTGAATGAACACATCCAATTCGTCCGTCACACCTGGAGAGGCTGAAATTGCTCACCCTTAACATTCTAAGGGCCCTGCTGCTGGTGCCGGACCAGGGTTTTGGTCAGGGCCCTTCCAGCCCCCTCCCAGTGTTCCAGAACTGGCATCTCCAGGAGCACGTGTCGGGTCTTGGTTGCTTCCCTTCTACAAAGCACCAGGTTTCTGTTGTAAACTGGTTCACGGGATTCCACAAAGCCAAGCTCTCATGCACTTCTGATCTTTCTTTTCCCCAGAAATAGTGTTTATTGGTGTCCATTTACTTAGTGAAAGGGGCCTCACTCTAGTGACTTTTCCCAGGAAAGGAGTCATCCAGGATGACTTTCTGTCAGTCCTATAGAGAAAAGGAATCTATCTCACGTAAAAAACAAAATCTGTACCATTCTACAAAACCATCAAAATCGCGCCATCCTGAACTTTAATATTTACCCCAGACTTGTGCGGTTCTGACTGGTCTGTCAGTTAGGAGCTTTGGGAATGTGGCACGTTTTTTAACTTACAGACGGTGCTTTCCTTACCTGCAAAACAGAGACAATACTAAATCCTCAGTGCAGGAAACAGACTCTGGTTTGCTTAGGGCCAAAAGGGAAATAATTAGGACTCTGAAATAAAGAATGAAAACCAAGACAAACAAGGCAGGCCCTGCAGGGTCTGGCCTCCAGGATGGTGCATACAGGAGCTGGGTGCCAGGGCCCTTCTCACATCTCTGCCTCTGAATGCTGGTTTCATATTTGTGGATATCTTTACCAGGAGGGGACATGGCCTGCTGACACCTAAAGGTAATATTTGCACAGAATTTAAACAGAGATGTAAGAAAGATTCTTTCCT
>NW_003852502.1:2742400-2743264 GCF_000181295.1 Otolemur garnettii | reverse complement strand
CCACTCCAATATATAGGGCCAGCACCCTACTCCTTTGAGCCACAGGCACCTCCCCAGCCCACCCTATATTTTACATAGCCTGCCCTGGTGCCGTCTCCACAGTGAGTCTGTACATCCGTTAAAATGATCGTCGAATCATCGGAGTTGTTAAAGAAGTGTACATGGGGCACCAAAAATTGTGTGCACTTTTTAAGAAAGAAAAAATCTGTATTAAAGTTGTAATACTCCAGTCACGTTTGACTTCTGCAATTACAAGAGATATACAATACAAAGATAACAAATGTGATTGGTATATACTGAGTGGCATAATTTTAATACGATTTTTTCCTTTCTTAAAATGTGTACACATTTTTTGCACCCTCTCCATATATTTCATATATACACATATAAATATACGTGTCTGTGTGCATTCACACACATAATCTAAAAGTAAAATAAAAATATATATGCACTTACACATATTCTCTCTGTTTCCTGACAGAGCCAGGATCTTTGAATACAAGTAAAGTACACAATAGTACACAGAACATTGTACCATTCCAGAAAGCTCCAGGCACTGTCTGAAACTCACCGCGTACATCCTGCTGTCAGCTGCCACAGAACCGAGTCTCTCTGCTCCTGAAGGAAGCCTTTCACTCCTATAGCTGTCCTTCCTCCTCCCGGCATCTTTCTGTGGGAATGGTGGGGCTGTTTCAAAGATAATCAGAGAAGCTCTCAAAATTCTATGTCAGAAAAAAATAGAAGGATTTTTTTTTTTTTTTTAACATTTTCTACTTGTGATTTGGCAGCTTCCCGAAACCGCTCTGAATCTGCTCTTATTTCCCTGCAAGTAGAGCCTTTCTCAAGTTAAATCTTTGGTTATTA
>NW_003852502.1:2735500-2741957 GCF_000181295.1 Otolemur garnettii | reverse complement strand
CCATGGGAGAATCTTTACTAGCTCTATTTTTTCCAGGGGCATTTATTTATCCCTATCTTCAAGTACTTTTATATTATTTGTGATACCAGGCCAAGCACTTTCAGAAGAGCTTGGGGACCTAACGAAATAAACTGATTTTTGCAATTTTTTTTTTTTTTTTTACTATTTCATGGGCGGTAAGAATTCATTTGCTGAATAATGAGCATGGCTTTCTGCTTAATTACTTTTCCAGGCTTCTGTCTCCTACCAGAATCAAGGTTTTTCAAAAGTATAATTAAAACATTCAGAGTATGTGGCCAGGGAAAAATGGGCTTGAGACATGTTTAACTCCTTCTGAAGTTACAGAAAAGAACACCAAGACTTGAAAGGTGTATGTTGGGAACTGTGCTAGGAGGTAGCACACTGGATTCAGAATCTAGGTCATAGGGACGCTAGCAGGAGCCTTCACTGTGATAACAGGGAGGGGGCGAGATAGCTGTGGGTTAAGAATAAATAGGAGGCAAAGATAAGGCCACCCTACATGTAAGACCCTATTTCACAAAGCTTGGCTTTTTTAAAGGGAAAGTGTGATGCGGTTTGTACTTTACTTTAAAATATTTCAACAGACAGCATATGTGTAAATACATATTTTAGTTCATTTTAAACCAGATCTGAGGGCAGGCAGTTATTTTAATTAGAAATGCATACTTTAGCAGTGGTTATTGGTACCATTTGGCCAAAATGCCAAATTTCAGAGGCAGTTACAGGTGTCTTCACTTTTATCTCTAAAACCAGAGATTTTGACAGGGTAATGAATACCACAAGTAGGTTTTTGTTTGTGAAATTCCAGGCATTGAGATATGGGGCTCGGTTAGAAACGCTTTCGAGGTCGTCTCACCCTTTTGTGAATGAGACAGAAGGGTAGGGTGATGCTTCCAGGCTTGATTTCCACGCAGCCACGTGTCTGGGCTAACGAATGGAACAAGGTCCCAGGGGAAGAGGGGGGCAGGGAGAGAGGGGTGCAGATGGAGCTGTGAGAACTAGGCTCTGACAAGAGGCCGATGCCTGCTGGTCGGACATAGAGTCTATAATTTGCTTTAAGCCAGTAGTTCTCAACCTTTCTAACGCCTCCTAGTCCCGTGACCCTTTAATACAGTTCCTCATGTTGTGGTGACCCCCAACCATAAAATTATTTTCGTTGCTACTTCATAACCGTAATTTTGCTACTGTTATGAATCGTAATGTAAATATCTGATATGCAGGATGTATTTTCATCGTATAAAGGGGTCGCAACCCACAGGCTGAGAACCATTTTGGGTCATCCGGTAACGCTGTTGTTGACACTGAGCCAGGTTTTACTGATGAATAGCTCCAGGCTATGTGGTTAACCACACCTGGTCCTCATCCCCGGGAAAGAGGCTGGTTTCTGGGTCGTCAGACCATTTGCTTTCTTCACGCTGTTATAGCCTCTTCTCTAAAGCAGAGCCAGAGAGACATTGAAGACTGTGGGTGGAATTTGTCCTTGGGATGAATGATTACAACTTTCCTGGAGCAGGGCTGGAGATGGTCTCTGTTTATAGTTGTTGTTAATTAACATGTACAACCATGCTAGCCTATATTTTGATTAGCACACAAACACTTCAGAGCAGTGTCTGTTTGGTCAATGTGAACCTTTACATTAATAGACTTTTCTTTCTTAAAATGATAATATGACAAATTTAAGGAACGAAAGAGGATGGCAGTTAATAAAAAACAAGATCAGCTACTAGGTTAATGCTAAGATAGCGCTGTCAGTAGGGTCAATGAGCTAAGAGAGATTGTGATAGAATTAACAGTGCGCAATGGCGTTTTCGAGAGACTTAGCACTCGGCTTAACTCTTATGCCTCCCGTATTAAACTGACTTTTTCTAAACACACTTTAATCAAAGGTGGTTGATAGAACTATACCCTGCAAGGTGAATAAATGGTTTAAATGTTTTCTCACCTCTACATATCCTCAAAGATATTCTAAAGGTCTCTATTTTGTGACATGAAACACCAAGCTAAAGAAAATTACTACTTAAAGTCTACACAGTAAAATGGAGTTATCATACCACAAAGAAAATTGTATAAAACTTGATATATTTTTGCTTTGGGAGATTAAATCCACATTTCTTTTTTCAAGAGAAGGACAGTCCAGAAATAGATTCCTTACAGTCTGACACCACAGCTGAGGGTGCCGTCGGCCTCCTCAGTCTCATCACAGTGAACATGGAAAGAGAGAGATGCTGGGGGCTCCAGAGGAAGCAGAGGGTGACGGAAAGGACCTCTGTGATCCCCGATCTGGGGGCAAGGCGTCCTTTCAGCCTTGATGAGAACTGCTGAGCACCCTCCCCAGAGGCCCAGGGGTCCCAGTTTGGGAAACCACAGAACAGAGGAAGTGTGGGGAACACTTAGTTGGTGTAAAGCCAGAACGTAAATATCCCTGTGGACTATTCCACAGGGCACTGAATTCATAGGCGTGGAGTTTTTTAAAGGATTCATAAACACAGAAACAAAAATTAAGCAAGTTCCAGGTGGAAAAGAAAATATGCTCTATATACAACCCGCACCTTCAGGATTAGGGCATTACAAGTTACAAATACGTGGTGATTTTATCAGGTCAGAGCTAAATAGCAGGTCAAGGGCACACGCTGGAAACAACATCTAACCATGTCATAGGGATAAAGAAGTCATAACGTGCTCTAGTTACAGAGACAACAGTTGGATTGGTCCTCTCGTCACCGTTCCCGGATGTTGCAGGAAACTCTGGCTTTGAAGATGCTTTGGTTTGGGGCCAGAAATGGCCCAGAGCTGTGCTACTCAGAGTATGGCACATGGACCCCTCAGCCCACTGACTGAAACAGGGACTAAAGTCAGCCTAATTCACACCCTCATAGGAGAAAAATTCAATTCAATTCAAGTTGGGGGGAGAGGGCTTGAGGGGAGAGGAGGAAGGGTGTGTCTGGGGTGCTCCCACTTTGGGTTCAGAACACAACTACAAGAGGAACTACCTAAGAAAGGCAAATATTGTGACCTGGCTGTTTATATCCTCACACTAACCTGAAATAAAAAAACAAAAAACAAAAACAAACAAACAGAATTCAGATTCCTGGACCTAAATGCTTATACTCCAGTTTTTCCATATGTCATAATGTTACTAGATTAAATGAACATTTTTCTTTGAAAGTGGTGGGAATATAAGTATATATTAAAATAAAAAAGGTAAAGATTTAAAAGTTAGCATTTGCAAACTTTTTATAGCAATTTGACATAGCAATTGTATGTCTGTTAAATCTAATAATAAAAAATGGGCTTCAGTTTATAATTTCTTTGTTCTTTTTTTTGAGACAGAGTCTCACTTTGTCACCCTCGATAGAGTGCCATGGCGTCACAGCTCACAGCAACTTCAAATTCCTGGGCTTAAGCTATTCTCTTGCCTCGGCCTCCCAGCAGCTGGGACTATGGGCACCCACCAAAATGCCCAGCTATTTTTTGTTGTGATTGTCATTGTTGTTTAGCAGGACTGGGGCCAGGCTCGAACCCTTCAGCTTTGGTAAATGTGGCTGACGCCATAACCACTGTGCTACAGGTGCCGAGCCATACGTTTTCATGTAATACTTCTAGTAATTCACTTGTTTTACATTTTACAGAAATATTCTGTTTCAGATTAAAAATGAAAAGATTGGTTCTTCACCACAGGGTTTTAGAAGCATCAACATAGACCATAACCAACCTATCATTATTGTAAGATCAGATTTAAAGTTTGAAGACCATACCTCTGTTAAGATTTTTTTGGGGCTCGGCACCTATAGCTCAATCGGCTAAGGCGCCAGCCACGTACACCTAAGGTGGCGGGTTCGAATCCCCAGTCCAGACCCGCCAAACAACAATGACGGCTGCAACCAAAAAATAGCCGGGCGTTGTGGTGGACGCCTGTGATCCCAGCTACTTGGGAGGCGGAGGCAGGAGACTCGCTTGAACCCAGGAGTTGGAGGTTGCTGTGAGCTGTAATGCCACGGCACTCTACCCAGGGGGACAGCTTGAGGCTCTGTCTCCAAAAAAAAAAAAAAAAGATTTTTTTGGATTAAAAAAAAAGAACATGTAGCAACATCTGAGATTCTTTGAGTTCTTTAGTAATCAAATACTTGGGCTTAAGTCCTCCATGACAAGGAAGGGCCTTATAAAATTTTTTTATGAGCTGCTGACTGATGAACCTTAAATTTAAGGTCTAAACTCTGTGTTTCCTTTGGGTGATTTGCTTTGGCTAAACTTCCTTTAATCTCTTCTGTCTTCTGATTCCTGTTCTATAAAATCATACCAGTGCCTGATCCCAGGAATAACATGTGGATTTCATTTTTTCAAAACAACGTTCAGCCTTCCATTACTTATAATCATTGAAAAGCATAATGTACAGATAGTTAGATGGCAGACATTCCAAATTGCACTTGTAACTAGCTGCATAAAACATTTATATACCTTTAGAAATCATTCTTCCAAGCTGACATATGCAAAGTTAAAGTTAGCTGGCGTTTCTGAGCAGAGACCACTAAAAAGAGATGTGAGGAGCCCAGGATGAGATTATTTTTCAAGGCTTTTTTTTTTTTTATTTCATTGATCACTGACATGGCTATCTACAGAGTTAAGAGTTGGTTGTACATGCAGACCTCTCTCATAACTAACACAAAACAAGGGGTATGGCTTCAGTCCAGTGAAACTCTGGTTGATGAGTGAGGTACCAACCCTACATAGACCCTTTTAACCAGGGCATAGGATAATAATCAGTTGCAGGATAATTAGCAAACAATTTAGAATGAAAAGTTATATCTCTGCCTATACCAATTGTTGATAAATTAATAAACTGTCGATGTGTGGCAAAAGCTTTTCTAAGCAAACCCCTAATGTAGAAAAAGAATGATAGATTTGACTTTAACAAAACGATAACCAAAAACTCTACTCTCAATTATAACCAAAAGCAAGTATAAACTTAAAAAATATACATGTGACATGGAGGACATAAAAAGAAATAGGAGACCTTTATAAAATACATTTGAAAGCACAAAAACTATAAAGGAAACACTAAGTATACTTTCCTGCATAAAAGATTTTAAAATCTACATTGAAAACAATGCTATAAATAAAACCCAAAGGCAAGCAATATACACAAGAAAATGTCGGTAATATACGTGACAGATTGAAATTAATAACAGTGAAAACGCACAGCACTTACTACCCACCAGACCCTGATCAAGACGTTAAGACATGTGTTAACTCGTCTAATTCTCACAAGGATTAATAATACCTGATGAAGTGGGACACTGTTGTTACCCCATTCTGCAGGTGAGGAAACAGACACGGAGAGGACTCAGCAGGACAAAGAAAAGGTCACCAGGCGTAGTCAGGGCTGACTCAACGAAGTGACTCAGTTACAGCCATTCAAAAGCAAAGCAAGAGAGAAAGAAAGGTGGAAGAAAGAAAGAACCAGAAGGAGATAAAGACAAAAAAAAAAAAAAAGAGAAGAAAGAGGGCAGTGCCTGTGGCTCAGTGGGTAGGGTGCCAGCCCCATATACCAAGGGTGGTGGGTTCAAACCCAGCCCCGACAAACTGCAACAAAAAAAAAATAGCCGGACATTGTGGCAGGCGCCTGTAGTCCCAGCTACCGGGGAGACAGAGGCAAGAGAATCTCCTAAGCCCAGGAGTTGGAGGTTGCTGTGAGCTGTGATGCCACAGCACTCTACTGAAGGAGACAAAGTGAGACTGTCTCTAAAAAAAAAAAAAAGGAAGAAAGAAAAATAGGGTTATTTGGAAAGATAATCAACACAAGATCAGTGGTTATCTCTGGGTTGTTTTGTCTCTCATTCATCTTTTCTATTATTTGACTATTTTATTTTGTTTTTCTAAAAAAAAAGCTTTAAAATGGGAATTCTGTATGCAATATTAACAACGGTGCGGATGGTGGCATTGAAGGCCGCGCGTCTTGAATACTGCACATGACAGTATAAATGGAATGACAACCTCTCGGGTCGGAGACGCCCATTTGACCCAGAAATCCCACCTTGTTTTTAATGGCACCTATTTGAAATGGATCTTTATTCATCGACACATGAATTTTACTTTTTATTCATTCATCATACTGCTAGAGGGTAGTAAAATATTCAAAATGCAACAACATTTAAATAGCATGGTTAGCACTAGCTACCTCCCTGCTCCTCACCAGTCAGTTTTCCCTTTATAGGTATAGGGCTGGACTCCACCCCCCAGGCCACACAGCTAAGTTCTAGGGATGGACATAATTTCCGGGGCAAGGCTTTGGAGATGTGCTTCTATCATGCTTTCATGTGTCTTCCACTAATTGGAGGCAAAGATGAGACAGATGAAGCTCCAGTGAAGAGAAGGAAAAAATGAATGAGGGTCCTTGAGTCACTGTGTGGAGGAGAACCATTCACCAACAAGGAATGAG
>NW_003852502.1:2724059-2735029 GCF_000181295.1 Otolemur garnettii | reverse complement strand
GAGGAGAACCATTCACCAACAAGGAATGAGGGTCCCTGAGTCACTGTGTGGAGGAGAACCATTCACCAACAAGGAGCACCTGCCTCGGACTGGTAAGTGCTAAGGGAGCAAGGAATAAACTTCTATTCTGTTTGAGCTACTGTACATTTTTTAATCTATCTACAGCTTAAGTCATAGTTTAAATATATTTTAAACTGTGACTGAACTGAGTTGGTCATTTATTTATTTATTGGAGACAGGGTCTCACTCTGTTGCCCTGAGTAGAGTGCCATGGCATCATCCTAGCTCACAACAACCTCAAACTCTTGGGCTCAAGTGATCCTCCTGCCTCAGCCTCCTGAGTAGCTGGGACTAAAGGTGCTCACCATGATGCTCAGCTAGTTTTTCTTTTTTTAGTAGAGACAGGATGTTATTCTTGCTCACCCTGGTCTTGAACTCCTGAACTCAAGTGATCCACCTATCTCGGCTTCCCAGAGTGCCAGAATTACAGGTGTGAGCCACTGTACCTGGCTGGTCCTATATTTAAAGTTTGCAACAGGATGGTGGGACATGCTTACTTTCTGACCAGCTGCCCAATGAAAGCTTCTATTGATGAACGCACATTCTCCAATTTCTCTGCTAGCATTCAAACTCTTCTTTCTCCGCAGGCTGATTCTTGTTCAGCCAGCTGATGATTTTACTAAATCTCCAAGGATCTTCTGTTTGCTCTCCATCGGTTTTTGCCTTGAATTTTTTTGTTTTCCACCTTTTCTTTAGTGAGGAGAGTGGATTCAGGTGAGTTCTTAGGAGATACCAACCGTGTTTCTCTGCTCCTCATTTTGTTGCACTAAACTTGCCAGCCTTCTGGATCACATAATCAACAGCTTCACTGATCAAGACAGTCGCTAATGCATGTGTTCTTCCACATGGTGACTTAATACTGTTCTTTTTATCTGTCCTCTTAGTCCACAGAGGCAATCTTAAAAATGTTATGGGCATCAGTGATCATTCTGACTTTGCTTTGGGCACTGCTATGATGGGCAGGGGTCTGTCAAGCAGTTGCCACTTCTGGCTGTTCTGTTACGTGAACTTACCTGGATACGGATGGCAAGTTGTTACCTTTCTAAATAGTAATGGTTTGTATCTGTTGGTGGTAATGTTGAAATTACATGCGATCAGAACAGCTGAGATTTTATTTACTGTCTCAGTAGCAAGAGAAATAAGTGTGCTGTCCAGTGAAAACATACTGAGCACACGCACACACCATCAGCACCGCAGTGCTGACCTGCCTGGGCAGAGGCTGGTGTTCAGTGCCCGGCTGCTGAAGATGCACCCGGGGTCCAGACAACGTACACATTCTGCAACAGTGAAACTATCAAAACTATGCTAAAGGAGGTCATCTAATAGTTTATAATAAATATTTTAATGAAAAAGAAGTTTATAAAAGTATATACAGTAAGTAGTCAAGCATTGTGGCAGGTACCTGCAGTCCCAGTTACTCGGGAGGCTGAGGCAAGAGTCACTTGAGCCCAAGAGTTTCAGGTTACTGTGAGCCATGATACCAGGGCACTCTACCCAATGTGACAGAGACTCTGTCTTATAAATAAATGAATAAATAAAAAAGAAAAGCATATACAGTATGATCTCATATTTCCAAGTAAAATACACATTAACTCATTCTGCTGATAAACATTAGGTCCCCACCATGCGTGCACAAGGTGTTACAGATAACGCTGGTGTGTGTGCGATGGCAGATCTAAATATTCTGATTTTATATTTTCTGATTTATCTAAAATGAATATGTACTTATTTTCTAACAACACATCACTATTAGATTATATTTTTTAATTATAAGAAAAGGCTAACGTCTTAACAATAAGACTATAGAGAACAAAGTGGCAACACCCAGGTTATTTTGGCCCTGCGTTCCGCAGTGACTCACCAAATATGCCCTGCACTGTTTATTTTTCTCTATTCCACTATTGAAATGAACAGATGCATTTCACATCACATGGACCTCATGGAAACGAGCCAAGCATTTTCTTAGCAACCAAACTCCTGTCTTCTGCCCTGTGCATGATTAACTAAAACAGCCTGTTGACGGCTTAAAATAAACCTGCCTTTTTTCATTTAGCATTTTATCCAATGAATATAATTTTGTTTGCTGATGAATTTAGTTCAGCTTCGAGGGAATTTTTCTTTTCTTCATGGGGAGGCTGAAGAATCAGAACTGTCATCTCAAAGAATGAAAAGCAAGCCCGGGGAGCAAAAGGGCGGTCTGAGGTTTACTGGGTAAAGTACAAGCATCTCTGTGAATTTTACCCCCACCCCGCCCCTTTGTTTTCACAGGGTAGAATGTCAATTTAAATTTAAATTCTATTTCTGCCTTTGCATTATGCTGTTGAGGTTGCTTGATTAAAGGCATTAATTTCAAGGGTTACTCTGACGATTACTATTATTATGATGCATCAGCTCTTGTCTTCTTTTTGTTTATCTCTAGCACTTGAATATGCCCTAAAATTTAATTAGATTCATCTTCTGGGATAGGAGACCCTTGGATGGGGTCAGAAGTAAAGGGACTGGGTAGTTAAACAGCAAGGGAGGAGGCTACCCACCAAGGGAGGAGGTCAGCACTGAGGAGAACCAGCATTTTCTCAGGGGAGGCGACTCTGGAACTTGGAATGAACTGCTGTTCCATTTAGGAATATAAAATATACCTCTGTGTCTGTGTGTATGTGTAGACATTTTGTGGCCAGAGACTATAGGAATATTTGCTAAATATGGAAACTTCAAAGTTTCTTTAAAGATCAGCAGCTTAAAAACACAATCATCTATGCAGTGAAATCAGAATGTATCCACAGAATCAATGAAAGGAAGAGGGTTCTTTTTTTTTTTTTTGGTTTTGTTCTTTTTAAAGATATGAGGTGTTAATATTAAAATTCTTGAGCTCAAGTGATCTTTTGGCCTCAGCCTCCCGAGTAGCTGGGACTACAGGTGCCTGCCACCGTGCCTGGGACTGTCTGATGTTTGACTGACCCTAGTATAGTCCAAGCAGGTTCCTCATCTTTCACCTGTGTCCTAATTTGGAAATAGCGAAAACCAGTGCTAATGGCAACTTGCGGCAGTATTTAAATTTCTGCTTTATTTCCCCCAGAGAAAACTGGTAAATGTTAACCATCATCAAGTAACCCAGCTGACACCTGAGCTGCGTGGAGTCTTATGGTTTCCCCTGAGGAATAAAGTCACAGCAAATACAGAGTGCATTCCTGATAAATCCACTCTCCCTGATTCCTGCTCTATTTCCATTTTGAGAGATAAATAATCTTGCTGTATTGTCTTTCACGTTAGACATAACCACATAAGTCTGACAGACATGGCCCGTGAAACACTGTGCAGCTGGTCCCACCTTGGAATGTTCTTCTGCGGCGTCTGAATTTGTCATTGCTCCGGACAGGTTCTGAGGCTGCTCAGTGCATTGGATAATGTCATTATCTCTTTCAGGTTTGTGTTTGAAAGAGTTAAGACACTTTGAAAACTGCTCATTCTTCTTTCCGAGTTAAGAAAATCCAAATCAAATGTGTCACCCTGCGTGTTCGAGGCCAGTCCTGCTGGTGGCCTCACTTCCGTTGTGGAGGCAGCCCTGGTGACTGGCGCTCTCGGAGTGATCGCTGAGGGTGCACGGGAGCCCCGCGGGGCCCAGCGCTCACGGGGCAGGTGCCTCGCAGCTTTATTAATTACACCCAGCTGGGATGAGGGAAGCTGGAAGCCGAATCTGGGAAACATTCCAGAGTCTGGCACGTGAGCGGCCACAAACAGCCCTCGGAAGCCTCAGCTTCCCTGCTTTATGCGAGGTCTGACAAGTACGTTCATGAACTCATCTTAGAAAAAGCGCTACGTTGCGGGATATCACTGCGGTCACCGTGGAAGCACTGCCCTTGGCCATCTGGTGGCCATAGAAATACTCAGCCACGAGGTATGTAGCAGGATTCCTAGGGTGAGTTCACGAAGTTAATTGTCCAACCTCATATTCGTTAGCTTCCTTTTCTCAGACTAAAATAGTCAAGGCAGGCCATGCCTACCTTATCTGTAGAAGTGGGTCTTATGTTTAACTTTTTCATTCCATTCTATTTTATTTTTCAGTGGAAAACTGAAACCTCAAGTTCATCTGGTGTTGGTCTCCCTGCTGTAGTTCTCTCTTTATTGACAGCCCTTTACTTTATTCCAAAAGATCTTCTGCTTCTTAGAAGCTTTTCTGTTCTTTGGATAAAATTACTCAATATAAACAACATCAATTATCACTTATTGAAGGCCTGATATTAGTTAGTTTTGCTCTGCTGAGTCCCAAGATGAATTAATTCTCACACTGACAATGGGAAGTGCAATCAGCTCTCTCTGGCTCTATAATTAAGCAGAAGAGAACGCATCACACCCACATTAGGAATAGATTAAATGTCTCAGTTATTTAGCCAAGGATGGAGAAGACTCTCTGAGGCAGGGCTGGCGTGGCCTGTCTTGGCAAGGATTTCCCTGACCACTGCTCCCTGAGAAAGTCCACCAGGAAGGCCGTGCCCACAGAGGTAAAGGTAGTTCATGTCAGTGTTTCTAGTACCCACCTGCCGCCAGCACTCCAGCCTTCCCAAATAATTATGTCTTCCGACCAGAAATTATTTTCCAAATTCCATGTTCTTACAATTATAGGAGATCTCACAATATTACATTTTCGAGATAAAAAGCATACAGTTTATATATATAAAGAGTGAGATAAAAATATATATATATAGTTCATTTTCAATTTAAGGATGAGGGGCACCTAAAATTTGGTTGTTTGAAGAACTTGGAGTCTGATTTTCGTTATAAAGATGAGGAGCTAAAGTATAGAGATTTGTTAATATATATTAGAAGTTGTTGGGATAATCTGGGGTGGTTCCTTGTAGATCAATGGATGGATTAACATCAGACTTAATCTGATAGGCTATGGTGTTACCATTTGCAAATAGAAATTATCTCGAGGAAAATGCTTTATCAAAAGATTTTCTCCATACAGCTAGATTAGATCTCCATTGGCAATACCCACATTAATTAATTAATCTGGAACAGAATGGGCAACACTTTCCTGGATCTACATTGGTATAATTACCTGAATAGAAAAGAGTGAGGTTGTCTGACACTTGCATAGATAGATAAATAACTATTAACAAGTAGATATAGATGTGTATACTTGTAATTAAGGAGCTCATATACACATACATACATATGAGCTCAGTACCAAATACAGTGACATGAAGGGTACTTCAGTTATTAGGAAAATATATCTTTACAGGGTCTAAGTTGCACTCTTTAAATCAAGCTACTAGCTATATGCAGTTGTATAAATTTAAATATAAAGTATTAAATTTAATTTAAAATTCATCTTTGCTATTGCACTGCCCACTTTGAAGTATTCAGTGGCTACACAGATGGCCAGACTGGCTAGCACAGACAATTCTTCCATCGCTATGCAAAGTTCCTCTGGACAGTGCTGCTCTAGAAGTTGGGGAAATATTTTAAAAATGCATTTAATTAGAGCTTGTTAGTCTTATCCTTTTAATGAAGTCTTTCCTGAACCAATTTATGTTGTAGATTACTAAAAATTGGCTATTTTATTATGCTATCCACACAGTGATTCAATTTCTAATTAGAAGTTGATGAAGTTCTTTCATTTGCTATAGTATCACTTCCACCACATTTTCCAACTGCATTACGAAGGTAAATTATCTCACACAAAATAATAAAAGACAGGGAATTTACCCAACAGTCTAGAAAATATATATGCACACACACGCACACATAGGGGTATCTGTATATGGGTATAGTTCCGTGTTGACCGACAACCAAAATCGAGGATGGTGGGTTCCCACGCTGCAGAGTGACACACTGGATGCACTGCACTTGTCCTGGCCACCTTGTCAAAAGGCAAAGAATCACCTCCCTGTGGCTCTTAAACATTCTTCTTTTTCTGAGACAGAATCTCTGTTGCCTGGGGTAGAGTTCTATAGCATCATCACAGCTCACAGAAACCTCAAATTCTTGGGCTCACGTGCTCCTCCTGCCTCCTACATTGGACTCCCAATAAGCTGAGACTACAGGCAACTGCCACAATACCCAGATAATTTTTCTATTTTTTAAATTAGTAGTAACAGGGTCTCCCACTTGTTCAGGCTGGTCTTGAACTCCTGAACCCAAGGGACCCTCCTGCCTCTGCCTCCCAGAGTGCTAGGATAATAGGCATGAGCCACCACACTTGGCCAAGATACTTCTTAAAAGTGGCACACTGCTCACGTTTCATTGGCCAAGTCACATTACCAAACCGGATGTCAGTGGGGTGGAGAGTATAGGTCGCTCATGGAGAGCAGCAGCACACACAGGAGAACCTCTGTAAGTTGACCCACAAGGGACAGTAACACTCTGGTCAACACACGGAGGAGGTCAACGTAAGGGACTGGGCCTACTGTGCTGATACATACATGTGGTGCCCGTCCAGTCTATGAAAAGTAGGTCAACTTAAGGAGGTGGCCAGTGTAGGGAGGGGGTCAGCTATGCAGGTTCTACTGTAGTTAGAAACAATGATAGGACCTGCCACAAGGTCCATTTGCTAATGATAAACAGCTCCCTCTCTGTATTAGTTAGGCTTCTCTAGAGAAACGGAATCAGTAGGAGATATACGTAAATACAAATATACATATACAGATATAAAAATATTTATCATGGGAATTAGCTTACATGATTATGGAGGCCAAGAAGTCCCACAACATGCCATCTACAGGCTGGAGAGCTAAGAATTCAGACTGTAATTCCATCTGGGTTCAAAGGCCTGAGAACCAACAGGTGCCTCTGGTGTGTCTGGGAGTCAAAAGGCCAGAGAACCAGGCAGGAGGTCTGCTGTCTCAGAGCAGAAGACACGCCCCAGCTCAGGAAGGGAGAGGAAATTCTCACTTCTCTGCCCTTTAGTTCTGTTTGGGCCTTCAAAAGATCCGATGACGCTACTCGCACTGGTGAGGACAGATCTATTGATTCAAAAGCTGATCTCTTTGGGGAATGCCTTCACTTAGGGACATACCAACTCTCTAGAGTCCCTGACACACTCAGACTGACACATAGAATTAACCATCACATTCTGTTTCTCTATATTCTGATATAATGTATCCAGTTTACAGATAGTATTTTTATCTCTGACTGGAAAAAGGAATCCTATTTTTAGAGTCTCTGAGGTATTTGGTTTTTCAACATTATCAATAGACCACTGTAGTTTCTAGAACCTGTTATCAGTCTTCCCCAGGCCCAGCTGCACCCGTGCTTTCCTAATGGAAGAAGAATCTGTAGAATTAACACAGAGCCCCGAACACTTGTTCATAACTGCCTACTTCAGTTCCAGAGAGCTCTGTCAGGTGAGAAGTCTGTTACCAAATGATTTGGATATTTTGAATAGAAGAGATCACTTGTAGCCAGGAGGACAAAACTGGAAAACTTTAGAAGATGGTGATCACATTGTCTTTGTCATTACCAGCATATTTCAGAGCAAAATGTGGGCCGGGGTGGGAGGATACTTTATTCTATGCATACAGATATAGGTGAGATTTATCTTCTAGAAGAAGCTTGCATTAATCATCACAGCACTCACGGGGCCCTGTAAGACAGGTGTTTTTACCCCCTTTTGTAAAAGAACCAACAAAGCAACTTGCCCAGGGCGTCAACTCTTGAGAACTAGAACCATAGTTGGAGCTTGAATTTTTATGACTCCAGGTTTATACTTAGATCTGCTGAGCGTCTTCCTACCCAAGTCAATAAACAGCATTTGCCAGGTGATATAGTCCTGCCAATAACTTCCTATTACCAGGCCCTGAGCCAAAGATGTTACCTCCATCATTAGTTCAGTTGTCCCAAAAATCATCCTGTGAAATGTAAGTTTTTCTTCCTATTCTATGACTGAGGAGACGGACGCTTACAGGGCTAACCATGGTGTACAGTTTACACTGGTCGTGTTTGAAACCAGCTCTAAAGCCGCTGTTCATTGTTACTTACCAAGCTCTGCTGTTTCAGCTTCTCCTCAGCTCTCGGCATCTGCACCCAGACTGGGGCCAGCCTAGCGAAGAGGCAGTGAATCTGAAGTCACAGCAGAAGGGCAAGTCAAAAGGAAACTGAGTTATCTGAGAAATGATGATGGGATTGCATGACAGTGTAGGTTTAGGTTGGAAATGAGAATATTAAAATGAGAATTAGAAAACAAAATCACTTAATCATAAAATAAAAACGGACTCCTGTCCCAGAAGCTCTATTACCAATTTTGCTTTTCAGATCTAATTTTTGTCTTAAGCATGCTTATTTTGATTTTAATCCAGCTGAAGCAAGCTTATAATTAAAGTGGCATTTACTGCAGGACTTTTCTCAGACTGATTAGATAGGAATGTCTAGGGCAGAGAGGGCCCCTGGGATCTGGGCACATGCAATGTCTTGATCAGGAGATAGAAACAGGCAGCTGAAACCCTGCCTCGGTGGGAGATGCGTCTGAGCCACAGGCATTTTTAGATGACAAGCCACAGCAGAAGCCAGGGAGCCAAGTTGACTGGGAGATGTGCATTGCTGGGATTCTCTGGGTGAGTTATGTTTTAATCAGTTGACCATTAACAGAGGCAAAGAAGGAAAAGTGACTGAGAGAGTATCACAATGCTCGAATCATATGATGATTGTGTGCAACTCAAATGCACTCAGTACTAAAATATGCATTATACTGACTGAAGTTAGCACAAGGCAGCCAGCATCAATTGTCATGTCTGAGCACTGCGGTGTCTGCCTTTTGTTTTATTTGTGTGTGTAATAAATATATATATATTTCTTTCTTTCTTTCTTTTTTTATTGAGGCAGTCTTACTCTGTTACTCTGGGTAGATGGCCGTAGTGTCATCATAGCTCACACAAACCTCAAACTCTTGGGCTCAAGTGATTCTCTTGCCTCAGCCTTACAAGTAGCTGGGACTACAGGTGCCTGCCACAACACAACACCCAGCTAGTTTTTCTATTTTTTGGTAGAGATGGGGGTCTCACTCTTGCTCAGGCTGGAATTTTTTTTATAGATTTTTTTTTCTTTTTCAGAGATGGGGGTCTCGCTCTATTATCCCAGCTAGAGTATGGTGTTGTTATATAGCTCACAGCAACCTCAAACTCTGGGGCTCAAGAGAGCGTCCTGCCTCAGCCTCCCAAGTAGCTGGGTCAATAGGCATAAACCACTATGCCTAGTTAATTTTTCATTTTTTGTAGAGACAGGGTCTTGCTCCTGCTGGAGATAGTCTGGGACTCCTGGCCTCAAGCAATCCTCCTGTCTCAGCCTCTTAAAGTGCTAAGATTATAGGTGTGAACTACCATGCCTGGCCTCCAATCTTTTTTTTAAAGAACTACTATCCCCCCAAAATAATAGACCATGAAAATGAGGGCCTAGCCCAGCCAACTCTACTGGTATATATAGACTTTTTACTGTTTCAACTAGAAAGACATACTATATACCAGGCTATGCAGCTAATGTCCAAACAACCCCTGCAATACTTAGACATCCTTCCTCAAAAGAAGTATTCACACATCCTACATTTCTAGAATGGTGCCCAGAATTTTAAATGACAGCTCTATGCCTTGCTTCTCCTTGTAACAGAGAATGCAAATGACCCTGGTATTTTGGCCAGCTGGAAAAACAACAGAAACACTGAAAAAAGTCATTCCATAGGACAAACAGCTCTACGGACGTCCAGTCAGGCTGGAATGGATCAACTATTTACTGTTGATCCAGCAGTTTAAGTTGTGGTTCTGTGTTTGTGGAAGATAGTCGTCTGGCCAGGAGGTCCAGAAAGTGCCCCTTAGAACAAATGATTTCCCAGGATACTCACATGCTCTGCCCACTAAAAAGAGGATAAAGGATTCTGTGCTTAATTTTAGAGAAAGAGTGAATGTTGGCCCTCGTTGGGAGAGGGGCTGTTGCCCCCTTGAATGTGCTAGCACTTTATATAATGGATGCCCCATCATAGATTCTTACAGGTATTTAGAGGAGAATTTAGAACTAGGAGAAAAACAGTAATTTTGTCCTGCTACAAACAAATCAATTCATGATTTGTGTAGTGAGACTTCCCTGGAGAGATGTAGGCAATTATGAGTTGGAAGCCCTTAATTAGGATGTAGACTGGGAGATGGGAGTTGGAGAAGCTGATGAGTCCCAGAAGGCGCTGTGTGCCGTCCCTGCGGGAGCCGGGCGGTCACCGCGGTGTCACGTTGAAAGTGGAGTGGACCGTGAGCGCTTCATCAGCAAACACGATCCTGCCCAGGCTTCCCGGGAGTGGCTCGCCACACGCCCCTGCCGCGGGAACCTGTTGCTTCCCACGTGATTTGGGGGCGCTCAGTGAGTAAATGGCCCTTTCTCCCTGAGGAGGGCCTGTCGGTACAACACCTTCCAGAGAGCCTGGCCTCAGCAGTGTGGCTTTTATGACCATCGGTCGAAAGCAAAGAAAAAGGTCCTGGCCCGCTCTCTGCTGGGATCCCTGCAGCGCCCTAGCCTCCTCCTCCCAGGGCCCTTTCCAGCTATAGTTGGAACCGCCTTCCCTGTTCTAAACCCTCCCTGTTCTTGAAGCTTGAACTTCACCTCTCTCAGGCAAGTGTCTACTCTTAGCTCCGGTTTGCGTTTTATTTTGTTTTTTTCGCTGTGAATTCCTTGACTGCACTGTAACTCCCTGGGGACTGAACTCAGGTCTGTGGAGGAGCCTTGGTGATCGCATTTTAGACACTTGCTGTTTGGGGATTTAGGAAAGCAAATGTCTAAGGAAAACAGGCAGGTCGGATTCAATAACTAGTCCTTTTTAGTAGTAAAGACTCCAAATAAAGGACTGTATTTAGGAAACTTTAAAAACATTATTTAATTATAAACAGAATCTAAAAGTAAGGCTGGGCTCGGCGCCTATAGCTCAACCAGCTAAGGCGCCA
>NW_003852502.1:2721321-2723657 GCF_000181295.1 Otolemur garnettii | reverse complement strand
TTTTTTTTTTTTTTGGTATACTGGAAAAATAAACAATGACCTGAAATTCCCTATTTGTGTACAATACTAACGAAGTTTATTTTGTGGTTGGGTAGTCTCTCTGCTAATTTTCTAAAGTGGTTTGGAAATATTACTGACTTTTCTAACTTTATTTCCCCTGCTACTGTATTTTATGTATTACAGTGTAAGCATCTTACTTGTTTTCTTACCCCTGGGGGATAATTTTACCTAAATATTAACATTAGTCATTTGAGCAGAGTATTTCATGAACATTTTTATTCCTCTGTGTTTTCAAGACTGTCCATTACTTTTATTCAGTTTCCTGTGTTGACATTTTTCATGCTGTTTGCAATAATTTTCAGTAGGAAAAAAGAGTTTAAATGCATACAGTGACGCTTGCATGAAATGGAATTTTCGAAGACATTTGTTTCTTGGATCTGTTGCTACAATTTTAAAATAGGAATATTGTACCCAGGGAAATATGCAATGTGGAAGCAGGATATATTTTACCACTGTGGGTGTGTTCAAATTTCCAAAAATATTTCTGTTTTCTTTTTCCTTTTTTTTTAGTTTGACAAGAAAATATTCGTGTGTTCAGAATTTCTCCTTACTTACCGAGACTTTTTTTTTTCCTCATTGCGTCTTCTGATGTCAGCTCACCTAAATCTATGATCCCAGTGTGTTTTCTGGCTGGTTCCCGAGAGATGACAACATCAAACAGGTTTATTTAGCTGTGTGATGAACAGAAGTGCAGGAAGCAAGCAACGGCAGTTAGCAGAAGCTGGGGGGGAGTCTTTAGAGGCATGAAGAGCTATGTTACACACAGCCGGGACACAAAGAAAGTGCATTTGGCACCCTCCACAGAGATATTGATAGTAGGCAGTGGAATGTCGGGGAGCCAGAGTGCTTGTCGGGGATCAATGCCTCAGCGGCATGGAGGTGAGTGTGAGCTATAGACGCCCTGGGACCACCTGGTCCCCCAGTCGGCAGAGCAGGACCACCCCCTCCAGACTTAAGCTGGTCTTGCGACGTGGAAACTCTCTGTGAAGCTAGCCTGGAATAAAAGAATTTTTTAAGAGCTGAGGGGAAAAAGCATGGGTATTCCAGGTGTTAGAGCCAAAGCTCAGCTGCGATTTCAAAAAAATAGTAGATGGCTGCAGGGTTAGCTCTCCCCTCCACGACTGTCCACATTGATTTCCTTCCTGGACTGATTGCTTCTGGCTTTTGCAACCCTTCTTAACAACGGGAGAAGGAAATCGGGTGTCTGGGCCAAGCTCACAGGCGATGAATGGATGTCCAGACACGTCTGGTGCCGCACAGACTTGCGATGGATGACAGGGCTTAGAAGTAGTAACAGCCGGATTTGAGTTGTTAAAATTAGGGCTGTCTTATTTATGGGAGAATTGGGACACTGGGTGTCTGAGAGAGAAATTAAAAGCTTATCTGAAGTGAACGGGCTTTCTGCTGTACACTGGGGGTGGCGGCCACCAGCGGACATGACCCAGGACGCCCGCCCCTTGCAGGGCGACTTTCCCTCGGCTGGACCTCAGTGTCGTGAAGGGGCAGCACTGACCCTCTTTGGTATTTATGGTGGGGATTTTGTAAAGTATGTCGTGCACTAAGTCTTGACACTGTCTTCTCCATGACGATATGGAGGAGAAATTCCTCCCAGGCCTTAGAGACAGGAAAAGCCGTGTTCTCCAGAGGAATGGTGCGATTTCTCCTTAACAGACACGGAGTTCTGTGACTGCCAGGATTCCCCTCCTGCTTTGGGGAAGCGCAGAGTTGGGTTTAAGGTGAAAATAGAACCTTCCAGACACATCGCAGTTCAGCACTTGTATTCCTGGCTCCTTTTTACTGCTCCCCCTTATTTCCCTTTTAGTTTCACCTGCCTTCTATTCTATGCGTTTTTTGCAATGAGGCAGAGTATAAACCGTGAGTGCACATTTTATTTTTTGTTTTTAAGTAATAAATTATCATTTAAAATTTTGCTTAAGTGGTATTATAGTTATGAAAAAAAATCTTTAATTTTTAAGAAGTGCAAACTGAAGTATAGATGGGGATATGACACAGTGGGGCTGTGTTTTGCTTTAAAATACCTCAGTGACAACAAAAGGGGTAGATAAAGAATGGAAACATTTGGAAAACTGGCTCGGCGCCTGTGGCTCAAGTGGCTAAGGCACCAGCCACATACACCTAAGGTGGCGGGTTTGAATCCAGCCCAGGCCCACCAAACAACAATAACGGCTGCAACTGAAAAATAGCCGGGTGTTGTGGCAGGCACCTGTGGTCCCAGCTACTTGGGAGGCTGAGGCAGGAGACTCGTTTGAGCCCAG
>NW_003852502.1:2715858-2720372 GCF_000181295.1 Otolemur garnettii | reverse complement strand
AAAAAAAAAAAAAAAAGAATTTATATGAGTGTTAGGAAAGAATGCATCCAGGTTAAAATATAAGAATCTGAAAAGTCTGTCCTGGGCGCTGAGCTGCATACTAAGGGCAGTGGTGATGCCTGTATCTGGCAACTGATGAAAACACAGAAAGAATAAAGCAACATCTGCTCTCTCTTCATCTCACGCTGATAAAATGGTTGAATAAATGCACTTTGCTTGTGGCCATGAAGAGCACAGGGGACTTCATCTTTCCAAGTGTTTTTGTGCAATGCTCAAGGCTTATTCTTCTGGTCCTGATGTTTTATTTCTCAATACCTGCTGGATCAAGAAGCAACCGCAAGGATCATTTCTCAAAATTGTCTTAAAGGATTCTGACTATGAACTTTGATCACAATTCAGACCCTTAGGCTGTTGAAAATAAAATGTTCTGATTGTTTTCAGCACTATCCACTTTCACTTTCTCTTTCCACCTTTTACATTCTGGGTGCACTTCTTTCATTCTTTAAAAAAGAATGAAAATACTATTCTTATTACGGTCTACGGTGGTGATACTGTACTTAACAGCCAGTGCTATGCACATTGTTGGGTAATACACTTTGGAGAGACGTTAGATTGAACCATAGAAATTGCCAAAAATGGTCAAACATCGAAAATCTTACACGCTTCAACTTAGAATAATCACTCTCCCTCACACACACGAATTATTTTGTTTGTTATTTTACTTTTTCTAATTTTATTTCCTAGACTGCCTAGTGAGCACATGCTACTTTTCTGTATGTCACCCACATTTCCGAGTCACAGCAGTGACCCCAGAACTTCAGGACCCACCTTGTCACCTGCCAGGTGCGGGGCAATGAATGGAGCTCCCTAAATTCTCCAGTAAAATTTAATCCAATAAAGTCCACGATGCCTGACTTTATTCCCTGTCCTTGTGTTTGAGAAAAGTCTAATAGCCGCAGACAATACCAAGGCTCCCAGACCCCAGAGTTTAAGCTCTGCATCACAAGCCCTGTTTCTCAGACTTGTGTACGTATGATGGAAAACCCACAAATGCTTGGTGAACATGGCCAGTTTTACTCCATAATGAATAATTTTAGTTATCCTTTTTCATATTAAAAGAAACGTAAACATACTCTAGATGAAATGCAAAGGTCACGTGAATTTTTAAAGATAAAATCTGACGCTCAACAGGGATGTGCTGCATTTAGGAACCGTGGAGTGGGACTTCATTTCCTCTGCCGCTGACTTTAGCAGAAGGTTTGAGACCCTGAGCGTAGGACAGGGGTGGGGCCTGCAGCCTTAGGGCCACATGTGGCTGCCTAGGTCCTTAAATGCTAGACTGAATCCGAATTTTATAGAACAAATCTTATTTTTATTAACACATTTTTGTTCATCATATATAGTTTTATTTTATTTTTAAAACGAATGTACTTAAACTACCAAGGATAAGTTTCCATGAAATAATCCTCCCGACTGAGCAGCACAGTGAGAGCACTAGTGAGCCGTAGGGCTGAGTTGGCAGCGGCTGTGCTCACGGTTCAGTTCTAACTCCCTCTGCCTCCCCGGCGTCAGGCGGACAGAGAGCCTGTTCTCTTAAACTGTTTGCATCTTGGGCTACGATGGTTTTAGAGGGGCTTTAACATTTGTAATCTTATAAATTACAAAATTTATAAATGTGTAAGTTAGAATATATGATTAAAATTTTATAATCTGAAATTTATATTAAGTAGAGCAGAAAGAGAACTCTCTTTTCACTGATATGGCATTTGTGTGTGTGGGAGAGAGAGAGAGAGTGTTTGGTAGACAAAGGGATCTTATTGAAATTAGGAGAACTCTTAAGCAGATAAACTCCTTCATTTGTAACTCAGGAACATTTAAAAATATTTTTTCTCCTCTGCCCCTCAAAATATGTAGATATACTAACTTTATGTTTGGTCGCGTGCCTACCAGTGTAATCTGGGTTTTTCTGATTGTTGACTGTCCCATTAAACTGAATATGTAATCACAACGTCAGCTGGTAGCTTCATTAACAGTCTTTGGCCCTGAATGTTCCTCCCTTTTCAAGGATTGTTGCCTGAGGCTGTCATTTAAATAATAGCTCTTCTCCTTCATCTCCAAAAAGAAAAAAAATTATTGAAGTGCTAGCTGTTTCTCTAGGAGTTAAGAAATATGTTTACACTCCAGGAACAATACACAATCAGGCTTCTCTCCCCCTATCTTTTCCTCTGACCTACAAAAATTTTTATGAAAGGATCTTGTGTAGGAAAAACCCCCAAAGATTCCATAAAGCTGACTGTCGCCAGGAGGATGGAAGTAAGTCCAAGTTTGGAGCAGATCCTACCTAGTAAGGTCCAGTGTTGGGAGGTCAATAAGAGAGGCCCCGTCTTTCTGCTCTCTGCGCGTCCCCAGCAGCCAGCAGAGTGCCTGGCACACAGAAGGCCTTCACTTCTGATAAACTGCCCCATTTTTGAACACGATCATGTCTGAAATGGCTTTATCTACAAACTTCTTTAGGTGCAAATGACGGAAAGGCCCAGCTTATACTGGCTTACACGTAGAAGGAATTTTTGGTTCATGTAATGGAAATAAATACCGCAGACTAAGTCTCCTGTCTCTCTTCTTCCCTCCCGCGCTCTCCCTGACTCTCTCACCCTCCCCACCCCTGCTGTATCTCAGCTCTGCTCTCCTGAGAGTGATTCAGAGGTTCCTTCTCAAAATCATTTCTCACTTTCCCATTTTTGTCCAGGTTTGGTTTCTTTGGACCACTTTGGAGCATGCCCTCCTGGAGCCAGTCTCAGTGGCTGGAGGCATTTGTCTCTCTGACCAGCCAGCAGGGACCACAGGCCCAGCTCTGGCGCTATCAGTTCCAGTTGAGCAAGAATGGAAAAGAGGTAGAGGGTTTGGGTTTGGGGTTTTCTTTCCTACCAGAAAAAAGATGCAAACAGGATATCAGGAAAACAAAAACAACTGATTCCACCATAAATATTAAAAATGGTTTTTCCTTCTTTGTGATCTGTCTACTGGCAGGGGGCCCGACCCGGCCCGCGGGCTGTGCAGGCTCACCTGGGGGTTGTCCTGGGCCGCACGTTGACTACTGGAGCACTGATGAAAGCTGATGAGCAAACATATTTCGTGATATCCACCACCACAGATGAGCATTCATGGCCAGCGTGGGCCTCAGTTGGGCGCCCCTGGCCTTTCCCAAGTTCAAAAATGGTTGTAAGCATGGTTCCATTTCCAAAAGAAGGAATCTGTGCTCTGAGCGACTGAGTGTGTGGAAGGAAGAACAGCGGATGTGAGTCTGGGCTGGGCTGACTGCACGTGCACACCCAGCTGTGCTCTTAAAATCACAAAGCCCTGGAAAGTTCAAGGCGCTGTTGTTTTGGTCCATGTTACGTATTTGAACAATTAATTGTTCGTTTCTGATGTCTGGGTTAGTAATATTAATTCAAAAAAAACCAACTGGGAAAAATGTTATTTTTCTGTCTCATTTGAGTTCTTTATGGACAAGCCATTTTAAATAGCATTAAAAATGCTAATTATTTAAGTAAAAATCCTTTAATATGGAGCTGCAAAGACGTTTTGAATAAGAATTTACATTACTGTGCTGTCCACTTCTATTTCCAGAAAAACAGGATCAAACTGCTTTGCCTTCATGAAGATCATTGCTAGAATTGCCTTTTAGAATTTGCCCCAAATATTAATTTGTAACTATCGTTCTTTGTTATTAAGCTTTGTTAGAGCCTAACAGGGGGTGGTGGACTATAACCACTTCAGTAAACTTTTCAAATGGTCTTTTATAAGATTACAAAATTTCTTAAAATATTTTTAGATCATGAAGCCAGAGAAACACAAGATTAACTGGAAAGGGAATTTTTAAAGAACAATTCTTGAAAATAACAGATCAGTTTCATCAAATCGGGTGAGTTCTGGTGATGACTGAGAAACGACACACCTGGACTCAGTAAGTCTTAAAGCATTTAAGTCTGTAATGAAGCACAGAGGAATGGGAAGGATGTGTACAACGGAATTCTCATCTACTTTGAAGCGACAAACATAGGAATCACACAAAAGACTCCTGGCTTCCTGGGCAGAAGTGAGCCCATCCACACGGCAGGCTACCGAGCACCCAGACCCATCATGAATGCCAAGTAAAGGCTTGATTACCAACAGGAGGCCAAGTCCCGGCGCTCTCCAACTGGAGTCTGCCTGCGTCGGAACCAGCAGACTTGGCCTCAGAGACCTGGAGGGGTGCTCTGAAGGGTCCAGATCCTTGCCCTCCATCCGTATTCTTTCCTAAAATGTGCTGGCTGGTGGAGGTCCCTCTGGTGGGTTCTCCCACCTCTCACCACCCTCATCTTTCTCCCACTATACTCAAGAAAAACAAACCTCTTGCCCTTCTTGTATCTATTTCCCAGAGTGCAAACACCTCTCAGCAGACTGAAGGGGTGACTTAAAATATGAAATATTGACGGAGGAGAAGAAAAAGATCCTAAGTAAGAAGCCTTGAAGAC
>NW_003852502.1:2709951-2715621 GCF_000181295.1 Otolemur garnettii | reverse complement strand
GCTGCATCTGCGTGATTTCAATAGAGCATCTACTTAGGGATGGGAAGATGACGAAATAGTCTCAAAATGCAATCTAGGATGTACCTTGAACTTTAGAGAATCGCCTTTATTTAATTAAGATTAGCTCCTTCCTGTCAGATGTTGATATTTTAATACTATCAAATGTATAATTGTAAACTTAATAATTTTCAACCATGAAATGAAATTACTAAGCAATCTATATGTAATAATTCTCAAATGCTTGTCTTTAAAGCTATCTGTCATGCTTTTTTTTTTAAGACAGAATTTCTCTCTGTTGCCCCAGGTAGAGTGCAGTGGTATCCTCACAGTTCACCACAGCCTCAAACTCCTGGGCTCAAAGGATCCTCCTGCCTTAGCCTCCAAGTGTGAGGGGAGGGAGGGACAACCAGTGTGTGACACCATGCTTGGCTAATGTTTTCTATTTTTGGTAGAGATGGGGTCTTGCTCTTGCTCAAACTCCAAGTGAGCCTCCTGCCTCAGCCTCCCAGAGTGCTGGGATTACAGTTGGGCCTATGCCTCTTCACCCAGCCTGTCACACTTTTTTTAGAGCCCCTTCAAGTCAATGTAGGATATTGAAGTTGACATAAAATGGATCTTTGCTCATGATGGAGAAAAAAATTCTTGCACTTTCCAGTTTTAGGAGGTTGTTTCTACCAGGTTTTGTCTAGATCCAGCTCAAAAAAAAAAAAAAAAAAGCTATAAGAAGGTATAACAGATACAATAGCCATCAACGGATAAGTCTTGATACAGCTTTTATGGGGCATTTACCAGAAACTGAACGGTTCTTAGTTACCTGGAAAAATATTGGCTCAATCTCAGCATCTCATCCAGTTTAGCATTTGACCTGGATATTTTCACATTTTAACCAAATATTGTTATCAACAGTTGCACTGAAGTCCACTGGAATGGGCTTGGGGGACCTCCACTTTGCACTTAGAACTTTGGAGAGGGATGTGCCGTGACATGAAGGCCGCCACGGCTTTACTGCATGGTGAAATCTGAAGGAGAAGGGGCAAGACCCAGCTTCCTTTCATCAACCCTTTCAGACTCGATGTAATTAACTCTTCCCTGTCAAAGACAGCATGTAGGGTATTTCCTGACAAAGCAAGAGTTCCTGGACAGGAATGGTGTAGGGACAGCTAAGTCTTTGTAGTCTCAGGAGATGGTTAGAAGTATTTACTGTTGCTGCTGTTCCCATCCCCAGCTGACCACCCAATTTTCCAACTAGTTTTTGCCATAACCTGCCTGGTTTGTGAGATGCAGGAAGCAAGGCCAAGGGCAAACACAGTCAGCTTGTGCCAACATAAAAGATTACAGAGCAGGTGGCCGAAACAACAAAGATCTATTTCTTGTAGTTCTTAGAGAAGAAGAAATCCAAGGTGCCAGCTGATTCCGTTTGGGGGACTCTGTCTCTGCAGACGGCCATCCTTTTCTGCATCATCATGTGACCCTTCCCTTGTGGAGTCAGAGCGCTCTAAGCCCCATCCTTACCACCTCATTTAGCCTTAATTAATTCCATTCCTTAATTAATCCACTCCATTTCCAAATACAGCCACCCTAAGGGGTTAAGGTGTGAACTTGTGTATGGGGAGGGGACAGGTATTCCGTTCGTGACACAATCAGCTATATGCAACAAACAAGAGGCTGAGGACATAAGCGACTTGCTCATCAGCCCCCGCGGCCTTGCACTGATCAGCCCCCGCCCTGGAATTCTTAAGAATGTGCTGGGAGTGCAACGCCCTGAGATAGGGAGGCTCTGTCCTAACCTCTTCCCCCCCAGAAAGAGATGTCCTTCAACACTGGCCAAGTGAGTCGGTGACCTTGGGTTACTAAACCCAGGGAGGGCTGCCTCCCAGAAGTGGGCAGCGCAGATAAGACTTCAACTCTGTCCACGCCCTGCAGTGGGGGCGGCTCACAGTGCTTCTGCTGTCCCTGCTGTCTGCCTGTGAGTCATCAGCCGGCTTCGTGTCACTTGTCTGAGGGTGCTCTGTCTCGCTGCACTCAGGTTGGTGACCAGTGCACAGTGAACCCACATCACGTAATTAGCTTAAAGCTGCCCACCAATTCTCACAGTTCTGTTGTTCAGGAATTCAGGCAGCTGTGGGAAGGGAGCGCTCATTTCTGCAACCTGTGAGGGTTGGAGAGTCCCCAGTCGCTGTGCTCCGGTTTCTGAGCTGTTCCACCACACTGGGGTGGGGCCTTTCTGCCTCTCCCCTCACGGGCTCTCACACCGGCCTCTCTGCCTCTCCGCTCACGGGCTCTCACACTGTCTCTGCCTCTACTCACGGGCTCTCACACTCCAGGCCACGGCCATGTCAGTTCCTCACACGCCTGCTGGTTTCCCCTCTGTGTGAAATCAGAAGCTATATAAGCTTTGACTGTCTGCGCTCAAAACTCCCAGGTTTCATTTCTGCATCATTGAGTTTGTTGAAACAAGTCACAAGTCCAGAGCAGACTCAAGGTCTGGGTAAGCAGACCCGCCCTCTTGGTGAGGGAAGTGGTACACGTGTGACTCACTTATCAACCATTGTCCCAGGTCAGCTGCCACAGTCTGCTCTCTGGCCACAAAAGTTCGTATTTATTTCACATGTACACTACAGTCAACTCTTCCAAAGACCCGCAAAGTCTCAACAAATGGCAACATCATAATCTATGCCCAGTATCTCTTGATCTTCACTGAGATCAAACAGATATGCTTGAGGCTTCATACTGCAAATCCTTTTACGTGGAGGACTGTGCTTCAAAATGCAGGCTGTGTGTGCCTCCATATCCAATCACACAGAAATAAGCAGAAATAAGATACCCTCAGAATAAGGTTTCATTTAAAAGGAAGAAGAGGGAGTAGGGAAATGGGAGAGGGGAGGAGGGAAGGGGATTGGTGAGCTCTCACCCAATGTGCACAAATTAAGGGTATGTAGCCCAACTCCCTGCCACCTTGGGTTAAGGGTTCAACTACAACTTGAACTTGACCTAAAAAATGCAAACAGTGTAACCTAATCATTTGTACCCTCATATTAATCTGAAATTTTAAAAAAGGGTTGGGGGAGAAACAAAGGCCCACGACAGTCACCAGTCAACAAAAATTCTGAAATAGAGCTGGGCTCATCTTATCAGTGTCCTCACCCCTGAAGGCAAGGAAGGTTTCCAATTTTGCTCACTAGAAATGACATTGTTCCTCACAGCCCCTGGTTCCACTCACTGGGTTCTGGGATCTACCTTCCGAATCATGTTTCCTTTTTTCCTAAGAAAGTTCTCATGTTTGCCACCATGTAGATTTCTCAGACTATTTTTTGATCATTTTTTATTTTGTGCCATCTATGTCTTTTTTAATCCAAGCTGATGTAATACCTTCAAAATTTTAATGTGTTTCCTATGTATCAAATTATAAATCCAAAATGTATCAAATTATACCTGTAAAAGTCCCACAAACAAATCTCTTCAAGACAAGCCTCCCTCTACCTTAATCTTTGTTCTACGGCAGCCTAACATTTTTAGACGCTGTTCAGTCTAGCTGAGAAGGTGGATGAGACACCGCCTTAAATCTTTCAGGGCTCCTGTAAGTTCACTGTTGCTTTGATCTTTACCCTATAGCGCTGTTTTGTTGATAACGTCCTGGACTTGATCTTTTCCCTAAGGCTCTTTCTTATTTTGAGAATATTTCTCTACTGGAAGAACCTGGAAATGAGAAAATGTTTTATTTTCCAACTCTGCAAGTCCTGAGTTGGAAATATTTTCTCTAAATTCTACTTGAAAACTGAATAGTTCCCTCTTTAACCAATGTCATTTTTGCAGTATCTTATGATGTGTAGGTGTAAGAAGTCAATTGGGACGTTCAAACTGTCAGATATGGGGATAGGACATCAGGTTCATGTTCCTGGGTTCTTGGTTCCCAGTACCAAGTACTACTGTACCACGTTGACATAAGTAGGCCAGAGAGCAAGATTTATTAAAGCGTAGTTCAGTGTCCATAAAGGATAGTGCACTCTCAAAGTTGATCGAGAGTGGACTGCTCTCATGATGGAATAGCAGCCCCCAGCATTAGGATCTGTGCTTTTATGTTAATCCCTAATAATATGCCAAGTTGGGGGTGGAGTATGAATTTATGAATTTCTAGGAAAAAGGTGGAGAATTCTCAGAATGGTGACTCTTTCCCTTTCGTATCCTTAGAAAGGCAATTTCTGGGGGTTGCTGTGGTATTTATAAAGTGTCCTGGTGCTGGTGGGTGTGATCTTTGCTATATTAATGAGGACAGGTCACTTGAGGACACTCTCCCCTTACTTGTATGCATGCTCCAAAGACCCTCTGTTGTGGTCTCAATCATACCTCCACTGTGTGGCTTTCTGGATGGTCAGTCCTTGGAGACCCCCTTGACATGACATCTGCCCTTTCTCAGAAGCCCCCTCTGGTCAGTTTGTCCCTCCTGTTGTAGACAAAGCATCTCCTAATGTCCTAATGCCATCTTCCCCTCTCCCCCCTTACCCTCCCTAACAAAACTTCTGCCTAGATGTCTGCTTAGCCAGATCCACGGATTCCTTAAGTATAATTTCTATCATTGTATTCCTACACATGGGAGTTTTTCCAAATGTTTCCCCGCTACTTGATTCTTCTCCTCACCCCTGAGAATAGCTCCTATTGTTCCTCCATTCTACCTGCCCTCCGGGGGGGTGGTAGGGCCTCTTTCTGTGTCCCTTCATGGTCTGTCATCTTTCAGAGTTTTTTGTCTCTATGAGGCCACTTTCTCCAAGACAGTAGGTGGACTTCTCACATAGCAGATGGTTTTTCCTCTGATCAAAAGCAGAGGCTGCATGACCATTGTAGGTCTGACCTCAATAGTCCTAGAATGTCACTCCTGCTGCATTGTATAGGTCAAAGCAAGTCTCCAGGTCAGAGCAGACACGATCCACTTCTGTCTTGATGAGATAGGTACCACGCGCATTATATGCAAAACTGTTGGTTCCCACTGTGGATGGAACAAAAGGGTATGCTGAGGTCCTAATCCCCAGGACCAGGATATGGTGCCTTACTTGGAAAAAAGGTCTTGGCGGATATAATTAAGTGGAGGATCCTGAGATGAGGATATCATCTGGTATTATCCAGGTGCACCTTAACCTAATGGTAAGTGTTGCTATAACAGATACTCTAAGGAGAGACACACAGAGGAGAAAAACCATGAATACAGGGCCAGATGTGGTCACCATCCAAAGACTGCTGGTGTCCCGCAGCAGCTGGAAGACCCAGGAGCAGAAACCTCTCCCAGAGCCTCTGCAGGAAGCATAGTCCCAATGATGTCTTGATTTGGGGCTTCTGGCCTTTCATCAAGTCTGTGAAAGAATTGATTTCTGTTCTTTTAAACCACTAAGTTTGTGACACTTGGTTATGACAGGCACAGAAAACTGAGATGACAGCTGTGTTTGAAATGACCCTAACACATTATACTTATATATTGTTAACATGTGAGATAGCCAACATAAAGAAACTTTTCAAAAACTTTTGCTTCAGGACAGGCACAATGGCTCAGTACCCCTCTAACCCCAGCATTCTGGGAGGTTGAGACAGTAGGATCACTTGAGGTCAGGAGTTCCAGACCAGTCTGAGCAAGAGTGAAACCCCATCTTTACTAAAAATAGAAAAATTAGCCCGGTGTTGGGG
>NW_003852502.1:2707037-2709739 GCF_000181295.1 Otolemur garnettii | reverse complement strand
AAAAAAAAAGTATTTTTACCTCAATGTATTTAGATATACTTCAATGTTTTTAGATACGTACTATTTATTTATTAAGAACTACTTCATTTTTAAAAATAGTTTTTAAATGGGGAAGCACCTGTAGCATAAGGAGTAGGGTGCCAGCCCCGTAGGGTGCCAGCCCCACATACTGGGGGTGGCAGGTTCAAGCCCAGCCCCGGCCAAAACTGCAACAACAAAAAAAAGTTTTTAAATGGAATGATTTATAGGTCAATGAATATAAGAAAATAATTTTCATTTCATTAGTAAATATTTTTTAAAAACTATAAATGTCGTCCCAGTGTAGATGTTAAATTTCATGGTCACTGTATATAATTTTCTAATCCATCACTGTCTGCAGTGATGGGAATGTCTTACATCTGTCCTGTCCTCCAGTAGCCACTAGAAATGTGAATATTGAGCATTTGAAATGTGGTTTATGTGAGTGAGGGGGAATTTTTAATTTTACTTCAATTAATTTAATTTAGCCAAATGTGACCAGTGGCTACTACATTGGACAACACAGCCGTAACAAATCCTTTACAAAGTTGTTGGTGAATAATTCTTTTCTTTCAACAAAAATTGAATAGGAACATAATTATTCTGCCCACTCGATCTTGGTGACAACCCACCGACAGCTGGCAAGAAACACAAGGGCACTGACGTTAGGTTAACAGGTCTGGGAAGGTGATCAAGAGTGGGTACGTGTCCCCTCAAGCCTCCTGTTGAAATCTGGCCCCCAGTGTTGGAGGTGGGGCCTGGGGGAGGTGTCCGGGATTGGTGCCAGTGCTCACATAACGAGTTCTCACCCTACTAGTTCCGAGGAGAACTGAGAGTGAAACGTGCCTGACACCTCCCTCCCTCCCCTCGCTGGCTCCTTCTCCCACCACGAGGCGCTCAGCTCTGCTCTGGCTTCCCCCGTAAGTGGAAGCTTCCTCCCCAGAAGCAGACGTGGATCCTGCGTTTCTCATGCAGCCTGCAGACTCATGAGCCAGATAAACCTCTTTTCTTTAGAAATCACCCAGCCTCTGCTATTTCTTTTTCACAGTGCAAAATGGACTAAAATGGAAGGTTTAATAAATGGAGTATTAACACGTGGACACTGTCAGCAGGATGTGAGGAGACCCAAAGACAGTGCCGTTCCTTGGGAATAGTAATGAGGTGTCTGGTTACCATCTTTGGGTCTGAAGAGATAAAAAAAAAAAAGGGTAGAGTTTACCAGAACCCCAAAGAAGGCAGCCAGTGTAGAGTTACTTTGAAAGGAGAGGGTATTTTGCAGGGAAGGATTTGGGAGGATGGACAGGCTTTTCTTCTCTTCTCTCCCTCTCATCTCCTGCCAAGGGCTCCTTGTTGGTCAAATGCATCTGAAGACAAGAAGACAAGCGGACTGACGCGGCCCTGCCCACAGCGTCCAGGCAGAAAACAGGCAGAAAAGAATGCCATAGATCCATAAGGATAAGTAGAAGATGCACATAGAAAATTAAAATTAAAAAAAGAAAGTGGACTAAAATCAAATCATAATTTATTTATTTGAGACAGTCTCACTCTGTGCCCTGGGTAGAGTGCCCTGGTGTCATAGTTCACAGCAACCTTCAACTCCTGTGTTCAAGTGATCCTCCTGCCTCAGCCTCCTAAGTAGCTGGTACTACAGGTGTCCACCACAACACCTGGCTAATTTTTTCTATTTTTAGTAGAAACAGGGTCTCTCTCTTGCTCAGGCTGGTCTAGAACTCCTGAGCTCAAGGGATCCACTCACCTCAGTCTCCCAGAGTGCTAGGATTACAGGCATGAGCCACTGCACCTGGCTCAAATCATTATTTATTATACATGTATTTTTGGCATCCAACTCAGCTAAAATTCAAAGAATTGAGTGACACTGCTGTAATTAAACTCTTTCTATTCTGCTTACTTTTTTATGTGAACAAGATTTTCTCCATCTGATCCCTGTCTCATTTGAGTGATACGTAATTCACTCAGAGGTAACCTGAACTGGGTGGGAGGAAAAATCCCGTTCATCTCAGATGCATTCCTGAAAGATGTGATTAGAATTATCAAATGGCCAATATATTCATGATAGTTAAGTCAATGAAGAGGAGTAATTGTAATTACAATTTAATCCAGAGCAAGAGCATATAGTCAAAGAATTTTAAAACTTTATTTATATGTATTCAGAGAGAAATTATATTTAATAAAAGACTTTTAAGCATAAAGATATAATTTATCAGGATAAGATTATATACAGGAAGAAGAATGGATATATAAGTTCAAAGAGGAAGAAATAATGTAAAATTTTTGACTTATCTGAATTTTTTCTCATGTGCAAATTTGTAAATGGATGAAGATGGACATCAAGTTACTACTGTAGGTAAGATATTGATGAAAATAGCAGAGAATAGAATTTCTAAAATCTGTCCCTCCACAAAGGTAATGAATAAACTGACAAAAGTGTGAGAATTGACTTTTTTCAGAACTCTGGAATTTAATCAAAAGCTTAGGACAACCAGGGGAACACTTAATCAAAACAAAAGCAGCCGAACTGCCTCGGCGCCTGTGGCTCAAGCAGCTAAGGTGCCAGCCACATACACCTAAGGTGGCAGGTTCAAATCCCCAGCCCGGGCCCCCCAAACAACAAGATGGCTGCAACCAAAAAATGGCCAGGCGTTGCGGCGGGCGCCTGGGGTCCC
>NW_003852502.1:2669570-2706963 GCF_000181295.1 Otolemur garnettii | reverse complement strand
AAAAAAAAAAGGCAGCTGAATCTCAACATGTCCCAGCAATTCCACTCCTGAGTACGTACCCACGAGAACAGAAGACACATGTTAACATAAAAAATTGCACATGGACATTTCTAGCAGAATTTTAATAATAAACAAAGGAAGCAACCCAAACGTCCATCAACTGATGGATGGATAAACAAAACTATTCCATCTACATAATATTCTTCAGCCATTGACGCGTGCTACAACATGGGTGGATCTTGGCAACATTTTATGCTAAGTGAAAGAAAACAGTCACCAAAGACCATGCATTGTATGATTCCATTTATAAGAATTGTCTAGATTGACAAATACATAAGGAAAGAAAGGGTATCAGTGGTTGTGGGGGGGTGGGAGGGACGGGACAGGACGGGGAGTGGCTGCTTACTAAGGACAGGGTGTGTTTCCTTTGGGGAGACAAAGATATTGTGGAATTAGATAGAGGTGATGGATGTACAATATCATGAATGTACTAAAAACCACCCAGCTGTTCCCTTTTAAAAGGTTTAAATGGTGGATTTTATGTTATGTGAATTTTACCTCAATAAAAAAAATTACTAGGCTATTTGGATTCCATTGGATCTGTTAACAATGTGATAAATTTTTATTTGAAAATTCAGTATTTTTAATACCTTTGAAATTACCATTTTTGAAACAAATTTAAACTAGAACAAAAAAGTTAGATGTTACTATAAAAATTTGTGGCTGGATAGGTTGAACCAAATGAGACTGCTGATATCTGACCAGTTTTTACTACAAAAATGATGATTTAATAAGATTCAATCTAATAGTTTTCAAATCTTCTAGAAGGTGCATGAGCAAGTAAGTTTAAAGACCACTGATGAGAAAGAAGGTACATGGGCATCTGCTAAACTGAGGGAATGTGAGCTTAGGGTGAGAATTGTCAAAGGGACTGAATGGAAGCATAAGCAGAGTGTGACGAGAGGCAGCATCTGGGAGCTCCCCACTGGGGCCAGGCAGCTTGGGTACAAATACTCTGCTACTGACTTGCTGTGGAACTTCAGGCAAGTTCATTAACATCTGTGCCTCAGCTTTTTGAACCGTAAAGTAGAGATGATATTAGTCCTTACTTCATAGGGTGTTCTGAGGATTAAGTGACCTAATGTATAGAAAGAGCTTAAAATAATGCAAAGTACACATGACTGTATCAGTCAGCCAATTCCACAATACCACTGCATAACAAATATGCCCAAAATCTCAATGGCATGAAACAATGGATGTTTATTTCCCAGTTGGCACTGCTGACTGGGTCCAGGTCAGTTCCAAGAGTCTCTTATCCTCCTTAGACCAGCAGTATCCAAGGTGTGTTCTTCCCATGACAAAGCAGGAACACAAGATGTTAATCTCCTTCTTTGGAGTAGTCTTTTTTTTCCTTAAGTTTTAAATTTTATTTTATGTTTTTCTAAATTCTTATATTTTTATTGGAATTTCAATAGAGAATACATTATGGCTCGGTGCCTGTGGCTCAAGTGGCTAAGGCGCCAGCCACATACACCTAAGGTGGCAGGTTCGAATCCAGCCTGGGCCAGCCAAACAATGATGGCTGCAACCAAAAAATAGCCAAGCATTGTGGCGGGCGCCTGCAGTCCCAGCTACTTCGGAGGTGGAGGCAGGAGACTCGCTTGAGCCCAGGAGTTGGAGGTTGCTGTGAGCCGTGATGCCACAGCATTCTACCCAGGAGGACAGCTTGAGGCTCTGTCTCCAAAAAAAAAAGAGAGAATACATTATTATCTATTGAAAAATTCCTTTGTTGGGAAGCAAATTCACTGACAACACACTCCAGTCTGTGCAGCGGCCACTTTCCTTCTGCACCAAATGGCTCTCATGTAACACGTATAAAGAGAAATGGAGAAATAGTGCGTCCTCGGATTCCAAATTAATTTTGATTATAAATTTGTCTCCCTTTCTTTTGACAAGATAGTCTTATGAACTGTTTGAGCAATTTTGTAGCATCTACTAAAGATAAATAATTTGAAAAACACAACAGTTGTGCTGGCCAAGCAATTCATCCTGCTGTTGGACAGGTGAGAAGGAATCTGCCTTTGCTCCCATGGCTTAGCCTGTGTGTGTGATTATCAGAGACCAGCAACATTTTAACTTCACTTTCTTCTATCTTCTTATGAGAAACAATGGGCGATTGTTTTGATCAAGAGACTTAACAGGAGAAGTTGACGTATTACACCTTTGTAGATAACTCACATTTATAAGCCTAAAGAAGCAAGTTATCGATTCCTCCTCCCAGGCTGTTTAGTTTGTGAGATTCTGATGATGAAGTAAATAAAATTAACTTTTTCCCCCATCTAGTACTGCTATATATCATGTGTGAAGTTATCTTACATACCTGGCCAGGCTGAAACACCAGGAAATCCAGTCTTTCCTGCTAATGTGTAAGGTGGTAGAGTCCTTCTGGCCCCAAAGCAAGAGGGCACCTTTCTTAGAAGTACTTCAAGTGGCTTCCAAACACTAATACTTATTTCTGGGTAGACAATTCTAGGTGGCAGTGACTGAGTATAAACAATACACTTGGTTTTGTTGACGGGTATTTTTCTAAATTGTGGTATAGAAGTTTTAAATGGTGGGTATGTTTCCTTAAGAGTGAGGGAACTGTCGCCTGGCCCCAGAGATGGAAGGTGTAATGTCACAGAAGCTCGGGCTACTATACTTCCTCTGAAATTGGCATGGAAATGACTGGGTCCCTTGATCCCATGTTTGACGTCTCAGTTTTAAGAAATGTGTATGTGACCACTGTGTAGCCGTTATCAATACTCTCTTGGAATCTTTAATGATATAAGAAAATTCTTAGGGGAGGGGTCATACTACAGTAGAACCACCACAGCTGACCTCCTTCCTACACTGGCCACCGCCTTCTGTTGGCCTAATTTTCATAGACCAGATGTGCACCACATGTGTGTATCAGTATAGTAGGCCTATTCCTTAAGCTGACCATCTCCATGTGATGACGCATTCGTTACAGCCCCTTGGGTGGTCACTTACAGAGGTTCTACTGTATTTCTAAGGGAAAAAATAGAATATAAAAGTGTTTCGTGTCATGCCCATTGAGTTATTTGGAAGGACATACACCTAAGTGTTAACAGTCGGGCTGGGGATGATTAGTATCCCTCCTCTCGCATTATAAACTGCTCACAGCGAGTATTACTTTTATAACTTGAAAAGTTCCTAAAAATCATAAGACAGCTTCCTCCCCCTCCATTCTTGAAATATACTAGAAAATAACATTTCATACATTAAAAACAAGCTATAAAAGGGACTTTTCCAGGCATCTCCAAATTTCCACCTTCTGCCATCTATTTTATTTTTTCACTCTTTTCTTAGTGATTCTAGACAATGTCATCATTTCATCTGCTGACTGCGGCCACGTAGACGCCTCCATCCTCAGGACCCGGCTTTGACCTTGATCTTCCGTTCTTATCTGTGCTACTGACCTTCTGCCAGGTAGCTCCCCATCCATTCCTTGTAAGTGTCCTCAGCAAACCCCCAAACAAGCTCATGGGTTGTCCGCAGCCTGCTTGCCCTCCTGCCACCTCTGTCCCTGTTAATGACACCACTTTCTCAGGTCCTTAAGAACATCTTCCCCCTGCCATATTTTTCAACATCAAGCAGTTGTCACACTGTCCCTCAATAATGCTGTTCACACTTCATTCCCCTTTCCCCACTCCCCGCTGGCTGGAGAAGGGTGGAGAAAAGGCATAATTGTGGGTGGGGGAAACGTTACGTCAAAGGTGGGAAGGAGGCTGGGAAGGTGCAGGGGAACGGACAGGGCAGCCGATGCTGATGCAGGACAAAGAAATACTATAGAAAGAGTCCCTGGAGAGGGAGCTGAACTGTGTTTGAGGCCTCGGTGAGCTTAGCAAAAACCTGACAGCTGTTCATACATTATCTGATAAACCTGACAGTTGCCTAAGGACATGTGAACTTGGGAACAGCTCTGAAGTGCAAGGAGGTGTCAGAGCTGTGTGCGGAGTTACAACTTCTTCTCCACTGCAGGATCTGGGGCTTTCTCAAGAAAAGGGGCGGCTGCCAATCACAACTCCCACCAGGCCCACGCAGAGGAACCTTCTAGGCTCAGCTCCTCCTAGTCTCTGCTGAGATGAGAGGGCAGCAGGAAAATCTGTAAACATCCTATTAAAGCCAGAACGTGACAGAACATGACACAGAACTTGCATTTCACCACAGAGGTGAGTGTCGTAAAGACCCTTTCTAAGTGAACAAATAAGCACAGGTTATTTATTAAGGAATTTAAACACGGGAAGCAAGCTGGACATGGAATTGCTTCAAAAAAACCCTTTAACTATCCATTTTATAACTCTACTATTAAACTATGATTGTAACATAAATTATATGATGTACATAAATAATGTAAACCATTATAGGACGGTTTGGAGCAGGTGCAGCTTAGTGTGGAGGTGCAGCTTCTCAACTGCACTGACCAGTCTCTGATATCACTGCAGCATCTGGGCCCTGGGGACAGAGCCATGCACATTATAGCCTGTGGCTGAGGAAGGATCCTGGTGCTCCCATTAGCAACCCAAAAGCTGTGATGGTTCTAGGTAGTTTGCATGTTTCTGTGTTTTGGCATTATTGGGTTACGACATATATATATATAAGTTCAGTCAAGCTATACTTTTGTAATAAGAGACCTCAGATCCTGAAATGTCATTAACCTAGAACAGGCAGAGTCCCAGATGTTATTCTACTGCCGTCCAGTTGTCCATGCGGGGAGATAGCCCTGGCTGGGAGTATACAGGGCCAATCCCCAAACTCATCATTTGGGTAATGAGACCCCCAGTGGAATAAGATAACAACACATTATACTCCTTCGGAAAAACAGATTAAAGACTTTTTGGCAAGTGATACCCAGTGTCGTTTCTGTTATATTATCTCCCCCTGTGAACTGCTGCCTCTCCATGGACCCTACCAGTTGACAATTGACCCTGATTTTATTTCAGAGACATTTCCCAAAACATTGTAGTTGTTCCCTCTCACCTTTTAAGTGCTTACACAGGTGGCATTTAGATGGCATGAAGGAGGAAGGACACTCAAGGCAAGGGAGACTGTCTGAGTGAAGACAAAATAGTTGTGTTTGAAGGAGGTCCCAGTGGGAGGATCCAGGCTGGAGCAGATGATTTCTCCCAGGGAGGAGGCATTGCAAGGCTGGGGAGGAACCCTTTGGCAAGGCGATCTTACACAGCGGCGGTGTGCTAGGCTGTAGACTAGTGGGGCAGGAGCCACAGAGTGTGGAGGAGGAGGGAGCCTGGCTCCCGGGTGTAGACTAGTGGGGCAGGAGCCACAGAGTGTGGAGGAGGAGGGAGCCTGGCTCCCGGGTGTAGACTAGTGGGGCAGGAGCCACAGAGTGTGGGGGAGGAGAAGGGGGCCTGGCTGCCAGGTGTAGACTAGTGGGGCAGGAGCCACAGAGTGTGGGGGAGGAGGGGGCCTGGCTCCCAGTGGTCATCACAAGGAATACTGGAGAGAACTCCACTGCTGCTGAGTGCCAAGTTCGGGAGCAGTCCACCAGACATCCCAACTTCTGAACCTCTGACACAAGCACAGCTCTGAGGCCTTGGAGGCTCCCCCCATTTTGAGTAGTTCACTAGAAGGGCTCACAGAACTCGCTGAAAGCTGTTAGACCCGTGGTTGTGGCCCATCACAGTGAGCCAGAGTGAAATGGTGAATGGGGCAGAGTCCAGGAACATTGCAGACACAGAGCTTCTAACTGTTCTCTCTCCATGGAGTGTGGGCAACGCTGACTTTCCTAGTGTCTCTGGGACACAACATGCACAGAGTCTGGCCTATCAGGGATGTTCACTGGAGCCTCGGTGTTCAGAGTTTTTACGGGGTGTCCATCTCACAGACCTGGGTGTGTCTGAGCTCTGTTTCCAGCCCCTCTAGATGTCAAGCTGGTACTGTGACTGAAGCCCCCGCCCCAAATCACATTAGACCTTTGGTGCTACCCAACACCATCACTTAAACAAAGACACTCTGATCAGCCATGACATTCCAAGCAGTCAGGGCAATGAGTATCAACTGGTGCGCTGAGAGAGGATTTAGGTACGCCACAAACATTTTTAAAGATCATTAATTAAATTACTTTTGGAGGAAGTTCGAAGCACAGCAAGTATATTATTTTTACCCTTGTTTTGATCAACATAATTTAAGTGTGCCATAGAAGTTTAACTTCAAGTGTGCTGTGAGATAAAAAACATTGAAAAATGCTGTTAGTACCTCCCAGGGTAAGGCTAATTCTTTACTGCATGCTAAAATAACAGTTCTTTTGATTTTTCTGATTTTGTTTTTCTCTCTCTCATTTCTGTCCCTTCTTCTTTCCTTTCTCAAAATATTTTAAGTGACAAATCAATACCCCAAAGACCCTCTTCTCAGCCACTGCCAAGTCACTGTCATGGTGACTGGGCTGTTAAGGAATGCGGGCAGGGTCAGCAGTATCTCCTCAGCCTCAGTTGGACAAACTCCTTAGACCACTGGGGAAATCTCCAGGTGCCAGGTCCTTGGAGAATGCTACCGGCAGGAACGATTTCTTCCACAACTCAGAAAAATATAATAAATATAAATTGCTTGAGAGGCCACCTGCTAAGGGCCTGATTCTATGGCAAACGGGGACTGTTCCTTTCTGCTGAAGATGGAGCATGTTGGAGGCTTTCTTTGGGTTGTATGTTCTCAAATAATGAGATTTTTAAAAAATATATTAAATTACCCTAAAGAAACTGACTTTGTGATCCAGGTAAGGTTATTTCTTAGAATGGGTCCTTTTAACCCCTCCCAGTGAATACTCAGCTTGACAAAACCTTCTCAGATAAGAAGAAATGTTTTACTCCTCGAAATTTTTCCACCCCAAGTCTTCAATCTTTTTAGAGATTTCCATCTGTCTTAAATTTTTTTTTAATACCTTGGAAAACCAGATTGAGCCCAGCATTGGGCTTATATATCAATGCTGATGGGCTTCGTTTTGCAAATAAATGATTTTTCACATGTACTTTTCTAAGTAAGTCATAAAACACCAAAATTAAAAGGGCTTGAATTCATAAAAATGATCATTATTTGTGAAGGGAAACCATTTCAAATGTTTCAGACCTATCCACACCTGCCTTTAGATTTTTGGTCCAAAAACCCTCTTGAATTAAGTGGCTTGCTTTCACTGCACTGATCTCGGAACTGTGGAATGAAATAAACAGAGAAAGTAAACAGCATTGTTTTAAAATAGCAATTCCTACTCAGTGTGGCCATGCTCGGTGCTCTTATTGCTATACTGAACACTTCACCTCTATGCTTTGAAAACAAACCTGAGATTTTCTCCTACTTTTTAAAAAGTCACTGTTAGACATTTTCATATTGTCATTATCACTGATTATGCTACTATCCTAGTGTTCTGCTCTATACATTTAATTAAATGTTTCGTATTTCATTCTTATACCCTGAGGCAATTTGAACATGAAGGGGACAATTTTTAAAATGGACCAAAAAAAAAAAACCCAACACATAAAATGAATGATGTGTTGCCTGCTGAGAACACTTAAAGCTCAAATTCTTGCCTCAAAATGTTTCCAGGCTAAGAAAAATTATAAGGAAAATTAGATGTTTTCAAAATGTCAAGAGTAGATAGTTCTCTTACTTGGTTTGATTTTTGGCTTGTTTGATGCATCATGAGAAGTGTTCTCCTTAAAGATGAATCCATTTTTGCTGAAGAGATAGTATGAAGGTTTATGACGTGGTTATTTATGACCATTAAAAACACTGGAGGTAATGACCGTGCTGCCAGGTAGGCGGCTGGTCCTGTAATTGTGGAGCGTCCACACAGTGTGGTTCATAAAAGCCAGTTTGTAAAATACTATTTAATGACACCAAAAATGTTTATTATATGTTAAGTAAAATTTTCTGATTACATTGTGGTGCATGTATGCAGAATGTTACTTATTTTATTAAGAAGAATTATAAAGAATATGAATGAATAATATATGTAAATATGCGTGAAAACACTGAAAGGCCATTTATACTCGATTCATAGTGGCTCCGTGTACAGGGACTAGACGTGGTTTAGAGGACTGTAAATCATTAGTTTTGAGACTTGAAGGGACTTTGAGATCATTTAATTCAGCTGATCATTAACTCAGCTAACTCGTTCCATTTAAGATTGGTCCACATATTTGGGACTTCTTTCTTAGATAGATCGTGTCTGTCTTCCTGACGTTTCCACTAGCTTGTCAGATCTTGGTCCTCCAGAGAAGTGAGGAATAAATCCAGATCCTTATCCGTGAGTGCTTCAACTATTTAAAAACAACCCCCAGCGCTTCCTCTGCTTGTCTTCAGGGTGACACCCCTCGTTAGTCCGATCTTTCTTTGTGGCTTCTCAGCCCCTCCCATGGCTCTTCCACACTTACCTGGAGGTCCTCAAATTTGTATCCTTCTATCACGAGTCCTCCAGAGCAGACCTGTGTCCCAACTGTCCTGGGCCTGTCAAAAGCCAGCGGGCCTATCGGCTCCTTTGGTCAACACAGCAGAAGCTGTCGTTCGTGTCAAACTCAGAAAGTTTCTCCATGAGCCACTATCCAGGACCACCTGACCTGATCTGGCTTTATTCTATTAATTCTTTGAATCCAAAACTGAATCTATGCAGATGTAACAATCCAGGCTCCATCTCTGGCCTTTGTATTCGTCCTTGAGCCTGGTTTTTCCTATATCCAGCCTACCAGACTCATTTTGAATCTCTCAATATATTCTCTTTTTTTCAGTTTTAGGCCTTCCTATATGGGTGAGTAAACCTTCTCCATCTTTACCCATCTCTGGAAACTATTTCAAGGGTAAGAACAAGCAGCTGACCTGTAGTCCCTGACGTCCCCAATTTGCTTCTTTACAGAGGATGTTATTCCGCAGTGTTTCACTGACATCTCTGCACACACTCACCTCTGGGTTGAGCAAGATAAGTGTCCCTGAGGAGGCGTCTACAGAGGAAGGAACTTGGCCCTCAAGTTCCCGTGCTCGAGTTCTAGTGCTTTCCCCATCACCAAGCATGGTACAAAGAGTACGAAGGCAAAAAGTGGAAGAGGAAAATTAGGGAGAGGAAGTTTTCCCAAAAGAAAAACCGTGAGGGGAAAGAGTGAAGCCGCTGGTCCCAGGGAGTTTCTCACGCCGCTCTCAGTCTGGGCGTCTGTAAAGATGGTACCGGGCGGCTTGGGTCTCTGCCTGGCTACCCTGTGGCCACCCAGGTCTGGCCTACTTATTTATAACGTGGCTTCCAGAAAAATCCTGGGTGGGGGAACCAAGCTTTTGGGAGAAGTGGTCAGCTGTGGGTTCAGAGACTCTGTTACCTTGACACAGTGTCCTCCCTGGAGTTCTGCTTCCTCACCTATCAGGCCAGGGAGCTTCACCACCGGGTGACATCCCAGTCTCCACAGCTCAGTACTCCTGGTTCAAAGATAAGCTGATGCTTTGTCAAGGAGTCGCTCACAATTGTTCCCTGTGAGGTCTTCAAAACAACCCGTGAAACCCAGATGTGATATTTCTGGAGGCTTTCTCTTGGTCAACAATTCCTTCATTACTCTCAAATCAAATCCCTCCTTGCCCACACTCCTAGGCACCGTCCTAGGCCCACCCAACACCCACCGCCTCAGCGCCCTGCCTGGGAAACCACAGGGCTAAGAGCAGAGACATGGAAACCTGGTGGCCCTGCGCTGCATTCTTCTCAGCTGCCAGTGGCCCAGCTGGGTCTCAATGGCCTAGAGCCCTTGTGTACGCATTTAAAATAAGGATGGTAATTCTCAAAGAACTGCTGGAAGGACGAGTGAGAATATGTCGCATGGCATGTAGAAAACATTCAAATTGGTGTTGGCAAACCAGTTAATCTTTACATTTCTCTGTATCTTTATGCTCTGGTCTCGGAGGAAGAAGCGTCTGCTGCCTCTTTTACTGTGGTGATCACATTCCCATTTATGTTGCCTAATGGCTTAAAGCAAGAACGAGGAATTAGAGGTTCATGTAACCAAAGTCCAGAGGGGATGTCAGACTCCAGCAGCTCAGAAATGCTGTGAGGAATTCAATTCTGCCACTCTTCTCTGCCTTTGCCAGAATAACTTCAGCTCAAGGTTAGATTCCTTCAGATCACAGGATGGCTGCAGTAGCTCCAAGGCCTCACTGAGCGGAGTACAAGAGCTGCTTCCAGAACTTCTCACAGAGGAGCAAAAAGGTTCTTTTCAAGAACCTGAGGAAAGCAACTGGCAGTTCTCACTGGTCTGTGCACGTTAGTGGCACGATCAGATGCGTATTTTTACAAAGTCCTCACTGGTCTGTGCACGTTAGTGGCACGATCAGATGTGTATTTTTACAAAGTCCTCACTGGTCTATGCATGTTAGTGGCATGAGCAGATGTGTATTTTTACAAAGTCCTCACTGGTCCATGCATGTTAGTGGCACGATCAGATGTGTATTTTTACAAAGTCCTCACAGGTCTATGCATGTTAGTGGCACGATCAGATGTGTATTTTTACAAAGACCTCACTGGTCTGTGCACGTTAGTGGCACGATCAGATGTGTATTTTTACAAAGTCCTCACTGGTCTACGCATGTTAGTGGCACGATCAGATGTGTATTTCTACAAAGACCATTCCAGCACAATAGTGGAGGTGAATAGGCCGGCTCAGGAGCTGGAGGACCAGTGAGAAAGATGAAGATGTTTCTGAATTACAACGATGGTGACAGGTATAAAGAGGGTAGGATAAACTTAAGAGACATTTAGGAATTTAAAAATCTATAGCATTCAGTGTGAGATAGGAAGGAAGGAAGGACCAGTAAAAAATAGTGAAACGAAGTGGTGGCAGGGGATAATTCGATGGTGTCTAATGTAGCAGATGTCTGCCAGGAAAAGCACAAAGAGGACCCTTGTGTGTCCCCCGGCTTTTATGACTAGTTCCACTCCTGCCTGGCTCTCAGCACAGTCTCTCGACAGCAGCGTCCCCGGTGATCTCGCTGGGGCTCACCTCCCGACATCTCCCCTGCACGTGCCCTCTGATCTCACGGCTTCAGCACTCACAACCATATCTCCAAAGGCCCCAAAGTATATACTGACATTTGATTTTTTTTCTGAAATTCCAATGCCAATTTTCAGTTACTTTCTCAGAAATTTATATTTATCATTCTCTGCCTGGACGCCCATGTTGTATCGCTACTAAAATTGAAATCATAATCCTTCCCCCAGACTTGTCCCTTCTCCTTTTTTCCTGGGTGATGATGCTGTCCTTCTGGCTGGCCACTTTGCTGTGAGCCGAGTTAATTCATTCACACATCAAATATTATTGGGCACCTCAAATCTGACCTAAACACATCTATGCGACGAGGATATGGTGATGACCTAAACAACATTCCTGCCCATACAGAATTTCAGTCTAGTGAGGGACTACAAGTTGTATTCTACGTACAGTGCAATGATTTAAAATAAAATAAGAGAGCATAAGAATGCCAAAGAGCTTGCCGTCCACACTCAATCAGTTACGAAGGCCTTTCCCTTTGCTTTTAATGTCTCTGGCATTTATCCTCATTCCCCTGGTCCCACAGCATCCAATGTCCCTCATTTGACAAATGGTAGTAGTGTCTTAGTTTAACCCAGTTCATTTGGAAAAGACACACTTTGAGCCCTTGCCATATGCTGTGCACGGCACTTGATACAAGATCCCAGAACAAACTCTAAAGCCTAGAATGAGTAAGGAAACAAACATTAAACCCCTCCAATACAAAACAAAATCGATAAATTCCGGAACTGTGTACAACCAACCACGGAAATTCACAAGACAAGGAGATTCTAAAGAGGACCATTTGAACAGGTGTATTCAAAGTGCGACTTACGTTTGGATTGGGGGAGGGAAGGGCAATTTGTGTGGAAGACCCTGGATGGATAAAGGGAAGAATGTGGAAAAAGCATAAGTGTCCTGCTTGCAGTGGGTGGTGCCAGCGGCTGGGAGCTTCGGTTATTAGTCAGAGGAGCCGAGCCAGGGAAGTCGCCTGAGGCTGCTTTGTAAAAAGGCTACAAGGCTGGTGTGAGAAGTTTATATTTAATTCACTAAATAACACGAATCCATTTTTTCTCTTTAGTATACGCATGGCCTTTGTATTTGTTAATTTGTTTACATATATATATAAAAGTATATATACTTATATATACCTTCTACTAACTCAGAATACTGGCAACTTGGTAAAAAGTTACTATACAGAGTCCATGAGTTAGGACAGCCCCTTCTGATCTGAAAGCCAAACAAATCCTGCTAGATGGTGGTGCAAATGTACTTACAGCCACGAGATTATGTTTCCCAGCTTTGGAATATTTGGGGCTTCCCGTTAATTTTTAAATTAGAGAAAGCTTGCAGTGAGCCAACTTCCAAATTTCTATTTTCGTTCACGTTAGATGATGAAAGAAGAAAAGAACTCCCCTTTGGCCAAATTTAATGAATCGGCAGAGTCTAAGAAACACAACAGATTTGAAGACAAAATGTAAGTAGACGACCTCCAGACCTCAATGTCTGAATGAAAATACCACAAATGTGGTTTCTTGAAAATATATGTAAATAATTATCTATTTTCAGAATGAGACATTAGTTTCCAAAGAAGTAGTAATTTGTCTTTTTAAGCAAGAAAGACTGAGCTGTTCAATTTAAATTTTGCGTCAAGTTACAAAAAGGAAACTTAAGCTTTTGCAATAAACCAGTTGAAGTTTCCGAATATAGAATTATGAGTATTGTGCTGATAACTTGTCATAACAACCAACATTCTGGTTTAGCTTCTGAGTTATTCTGTACATGGGCAATCTTTTCAAAGTATAGAATTGGTAACAAGTATAGTACTAACTTCGTACTATATGAGATTGGAAACCCAGTAAGATTTCAAAATTAGCCAACTTTACCAAGGAGCCATGAAGGTTTCCATGGTTTCGGAGAATCAATAGTGCCCTCTAAAGGAAAGCCAAGTAAGGCACAGTAGAGACCCAGGTTTCCTTCAGCATGTATTCTGCCAAAATGCGACTTCACTGCAATTCACAGAGTGGATTCAAAATCACAGAAGCAATGCAGGTCAGGCCTGGTCCCAAGTACCACAAGCAAGTGTCTACTACCCTGGATGGGCTGGTGGGGCCACCGTGCCCTCGTGCTTCTACACACTGTGAACTCCTGTCGCCGTCCTTACAGAAAAGTTCTGCAAGGCAGACAGTGATGACTCCTGAGTGGAAGATTAGACATCCTGTACTCTGAGGGATGGGACACCACCCAGGAGCACATCTAAGTAGACGCCTCAGGAAAATGTATAGAACTGAGTGCAGAGAAAGCCTTGTCCAGGCCAACCGCGGAGAGCCTGTGTGTCGGGAAGGCAGCCAAGTCAGCCAAATGAGAAAAGGACCGGCAGGGCAGCCCAGCTCCAGCAGATGAGAATTAAAAGAAAAGAGCGGTAGCAAATTTTATGGATTTGTGCTTTTTCCATCTAATTTTCTGTCTTTTTTTTCTTGTATTTCCCCCTCGATTTCTCATGACACATAGAAAATCATCCACGAGTTGCTTGATAATGTTACAAGAAATCCTGGGTGAAGCCCGACACCGTTATTATCTGTGAGGAGCAGGGTAAATCTCAGAGATTACCCGTCTGTCTTGGAGACAGAAAAAGTCCCTCTGTCTAGGTGGTTGTTAATTCCAGAACTAAATGGCCACAGCAGAGTTAATCGTCACAATGAGATGGTTCGTAATGAAGATCTTTCTTCTATTACCAAAACCACACAGAGCGTTGTGTACATCTTGAAGACTTTTCCTCCAAAGTTTGGGTGCGGTTTCCTCAGGCAATGAAGAGCACGGGTTAGGTAGGCAGCCAGCACAGCCCGCAGTCTGCACATTTCAGTGCTGACACCTTGAACCTGCGCTGCCGAGGCCCTTCTGAGGTTGGCCCAGCAGTGACTGTCATAGTAAAGCAAGACAAAAATCTCATGGCGCATGAGTCAATTATGTGGGGAAATTAATTCTCCAATATTCATTTTTCTACTTATCGATTGGAAAATTAAAGTACTTGAAGATATATTAGGTTAAATATTAATGGAAACAAGACATCTGCTAAAATAATACTGTGTCATCAGCGGCAGTCAGCAAAGCTGTTCCCCAGCTTTGGGGACAATCCGGGTTAAATGGCACACTGCAGCAGAGACAGCTGTGTTTAACAGAGCAAGGTGACGGCGCTGCACCATCTTAATTAGATATGACACATTCGTCTGGAGGAATCTGAGAATTAAGGCAAATAGAATCATTCTTAGCAGGTTCCCCAGAATCTGATCAAACCTGAAGCTTCTGTCATCTGAGCGGCAGGGGCGGGAGCCGCCTGAGCAGGGCTGGCTCAGTCACACCGGCTCACAGCCTTCCCAGGATGAACCTGGAACTTCACAGGGCAGATTTAACGGGGCTTTAAATGTTCCTTCAGGTTTTCCTTCTGAATGGCTGTTAGAAGAGATAGATTCCTTTAAATCTCCAGAGCAGGAAGTAGCACAAAACCCTGCCCTCTGGGATTTATTCTTCTTGGCCGAGAGGCTAATTCAAAGTAGATGCCCCAGATGCAGTTCTGAGGAGTGTCGCCACCATGCCCGGCACTGTGGCTGGCTGGGCAGGAGTCGTACAGCTCCGTAGGTCACAGGGCCGTGGGAAAGAAAGCCGCTGCCTTCTCACCATTTTCAGAACTCCCACCTGGACCCGAGGCCCTGCTGAGGAGACGCAGCTCATGATGGAGTGTGATGCTCATGGGGGCGTCTAGATGGGTGAGGGGGAAAATTTCTAGCTGGGCAACAGCCATGCCCAGCTACAGCTGAGTGTCGGAGACGCGGTCTGTCTTCAGCACTCTGGCATCGGCCACAGACGTGGGCCCGAGGAGGGGTGGCTGTGTTCCTGCTGGTGTCCGGAATTACTTAGGCTCATGACTGTCACAGCCTAGCTCCACCTGTCACCTGTCCTGTTAGCTGCTATTACTGTACTACACTGTTGGTCATCAGCACATGGACACAACACACATGGTGGGGATGGCGATTCTATGTGGTAGGCGCACAAGTATTAATACCCTGCTTTGCTGAGGGGAAGACTCCTTCCCAGGCCACTTCCTGGGCCCGAGGACACTGCTAGCTGGCAACCTAGACCCACAGGCCCTAAGTTCCACCTGTGAGCCAGTGCCCTTTGCTTTAGGTCATGTACCTACTTTCCTTTCTGTCCTATATCATGGGTCAAGGATAATCTGGTAAAATGTAAAACACCCAAGGTTGGATTAACCTGGCCTGAGGTGGAACACATTCTTCTTAGTAAAGTATCACAAGAATGGAGAAGCAAGAAGCCAGTGTACTCAATCCTGATGTGAAGGCAGCAGATGAGCTAATAGGAGGGGTGGGGCAGGGGAATGAGAGGGTGGGGAGCGGGCAGGAGGGGACCAGGGGAGGGTCACGGTGTACGGCACACCTCTTGGGGGCGGGACACAATTATAAGAGGGACTTTATCTAACAAATGAAATCAGTGTAACCTAATTTTTTGTGCCCTCAATGAATCCCAAACAAAAAAAGAAAAACAAAACAAATAAACAAACAAAACACTCAGGGGACATTAGAAGTCTTGGGTGATGTCTTGGTAAGAACTTCAGGCAGGAAAGAACAGCATTTTCTTATGGCTTTTAGGGGTTATGAAAAGTAAGTAAGTGGTCTCCACATTCAGAAACACACTCGTGGACTCCTTTGGCTGTTAAGAAAACCGGCCGAGATGACAGGACTCTGCTGCACATGGGGTCGGGGTGGGACTGCGAGCTAGGCCCAGCCTACTCCATCACTGGACTGTCTGGAAACCCTCCACCAGGTCACCAGGTTACTCCATCACGGGCTCATTCGAGATATGCCCTGTGAACAATGGAGCCATTATCCTTACAAATTTTAGTTCTATTTTGCTGGAGTTGAGCAGCATTTTGGAGTCCAGAACAGTGAGATGCCTGCAGAGGAGTTTTGAAAGCTGTGAGAAAGGACAAGGAAGGGAGAGAGAAAGGCTCTGTCCACCTAAATGAGGGTGGGTCCAGAGTCCTCGTGACAAGAACAACTTACTGGGTCTCTGATAAAGAAAAAGAAACTAATTGCTGAAGAATATTCCCGGAGTCTCGCCCAGAGCCAATCACCAGCTGGTGGAGAAACTGCGGCCCAAGTTTGCTTCTGCTCACTGTGAACTGTTATCACCGCCTGGTGGAAAATTGCTAAGAAGAGAGGTGATGATTCCTGACTAGAGGACTGAATGTACTGGATTTTGAGGGATGGGAAACCAGGATCTGGGATGCAGTGTTTGGCCTCCATAGACAATTTAATTCCTGTAGCCTGAGATGCAACTAGTTCGTAAACTACATTTATAGCATCAAAAATCAAAAAGCTAAAAGTGGCGTGCTTAGATCCCAGGTTCTGTCGTCCATCTTCCTCCCATTTGGGGCATTTTTCTGGCAACCAGGACCATGGAGATTCACGGTAGTTTCCAGCTGCTGCGAGGGCTTCAGGGACCACACTCCGGACTCCAGTGTCCAGCAGTCACGGTGACAGTGGCTTCTCAGTCTGGCTTTGTAATTCCTGCCTTGTAGCTGTGATGTGTTCCTGGTCAGGTGGCCTCCTGACTGTGGCAGAGGAAGTGGTTCCCCTGAAGGTCAGTCACCCCAGGCTCTGTAAATTATTCCCAGAATCCTAATCTACAGGGTATCCCCAAAGTTGTCGCTAAAGTCACCATACATAGGGGAAATTTTAGCTCAATGTACCTTTATTTACATAATATTCATTACAAAACATTTACAAAATATTCTCTACATCTTGGCCACCTCTCTGTAAAATTTCCTAATGAAGATTTTGTAAAGTCTTTATTAAAATTCTGTAAAATCTTTTGCTACGATTCCCCATTTTCTCTGTGTCTGATGACTTTAGGGTTAACTTTGGGATCCCCTGTGGAGCCACTCCTCCAGTTCTCCCAATTTCTTAAGTAGAGCGCTCCCTGTATTAAATCCTTTCTATTTAAAATATCTACAGTGGTTTCTGTTTTATGCACTAAGCTCTGTCTGACACACAGAGAAGCAGAGAAAACCAGAGACTCACATTAACCACATCCTGCTGGCATCTTTATTTCAGTAATAGAGAAAATTGAGGTGAACAGAGAGGCTGCTGGAGGAGGAAATGTGGATTAGAACAATGGTTCTTCTCTGTAACACTGATAGAGAGACTGGAGTGGGATCTGATTTGGAGACTGATGCCTAATACAGATTCTGAGAATCTTACAATGAAGAAGCATCCTAATTTTGTCTGTTTCCCAAATTCATTTCAAAATGACAGTCATTATTTTGGAGATGCTAGTTTATTTAACAGAGGAAAAGTATCGTTTCAACATTGGAAACATCAAAAACAAAAGATCGAAATTAAAAAGTAAGGACGTGATATAGAAGAAAAGTTAGTAAACAGTAAAACCGATGAAGTCTAAATGTTAAAGTGGTTACTACATTTGTATATATAGTAAGCAAAGGTCTTGAAAGGGAATATTAAGTAAAATGATGATATGAATTTAAATTCCTAAAACATTTGAACAAAAGCTAAGAAATGGGAAAGGGAAAATTTTAAAAATGCTAAATTTTGGCTGAGCCAGTGGCGCATGACTGTAATCTCAGCACTCCGGGAGGCTGAGGTGGGAGGATTGCTTGAGGTTAGGAATTCAAGGCCAGCCTAAGCAAACTCATCACTCCTAAAAATAGGAAAAATTAGCCACGTATGGTGGTGCATACCTGTAGTTCCAGCTACTAGAGAGGCTGAAGCCAGAAGATTGCTTGAGCCCAGTAGCTTGAGATTGCTGTGAGCTAGGCTGAGGCAACAGAGTAAGACTATGTCTAACAAAAAAATGCCAATTTTTGTATCTTCCCCTAAAGGGGTCAATAGATTTGGATTCAACCTTGACCATGATAGAAACATTTAAGAAATAAATAAATGAATAAATAAATATTTAATGCAAAAGTAAGATAAAAGTATTAGGATTGATAACTTTCAAATCAATCGAGAGAAAGAAAAAAACTCTCATAAAGAAAAAAAAAAATCAAGAAATCCTAACCTTGGCTAGCCAATGCTGAACAAAACCCAATAGTGACAACTGTTAAGTGTAAGAAGCAAAAGACACTTAGACAGGCTTTTTAAAAAATCCAAATATATGCTCTTTTTAAAAACAGATCAAACACAAAATCATATAGAAAGCATGAAAGTAATTGAGAAATAAACAAAAATATGAGAAATGCAAACTAAAGAGAAGTAGGGATCTTGATCTCAAAACCAAAATAAAGTCTGAAGTAAAAGAAATTACTTGGGGCAAAAGGGAGATATTTATGTTGCTGAAAATTGCACAGACATGACAAGGGGAGAGATACATCTTCTCCCTCCCTGAGTGTTCACCTCCCTGAATCGGACCCCACCTCGCCAGTGCAAGTTCCCTTGGCTCTCTGTCTCTCCCCAGGGAAGACTTATTTGATTAGTGAAATCAGAAGAGGATCCTTGTGCACCTGTGGCCTCCTCTCTTCAGCATAGTCCCTAAGACCCACCTGCGTGACCCACCTCCATGAAAACAGGGGAGTCCACGTGGAAATCCCTGCAGGACAGAGGGCAGAATTAGTTCTGCCCTCCCGGCCCAGGCTGCTGGGTGAAGGTGCCCGGGGCTGGCTGTGCCAACGCCGCTTCGAGACTGCTCCCAAGCACGCTCCTCCAACGCTGGTCAGTTCTCCACCCATCACCTTTTCCTATCCCAGCTGCTCCATTAATGACTAAAAATAGTTAAGGTGAGTGAGCACAGGAAGGGTATTTTGCCTAGAAATCCAAGCTAAATCCTCTGTTCAGTGAGGCATGTAAGGGAACTAATATTTTATTTCCATCTAATTTCTGAGTTTCTCAATTAGTTTATAGGCTGAAAAGGAGAAAGTGTGGGCAATTAACACTCCCCAGACCTCCAAAATGTGAGCCATTAGCTCTAATGAAAACAGATTAAAGCAATATATAAGAAGAAATTGACAAAATCAAATTCTATAAGAGAAACTTCAGCACCAGCGGTTCTCAGCCTGCAGGTCACGACCCACAGGAATTGTATTACAGGCTCACGGCATTGGGAAGGTTGAGAACCGCTGCTTCAGCTCTGCCTTTCGATCCATAACTGAGCAAAGGACACAGAGCCGGACAGGCGGTGGAGGATTGAAACAGGTAAGAATTGGAATGAAAATAACTTTGAGGGGTGTGCTCTGTACCCCACACTCGTTCTTTTCATCTGCGAAAAACTCCATTAAATATTAAGCCCCAAATAGGATCTCAATAAACTCGAAATGTGACAATTCTTCCTGCCATATTCTCTGACTATAAAAATAAAATCGGAAATTAACAGTACAACGATAGAATAAACTGAAAAAATAGCCTAGAAATATCAAATAATCTTAAACATCTGGTCAGAGAAACAATTAAAATCACAGTTTCAGATAATTAAAATGAATCATACCAGATGCCTCTTGCATATAATCTCATATGCTCTTGGTCTCACCTCTGATTCCAGATGTATCTGTGACAAACATTTCCACCGCAGTTGCAACCTACTTTTCTACAGAGAGCAGTTCACTGAGAAGGTGCGTCTAACTCAGCTCTCCCGCATGGATTCTCAACCAAGGGTGGGGAAAGTTAATGCTTTCGACCAATGAAAATGGCAGTCAACAGAGAAATACTTCCCCACTGTGTCCCTCGAGGAGACAGTTCCCAGTTGCATTCAGGACAGTCCTCAAATGTCCCTGTCATTCACCGGGGAGCACACACATGTCGGCGTTACTTCTTTCTCCCCGTCTCATTCTCCCCGATCCCTCACTCTCTCTCCCCGATCCGTCACTCTCTCAAATCAACTACATGGACTCAGGCTCACCTGTGCCTTATCAAGAGCCCTGGGGCACACACACTCAGGATGGTGTCTGGAGCCTCACTCACCGGTCAGATGACACTACGAACCCCACTGAGGGGGATGCATCTCAGAAAATCGAGAGGCGACCAGGGACATTACTGCCAAACGAACGCCTATCAGCACTGAACACACAGATGTCCGACTGCAGAATTAAGACCGGGCATCAGAGCAGAGTGCAAGTGTTTACGTCCTGCTCTTATGGAAATTACAAAGCTAATAAAACTTGAAAAGAGAAAGGAGAAAGATATAGGAGCTATAGTAAGTATAGTAAGTGTCTTATCTGTAATAATTTAAAGATATCATTTAATCCTAAGAAACCAAGTAATAGAAATACATGTATTAACAATATGAAGAATAGGAAAGACAGTACATATAGAGGGTGGCAAATAATGTAAACACGTTTTAAGAAAGAAAAAGCTGTATTAAAGTTGTAATACTCAGCATACACTTGTATCATTTGTTATCTGGTATGCTGTATCATGTGTCTCCTATAATTATAGTCACATATGATTCGAGTATTATAATTTTAAAATGGTTTATTTCCTTTCTTATAATGTGTGTATTTTTTGTGGCATCCTCTCCATTATCAACTAAAATATATTGTTGGAGAAAGCAGGTCAGGGAAAAGAAACCTGCTAATTTTTAATACTGCTAGACAGGGGACTAATAGAGACTGCCCAGCGTAATAGAGATCGAAGGGTATTAGACTCTGGAAAAAAATCCACCAGCTTTCTTAGTATCAGAACAACAAAAATACACACACACAAAGAAGACAGACCACAGAGAGCAAAGACCTGAGAAGGACTGCTGAGACAGAGGACATAAAGTAATACAATGGAGCAGAGATCAAACGTACGGAGACCGGCAAATGTCAAGTCACTTATCCAGGGAAAGACAGGTTTTCAGACTGGATTACAAACCATCTCCAGCACTGTGCTTTATACAAGAGCTATCCCCAAACAAAATGATCCAGAAAGGGTAAAAATAAATACTGGGTAAACACCCCTCAAAATAAAAACAGAGTTGAAATCTTAATATCACAAGGGGTGAAAATCAGACTAAACAGCAATAAATAATTCCTAAAAATAGGACCTTCTGAAAACTGAAGGACACAAATTTGCAGTGAGAGCATAATTATGAATTTTATTTTTCTTTGCAGTTTTGGCCAGGGATATGGGGCCAGCGCCCTACTCCTTTGAGCCACAGGCACTGCCCATATATTTTTTTTTTTTTTTTTTTTTTGAGACAGAGTCTCACTATGTCGCCCTCCTTAGACTGCTATGGCGTCATAGCTCACAGCAATCTCAAACTCTTGGGCTTAAGCGATTCTCTTGCCTCAGCCTCCCAAGTAGCAGGGACTACAGGCGCCCACCATAATGCCTGGCTATTTTTGTGTTATCATTGGCATTGCTGTTTAGCAGGCCTGGGCCGGATTCAAACCCCCCAGCCCCAGTGTATGTGGCTGGCGCCCTCACCACTAAGCTATGGACACTGAGTCAATTATGAATCTTTTATGCATCAAACAACACTCCTTCATATCATAGCAAACAAAATTTATACAACCTACTAGAAGAAACAGAAACACATTCTGCTAATTCACATGAGATTTAAAGAGACGATAGTATTTAATATAATCCCCTCCATAGGCACCAAAAAAGCATATGAAAAACAATTGAACAACCATTCTTGACTGAAAATACTCAAGTAAAACGGGAAAAGAGGAATATTTGCTTAACATGAGAAAATAAATCTACCTTAGCCCCAAAGTCAGCATCCTACTTAAAGGAAGAAGGATAGACACATGGCTATTAAAAACACATACCAGACAACCCTGACCGCCACCACCACCATTAGGGAACACAGCTCTGAAGGAAGAGCCCAGGCAGCGAGCCAAGAGAAAGGAATCAGACAGATGGGAAGTGGGAATGAGTGAAAACTATCATCATCAAAATGAGTATGTGCCTGGAAAACACAAGAAAAGCTTTTCTGTATATAAATAGTAATCAGATAAAAGACGCCACGGAAGAAAAGAGTACATTTATAACAGCCACAAAAAGTTAATTCTGAGAATTAATAAGAGATGTAAGGACTATACAGAAATGATAATTATAGCAAAACTTTAAAACGTTACTCAAGTATACAGAAGAAATGAACAAAGGGAAACACACTGTGTTTAGGTAGGTCGCCTGAACATTGTAAAGGCATCAATGGAACACGATTTTAATACAAGTGTCAAAAAACGTTTTTTAAAAAATCTAAGCAGAATGATTCTAAAGTTTATGATGTGAAAAAACATATATGTATATCAAGAAAATCTGAAAACTGAGATGAGTAACCAGATAGAAAGTCGAGTGCCACTAATTATTAAGTATATTTTATGGTTTCAAAATTAAAAGTGTGATATTATTAATAACACATGGATAGGCAACCAATGGAACAAAAGAGAAATTCCAGAAGGAGATTCAGTAAATAACTAGAAATAATTTAGTAAATAAAAAGGTGGAATTCCAACTCAAACTCTGAAGGTGGGCTTTTTAACAAATGGTGTCAGGACATCTGCATAGTCATTTGGAATAAAATTAAAGCCGTATCCATGATAGATCTGTGTATGTATAGACTCTATAGGGCCTGAAATTCCAGATTTTGGGGAGGCCAAGGCGGGAAGATCTCTTGAGAGGCCATGAGTTTGAGACCAGCCTAGGCGACAGAGGGAAACCCCGTTCCAGAAAGAAAGAAAGAAAGAAAAAAAGAAGAAAGAAAGGAAGGAAGGAAGGAAGGAAGAGTAAGTGACACTTTAAAGCAGTGATTTTCAACTAATGTGCTACACACTGGTGTGCAGTGAGAGGACTTTGGGTATGCTGCAAAAAATTTTAAAGATCATTAATTAAATTACCTTTGAAAGAAGTTCAAAGTGCAGTAAGTATACTCTTTTTTTTACTCTTTTTTTGATCATTGTAATTTAAGTGTGCTCCAGAAGTTTAAGTTGAGCATACTGTGAGATAAAAAAGGTTGAAAAACACTGCATTAAAGTGATGATGAAAAGAAAAGAGAATTTTTTCATAACCCTAGAATGATTAGAAGTAAATGATTGAAGTGACGGATACATTTTACATAAAAATGCAAAAGTATACATGGTGAAAAGATAAAAAACATAATAAGCAAAATCAAAAGCTAACAATTTGGGGGGAAAGTTGGCAGGTCTAGATATATTCCAGACATATTACAGGTTCTAGATATATTACAGGTGTATCTAATACAGAATTCAATCCTAGAAATAAAGGTCAATAATCTAATAGAAAAATGGGTATAAACAGGCAGTTCAGAAATGTATGGCTCTCAGGGCAATCTCAAATTAATGGAAATGCAAATTTCCTTACAAATACAATAGAACCTCTATAAGTTGACCACCCAAGGGACAACAATGGGGGTCGACATACAGAGGTGCTCGACATAAGGAACGAGGTCTACTGTACCGATACACACGTGTGGTGCGTGTCAGGTCTATGAAAATTAGGTCACCTTAAGGAGATGGTCAGTGTAGGGAGGTGGTCAGCTATGGGGGTCCTACTGTATTAGCTATCTGAAGGGCAAAGCAGGTTCTTATACTGCTGATGAGCATGTAAATTGGTTAAAACTATCAGGGATAAAATCGTAATATCTACTAAAATAACAAATGGGCTGGACTCCCATAGCTCAGTGGTTACAACACCCGCCCTGTGCACCAGGGGTGGCAGGTTTGAACCTGGCCTGGACCTGCTTAACAAAAATAAATAAATAAATAAAATAACAAATGATGTGCTTTCCGACCCTTTGATTCCACTTCTAAGAATCTGTCCAACAAGTGTGCATATGAGAAACTGACACACAAAGTCATTCAACAAAATACTGTTTGTAAATAGCAAAGATTGACAGCAACCTAAATACCCGTCAAAGAAGAGCTGGGACATGAACTCTGGTAGATCCATAAAAATGAAATACTATGAAGTTATTTTTTAAAAGTGAAGACACTTTGTATGGAACGACATAAAAAGATCAATGTATTAGGTTCCTGGGGCTGCAGCAACAAATTACCACAAACGGGGTGGCTTTACAACAACAGGTGTTAGAATGTTCTCTCGTGGTTCTGGAGACTGAAGTCTGAAATCAAGGTGTTGGCAGAGCCATAATCCCGCTGATGGCCGAGGAAGGACTATTCCAGGCTTCTCTTTTAGCTCTGGTGGTCGCTGGAATCCCCCATGTTCCCGGGTGTTCTCCTGTGTCCCCAGCTGGTAACCACACTCCGCTCTCTGCCTCCGTCCTCACCCAGCCTTCTCCAGAGTAGTGTTTGGTTAGAGAACTGGGTACCAAACCTGGCCAAATTGACCCGGAAAACTAACCATCACAATAAGAAATATGGTAAGTAAAAAATAAATCAAGGCACACAATAGTGTGTGAAATATGCTGTCTTTTATTTATAAAATGGGAAGAATAAGAGTTCATATTGTTTGTATAAATTCTGGAGGGATTCCCAAGAAACCAACGAAAAGAGCTCTTTTTAAAATATATATATATGGGCATTTGTAATTGGTTACATTAGGGACAAGAAAAGGAATAAGAATTTACTGTATACCTTGTACTGTATAATTTTCATTTTTGAACCATGGAATATATTACCTAGGCAAAATGTTTAATTAGAAAAAAGATACACTAGTTAAGATCTGTTGTACTGGGGCAGGGAAAGGAGGTCATTGGAACTAGACATAGGTCTAAAGAGAAACACAGTGGGGTTTCAGGGACTTGCTAGACTGTAGGTTAATTTTACGTCCTTTCACTTATCTGCATTGTCCATATTCCTTCTGCAGCAACAGAAAAACAACTTAAAATGTCTTTAATTCTTTTTAGCGAGTTTTAGCAGAGGCAAACAATTAAGGACCAAAGTCTTCTGAGAACCAAAAAACTCTTCTTCCTAACAATGTTTAAACACTGACAGCCTCTCCTATTAAACAAAGAAAGAAAAGAAGATACTGTTTTTGTTTTTTGTCTTTACTTTGAAGGATTTGAAGAGAAGGAATGGAGAAAGGCCAGCAACTTCGTTAATTGTATTTATAAAACTCAGAATTAACAGGGGGAGGTGATCTTTATTAAACCATGGCTGAAACTGCTTGCGCACCAGCATTCGTTACAGAAAAACCGTTTGCGAGTGGAAGCTGTTTCACACGACGTGTTTTTGTTGTTATCGACCTGTTTGCATTCGTCCCTCGCGCTGACCCACGGCGACAGGTGGCACCCGCGCGGCTGAACCTGCCGGCGTCTCCGGCGCGGGTCCCCCTCGCGCTCGCTGCACCTGTCGGCGTGCAAGGCCCGTGATAAACGCGGCAGACGTCTTTAAACAAAGCTCGTCCTCGCGGCCTGCTACCCAATCTGCTTTTCTTGGGGTCCCCATTTCTCCAGAGCCACTGTCGTGTCCTCCGTTATTGGGGAACGTTTCTTCCTCTCTCCCACGTCCAATTGATTACCAAGAGTTGTCAATTCTCTCATAAACACCTCTGTGATTTATTCTACACAGAATACTCCCACTCTCATCATTTCTTATCTGCAATTCCTGAATGGTTTAATCCATCTTCTACGTCAGTACAGAAGTGACTGTTCCAAAATGAAAACCTTATGTCATATTACCATCTAGAATTCCTCTTACGCCTTCCAGTAAATTGCATTGCACATATAATAGGAGCTCCATCAATACTTGATAAAGAACGAGGCGGCGGGACGCCTGGCGCGCAGAAAGTGGACTCAGGCACACTCCCTTCTCATACTCAACAGCCGTAAAACAGCTGGTAGGAGGAATGCCACCCAGCTGGAGCCAGTGGCTGGTCCTTACCCTCGGAAATAACCCTCGGGATCACACCAAGCCAGTACAGACGAAGCTGTGTTGGTTTTTTATATGATTCTTTATTTTATTTTATTAAATAAACCAGGGAGAATGATTTCAATGTATATGAAATTTTGGAATTGAATACACCAATAAATAATGATCACCATAGGATTTCCGCAGGTACAACTGAGATGTCTCTCCCAGTGGAGATTTAAAATCCAGAATTATTTTCAACTTCAAGTCCATCTACATTGAGCAACCCAGAGGAATGCTTTCCCTAAAATAAAAATGACTAATCCTCACCCACTAAATTGTTATTCAAAACACATTGTAAGTATACCTAAACACATTTCTGTAATGCTATAAGCATCCAGAGATATATAGCAGCACTCATCTTGCTATAAATTTAAATGCAATCCTGACCTGTATTTTTATGAATTAATAAAAATGTTACTTGGGCAATCTGGTTTTTGCAGTTAATCAAGAGAATCGTATCTTTGAGGGAGTATCCTAGCAACCTCTCAGCAGCTCAGAAAAACCCCACTGACAACATATACCGATTTAATTATGCTGTTGGCCTCCATCAAACTTTGCAGTTAATCAAAGAGATACTTAAAAACAGAAATAAAAATTAAGCTACAGGTGAAAATGGGAACTACTCATAAAGGGGGCTAATGGGAGAATTTCATAAGCAAATGAGAACTAATTCTTCACTGTGGAATATGGTTATCAATAAGCAGAGTAGCAAAAATAACTGATAAAGTTATGATTCTCGTAGGTGAGATGGATCAGATTCAATATGTGAATTACCCTAAGAGACTGCTAGTCCCAGGGCCAAAATTATATCTTGGTGATCACGGCCTTATAGATAGATATAATCAAATCTTGCAACCCCATTACATTTTCAGTGGCCTGTCCACATGTACATTTCCTAGTGGTGATGCGTTTTAGGGGACCTGATCCCTGGAGAAACATGCTTCTCTCTCCTACTTTTTGAAACTATAGTTATTTTCATCACCATCATCAGGCCCTTCCCATCATCAATACCAATATTTCGTATGGCCGGATACTTAGCACATGCACAGATTACACAGAAACGGTCTGTCCCAGATAAGGTAGGTTCTGGTTTTTGTTCTTGTGATAGACACAAAAATCAAAGAAGCCAGAGAACGATATGTAGACTCTGCCTAGCAAGCAAAATCCAAACTCAGGGAACAACCTGATCGACTGTTAGTTAATAAACAGTTCCTCTGGAGGGACGAGGAAATTCTTGTTCATAGGCACGTCTTCACAAATGCTGAGGGTGGACACACGAGAAATCTGAATACTGAACTCTGTCTAATTTTTCTTTTATTTAAAACATTCCCGATATGTAGGCTAATTTCTTTTAGATAATTTTAATATTTCTTAAACCTTAAGCACAGAGAATCTTTGCCAGAACCATCAAGCACATACACATACACATACACACACACACATATACACACACATACACACATGTTTCTCAAATTTCCTAAAACCTTTAAGAAAGGTATTGCTGTAACAAAATTTGTAACACATCCACAAAGAACACTGAATTTAAATCACATAGATTATTTCTTCTTGAGGGACTGCTCAAAGGACACTGTTTTACAGGTTTTTCTGGAAGTCTGGGGATTACAAATTACACCAGAAGAACTCCGTGCGCATGGCCCGTCTTTTTTATGTCAGTCATTCCAATGGAATTCAGCTTTTCTGACTAGTTCAAATTTTCTGACACGTTAACCACAAAAAGCTGACAGATCACACCTGGTTGTGGTCATAAAATTATCTTTATGTTATTAAAGTCGAAGGTTTCTAGTCCTTTGCCCCCAAGGTGAGGAGACAGAGGTGGGTCTATACACCGTGACCACACACGCTAAGTGCCAGGTCTGAATACACACGGGCCTCCTGGGATCCGCCCACTCAGCCCCACGAGTTGCCTTAGAGTAGTGGTTCTCAAACTTGAACTCCGTTGGGATCACTGAGAGGGTTCAAATACAGATGCTCCCCCCTCCACCTCCACAGTTGCCAGTGTGGTACATCTGGATGGGAGCCTGATAATTGATGTTTCTGTCAAGTTCCCAGAGGACACTTCTGTGGCTCTGGAAGATGTACTCTGAAAACTATCGCCTAAAGTATAAAGCAAATTTGTCTACTTAAACAATGCTGGATCTGTTCTTCAAGAGGAAATGGAAAAATGGTGATTATTTTCCAGGGAAACACCAGTATTTCCTGCCTAGTGTGAGGGACTGCGTGATATTTATTATACGTGGTAAAACTATTACTCCGGAGTTATGGGCTCCACTGTTCTGTATTCTGGCCCCGGGTCATAATGGGTGAGGCAGTAATAGTAATGGGTTTTCCTGGCCCATGTTCTTCTATTGATTCCATTTCTCTACCAACAATTGTTTTAGATACAGAGCATGCAGGCTCGTGCTGACTTACTTGAAGGAACTTCTCTGTGTGTGTCCAGGAGAGTACAATATTGTAGGTATCACACAGATCAGAAGCAGATAGTAGGCTGGGTACAGTTCACGCCTGTAACCCCAGCTCTCTGGGAGGCCAAGGCAGGAGGATCACCTAAGCTCAGGAGTCAGCTTGAGCAAGAGTGAGACCCTGTCTCTACTGAAAAAAACAAAAAGAGAAAAACTAGCTGGGCACCTGTAGTTTCAGCTACTGAGGAGGCTGAGGAAAGAGGATCGCTCCTGAGCCCAGGAGTTTGAAGTGAGCCATGATGATGCCACAGCACTCTAGCCTGGGCAGCAGCATGAGCCTCTGTCTTAAAAAAATAGAAGCAAATAGTGAAGCTAAATTTAAGACTTGGGGGAAATTCTGATAGAAGAGAAAAATGAAAGACTTCTAGATGAAGAAGTGTTCAGTATCCAGGATTGTCTGTGTCTCGGGTTCCGGATATCTGGCATCTGTGATGTTCTGTTACAGAGCGTGTGAAAAGTAGGCCTACCCTGGACCCATGTGAATGGGGACAAGAAATCTGAAGTGTGATATTCAGGCCGGTTAAAAAGAAAAGACAGAGAGTGGCCTTTGTCCACAGTCACCAGGGCTCTCCCCTGGCTCCTGCTGCCCTTGTTCCAGCCGGGGCCTGGGCACTGATCTCTCCCACAGGCTGCTGGTCCACAGAAGCAGCATGGCACCTTCTACAGAAGACAGTAGCCTCTGAATGGGTCTGTAACGAACAGACCCAATGCCACCAAAGATGACAGACTATGAGGTGAGATAACACACGTACAGTTTTTAAGATTAGTTTCCATATTGACAAGCTTCTGTTGTTAAAACAAAATTGTGGGGTGTTGATATGGAATTTTTTTTAAATGTCTCCCTCTATTGATAATGTCCGTTATATTACTGACTCTCTTCTCTCAAGAACATGGACTGCATTAACCCTCAGCCCTCACCGTAACCTCGGAAGATGTGATCAGCCCCATTTCACTTCTGAAGAACATTAAGAAAAGTTAAATTATTTGACTAACGTAATTGGTAAGTGGCAAATTCCTTCCTAACTCCTGACCCCCAAATCAGTGCTGTTTCTTCTCCAGCCTGGCTGCTCAGATTGAATTTTTATTTTAGATTGAAGTAGCACATACTAGTTATATATGGATATACATTTCACAAATGTACATCTACTATGGGAAAGTACATATCTGAGTCTCTAAACCTTTTCTATGAACTCTAAAATGCAAATCTCTTATAAATCGATCTTTTAATAATAATCACTGAACTTTCTAATGCAACACCATGGATGTAATCGCATCTTATTACCCAAATACCTTGTTATTACCATGGAATAATGTGTGTGGATTAAGTAACCAATGTTTATTCCATTAAAGCCTTTTAATGTTTATTCCATTAGGGCTATTAGCTTAAATTTTTTAATTAAAAAACATATTTTTTGTACATCCAGAATTCCTTTGTCAGAGGGACCATCTCTCCTGTTCCACAGAAATCCTGTTAATTCCATGAAGAGAGTTAAGAGCGGGAAGCCCGTCCTTGCCCTGCACAAGACCACCCACCCTGACGTGGGCACACAGCATAGAGTGGGCCAATCAGACTCCGCCAGAGCCATAGGAGAGATCTGGGGGGATGCCAACTGAAGGGACCGTGTGGGTTTGAGGCTGCTGACAGCAATATTATTACCAAATGTGAAGTTTATCTGACGGACACCCCGCAAGGCCAAGAAGCGCACAGAATAAGCACTGTAAATTGAACCTCCAGATCTAAGCACACTTTCTTGGGCTTTCCAGATGGAGACAAAAGAAATTTCCTTGTTTTGCTTAAGCTAGTTTGATTTCAATTTCTCTCACCACTTTTGAAGTACAAATACAAAACTCTTTCTAAAATATTTCTTCAGTCTTTCTATATTGAGACTATTGGATGCAATCCACCATGTAGCCTAAGGTGTAATTGATCAGGTACACGTTATGTCGTATTAGCCTTTGCTGTAAAATGAGAATAGAGGCTCTACCTTCCTAAGGCCACGACCCTTTAATCCAGTTCCTGTGGATCATGACCCACAGCTTGAGAACTGCTGAGCTACTTGGACAAAGCTTTGTGGAGATAACGGCGTTACTGCACATAAAACACTGGCTGCTGTGCCCCATGTTCAACAAATACAACTGGTCTCCCTTTTTCTCAATCATCTTCCAAAGCAATAATAGTGGGCAATATTTGAGCACACCCAGTTCTAAGCATTTTTCGTGTTTTAACTCATTTAATGCATGCAACAACCATGAGGGAGGTGCTCCAATTAGCTCCACCTTATAAAGGAAGAAAAGGAAGTACAGTGAGTTTTGGTAACTAGTCCAAAGATACATTCAGGACAGCTGGTGTATATATGATTATACCATGTGGCCCCTTTCATATCGCTTGAGATTGCTCTCCTTTTATTAGTAGCATTTTTATCACACATATTTTTTATCATATGACTAAAAGTTTTTACAGACAGATTCTTTCTTGACAAGAGAAGTCCTGTGTTTTCTGGATTCTGTTTTCTCTTTGCTGCGAGGCTGTTAATGCTGACCTGCCCTGGTCACTGAACTATCTGCAGAAAATCCTTCCAAGGTTTATTTTTCTACTCTTCTGTGGAATATGAAACAAGTTTATCAATCTTACTGCTCATTTCATGCCGAATAAAGTTAGGAAAGTCCTAAATGCAGATCTAAGAGGTATAATATATTTAGTATAATCATTTTATGACAATTTGGAGGTTTATGTTTTTTCTGCTTGTGTCTTATATATTTTTCTGCTTATATCAGTGTATTGTTTATACAGACCTATGTTCTATTATTTCAGTTACTCCCTAAAACAAACTTATATGAAAAACCTTTTAAAGAAAAACAAAAAGTAGATAGTGCTAAACATTTTAGCTCATGGAAGGAGGCTGGGCTGGGTGGGAGTAGGAGTCCCCAAACCACTGTTGCAGTAGCGAGGTGAGTGGAGTTTGGTGAAGTGATACTTCAGGTTTGAGATGGGATTGGACGAGCAAGGCAGGATCCTCTGCCTCTTGCACAGACCTTCTCCCTTCCCTGAGATCTCACATCCCACCTGCCACAGGGCTGTTGAGGAGACGCTGAGGGTACCGGGAAACCAACTCACTTGGCAGTCAGAGCCTCATGCTCTGAGGTTCAAGGTGCTCAGGTGGGGAGGAGGGACGCCGTTCCGGAGGGAGAGCCACAAAATACCTTAATTTGAGCCCTTCCCTACCCCTGCTGATGAGGGACTTGAGTGTTGGTTCTCTTTCTTGCCCTTCCTTCCCTTCTATCCTTCCATGAGTAGGGGAAAGGGTGTTTGTGGTAGAGCTTGGTTTCCAAAGCATCTGGCTTCTTCACTTCACATTCTCAAGTGGCAGTGTCATTATCTAGAATGGAAGGTGGAACATCTTTTGGGAATCTAAAGCTTTGCATATGAGAGGGCATAGGGAGGTGTCTGTAAAACACCTTAGAACTTTTTCCCTTAATATCAGAAAGCAAAAAAATAAAACTACAGTTGAGATTTGCCTTTTAAACCCTCAGGCTTGCCTCTGATCCGGTGACCCTGGTCACTGCCAGAATACTGGAATGCTGGAAGCAGGAGACCTGGTTCCTTTTTGTGTGTTTGTTCTGGACTCTTGGAGTGGAAATGAGAATGAGCTTATTCCTACTGAGGCCTGATCTCCCCAAAAGCCCCAGGGCCAGTCTTTCCCAATGGAAACTCATTCCAAATACTTACCTTTCCCCCTGGAGTTCTAGAAGTAAAATGGAACTCTGGTTCATACCGGGGTCCCTAGGGGAGCTCTAGACGCAAATGGAACTCTGGTTCATACCGGGTCCCTTTTGCAACTGCAGGTTTTTAATGTGATCATTTTCAAATTTAAAAGATTCCAAGTGGAAATTTTTATTTTATTTTATAATTTTTTTTGCGGTTTTTGGCAGGGGCCGGGTTTGAGCCCACCACCTCCAGTATATGGGGCTGGCGCCCTACTCCTTGAGCCACAGGTGCTGCCCAGAAATTTTCATTTTTTTAAATAAGGCAGAGTTACTCTGTCACCCAAGGTAGACTACCTAGAGTGCTGTGAGGTCACAGCTCACAGCAACCTCAACTCCTAGGCTCAAATGAGCCTCTTAGCCTCCCGAGTAGCTTTGACTACAGGTGCTCACAACACCTAGCTAGTTTTTCTATATTTAGTAGAGACAGGGGTCTCATGCTTGCTCAGACTGGTCTCGAACTCCTGAGCCCAAGCAATCCACCTCCCTCAGCTTCCCAGAGTGCTGGGATTAGTGCTGGAGCCACTACGCCTGACCTCCAGGTGGAAATATTTTTACTATGTGGGTAATAATTCTACTAAATAGCTGAATTCTTAACATTATTATGTTTCAGTATAAGTTGGCTTTATCTTTTCACGTCTTTAATCTGTTTTTATCCCTCTAATCAGCTGCCTGGTGTGAGAGTTTTGGGGGAATAATATGTGGGTCTATATAGACATGTTTCTCAGCATGCTGTTATTTTGGAAAAATGAGAGGAGGGAGCTTTGAGAGATTGGAGGACATGGATGAAGACCTTATCTCCCCTTCTTTCAGTGAATAAATGAAACACCATTTCTGGAAAGAAAAAAGAAAAGGATGACAAGAAACTCATCTTTAATTAGCCATGAGAACAGCAGCTACTGTTGACCCTGCCACGCATTAACCCGAGAATTGCATTTCCTCATAACCACCATGAGTAGCATAAAAGACCGCTAAGGGCCAAGGACGCTGCTGTCCAGGAACACACAGGATGGGTGGGAGGTTGAGGAGGGACAGCCACTGGGCTCTTCACGCACTCTGCTTCCTCTCCAAGCCTCCTGCCACCTCACACAGCTCAGGGCACCCAGAAGGCATGCATATATTTAATTTAAGACATTTTCTTTAGTGAAAGGAGAATAATTTCAAGTGGTACAAAAGGAGACTTTAACATAGGAGGGGCAGGTATTGTGTAGAAAGGGAACAGCTTTTTTTTTTGCAGCTTTTGGCCAGGGCTGGGTTTGAACCTGCTACCTCCAGCATATGGGGCCAGCGCCTTACTCCTTTGAGCCACAGGCGCCGCCTGGGGAACAACATTTAAAGGCAGATTCCTTCTTGACAATTCATGGTAACTTTTTTAGTCCCCCAAAATCCATATTGTCACTAGGATACAAATTCCCCTTCCCCTTTCATCATGCTGATTTACATGTCCTAGTCAACTAAAAACTAGCCAGGGATACCAGAGGTCTATCTCCAAAAATGAGATGAAGAGGGTGATCAGAAAAACAGCAGGTCAGCCACAAAATAACTTCATGTTTGTTTTATAATTCGATGGAATCTCCTTGACCCTCACCTTTATTTGAATATTATGAGCAATGTGTGCCATTGCAATAGCTATTAAGGGTGAGCAGATTAATTAAAACTATAATTATCTGATAAGACTAGCGTACTGACTAACCCGAGTTAGGGCAAATTCATCTAATTCAACTGAAAATGCTAGACAGAAAAAAAAGGTGAATAAATAAAAAAAGGTGAACAGTAACATTATCGGTCTTGTTTTCACTCTGTATTTTCTAAGTAACCCAAAGTATTCAAACAAAAGAATCACTGTGTTTTTAATTTTTATTAATAAGAGTTCTGAATACAAATAAATTTGACATTTAGAAAAAAGATTCACTGTTTTATTTGTAACGAAAAACATGTTCTGTACATTTTAACCTCCAATGTTAATGCTTAACACCATAATGCTTTTAAGAATATAACTTAATTTTAGGTTTAATTTTAATAATTCTGTCTTGTTGCATCTGGCTGAAGAGACCATCAGGTAGAAAAAAAGCAAAAGACTAAAATGACCCGAATAAAAAACCTTACTGGAAAGATTTTTTAAATGCCTTGATAACAACCTGAAAATTAAAATACTTTTGTCAGGAAAATTAGCAACTATGAACAAAATTAACATTACATAATATTTTATCAAAACTACATTAAAAATACTGTGTTTTACATATATTAGAATGATTTATAACACAGTACATGCTTACTTATATCAAAAGCATAAAAATCTTTTTACTAAGAAAACTTTTTAATATGGTTTAGCACTTCGGGGAGATCCTGTTTCCAGTAAATGACAGGAACACAATTTAGAAAATGAAGATGATAAGTGGCACATCTTTAATTAGAGACCTAACGAAGGAAGTCAGTCTTGTCTGATAGTCACGCAATAAACTTCAAAACTAAGCATTTGTAAGACCTCAGCACAACATGGTCACTCTCCTCCTCAGTGTGTATGGTTGGCATCAGAAATCATACTACCAACAAATACACAGGAAAATTTTTTTAAAAGCTCACTTTAGAATAAGTGCCAACCTGAGTGCTTTATTCTTCCCAGGACACTATTTCTGCCTCTCTTCATTTTAATAGTGTTTTCTCCTTGGTCGGTGGTGCGTTTCTGCTTCTTAAAGACCAATCACACCCAGCATAATCCAAGATCACTAGCTTGTCTACAGTTCAAGTGAACTACAAATAGCCGATGCATCTCAACAGAAAATGGTCCACTCCACTCAGCAAGGCAGAAGGCCCATCTCTAAAAAACTTTTATCAAAAGTTACTTTAAAACGAGTCCTGTAAGCCCAATAGTATTACATCATTGCTGCCTCCTTGGTTTGAGGAAAAGTTCAAATCTTAAAAGCACATGTTAAAATTCCCAAATCACATTACTCTGGAAACATAATTGAGTTGAAAAGTCTTTCTATATTAGGATAAAGTTTCTTCTATTCCTTGCATTTGGTATGAAATCTTATAGCCAGTCACTGAGACACAAAGGGTATAGGAGAACAGGAGAGGGATTTCCCTGTACCCAAGCTTCTGAGAGCCACAACTCATAGACGGATTCACGGAGGAACTGTCCACACAAACAGAGAAATGTCTTCTGAATTCAACCTAATATTCTAACAGAGTTATAGGTAAGTGATTTCTGGGAAAATGTAATTAGAAAATGAGCCATACTTAACTGGGGATACTTGCAGGGGAATGGGTAATCCCAGTGCTGCGACTGCTACCACACCAGAGCAGCTCAGCCTCACCCAGCCACACATACGGGGTTTCTAGGCAACAGTGGGGCTCCACCACCTGGGAGCCACACTCCCCCCAGAGCCCATTCCCTTGAATTTCCATTTGGCAATCAGTGGGAAGACTATTTATCCCAGTGAGAATATGATCAAAAATAAATACACAAATAGAGATAAACGTAGGAAATGAACGCCACCTCCAACAAAGTAGAACTTCCCATAGAGCTGGTTGAAGATGGGGGATCTGTGTGTAGCAAGGAAGTACGAGGTATCTCTATTGGGGGGTCATTCAGAAGAGCGTCATTCTTGGCCAGCTAGCTACAGGGTGTGTTTATGATCTACTTCTTTTTAATGACACTGTATTTAGCTATTAAAAGTCATTCCTTAACAAGGACTTTTTAACATTTAAAAGTTTATAATAAATACCATATTAAAATATGTGAATATTTACAACGGGAGAAACGTCAGTGTTCCCATCAGTCACCTCAGCGCTACTTCTTCGATTTCGTCGTCTGCAGGATCAACGGCTTTCACTGCTGGTTCGTTGTCGGCATGCTTTAATCGGTGTCGGCTTGGATTAAAACTTCTCCCTTCACCGAGGAAAAAATCTTCTTCTTCATCGCGGTCTCTACCCCTGCTGCTTCTATCCCCAGGGAGAATATTTAGAGGGTCAAAGTCTGCTCTGCTGGCAGCCAGAGAATGTGGGTCACTGCTTTTAGAAGAAATGGTGCTGCTGGCACTGGCACCAAATAGCTGTTCCATCAAATGAGCCTTTTTCTCTTTTCTTACACTGCCTTTACTAAGTGTTTCCATACTGTCTTCTCTCGGGAAATCCAAAACACCGCTTTTTTGGCTAAAAAGATCTAACTTCTCTGATGTTTTTGCAAATGAAGGTACATAGCTACCAAACATAAAGTCAGCTGGAGAGGCTGGACTTCTACCAGTTCCTGGATCCTGACCCTCCCCTTTTGGAGTTAAAAAACCGATATCTTGCAAATGACGCCCATTATATAATCTCTCCGAGGACTCAGAGAACGGGTATGCTTTGGGGCTTCTCTCTGGGGAGTGCAGTTTTGATCCCAAGTCTGGCAGCAATGGCAGAGGAGGCCCTTTCAGACTCTGGGCGTCCTGGATCTCTCTGCTGATCTCGTCCAGCTTAGCCAGCAGCATCTCCCTCTTCAGCCGCTCCTCCTCCTCCTCTGCCAACCTGTCAATGTTCTGAATGTGGTGCGGTCCCAAGTGGTACCATCCAGTTTCCAATTCTTCCCTGTCCAGTAAAGATATCTTTTCTTTTTGCTTTTTATCAAGTTCTTCTCTTTCCCACTCTGTATGAAATCAAATTTTTAAAATGGGATTTTATAACAGTCAATATTTTTTAAATAGGAAAACTCAACTACCATCTTTAAGAAATAATCGTATTTACCTAGATGGGTATTAACAAGTACAGTGAGAAAGGACATCATGAATTTCATTTCTACACCTGATGTTCTGTGTGTATACATATTTAACACACATCGCACTTAGGATTCACATTTATAGAAAAAAACTGGTTCTTCAAGATAGGGGTGGGGAAAGAAGGTTCCCTTATTTTTTTAAAACTAATATGGTGCTGTATCCTGAATGGTGGGTGGTGGTATGATAAACAAATGGATGGATGAATAGATGGAGCAAAAACTTTTAAACTTAAAAATAAATTAAAATTTTGGAAGTCAGAAGATGCATTAACCTGAATCAGATTAAGAGAAAGCCAAATAAGGGTTTCACACAAACCCCAAATAAGGACCATTCTACCTTAGCAGTGGAGCTGTATCCACCAAGTGTTATTCTTATTATATATGTGACATGCATCATGTATCTGAAAGGTATCTATCACATTTCTATCATATGTGTGTGTGTGAATTCTCCTCCAGATTAAAGGGGACTACACACAGACACACA
>NW_003852502.1:2651672-2668958 GCF_000181295.1 Otolemur garnettii | reverse complement strand
ACACTCCAAGCAGATACCTCCCCCCCACACATACACACATATATACACACACACTCCAAGCAGATACCCCACACACACACCTACACACATATATATACACACACTCCAAGCAGATACCTCCCCCCCCACACATACACACATATATACACACACACTCCAAGCAGATACCTTCCCACACACACATACACACATATATACACACACACTCTAAGCAGATACCTCCCCCCCACACATATACACATATATACACACACACTGCAAGCAGATACCTCTCACACACACACCTACACACATATATATACACACACTCCAAGCAGATACCTCCCCCCCACACATACACACATATATACACACACACTCCAAGCAGATACCCCACACACACACCTACACACATATATACACACACACTCCAAGCAGATACCTCCCCCACACACCTACACACATATATACACACACACTCCAAGCAGATACCTCCCCCACACACCTACACACATATATACACACACTCTAAGCAGATACCTCCCCCCACACACATACACACACGTATATACACACACACTCTAAGCAGCCATGGCTTATGATTTTATGTTCCACTATCTTCAGCTAAAGGGGAAAAAAAAGGTATTCCTCTGTAAGCAGCTATTACATAACTAATAGAATACATTCAAAGATTAGAGTTGGGATCCCTCTTGCCCACACTTGGAAGCCATTTTATCCAGATAGAAATGAATTTATTCTAAAAGCTTCATTTTCCTATCTGAAACTCAGTATTGGCTCACTAAACTTCCACATTAATGGTTGAACATACTAAAGATTTATATTATACATTAAAACTAATGAAAAACTATAGGACTATATTCAGAACCTCATAATTCATTGATTTCCATGCTTAAGCTGGTGTGGGCTAGAGAGTGTCAATAAAGACGACTGTCTTTCAATTGTGCCTCCACTGAGCTTTAGTTCATATACAAAGAATTCCTTCCTTTATCTCAATTTTCCAAAGGTAACGTGTCCTTATTCCTTAGCCCCAAATAACGACTGACTTACAGTCTTCAATTTTTTTTTCTTTCGCTAATAACCGTATTCCAACGGTTGCAGCTCCTGATATGCCCACGCACTGCTACTGCACCAGCCCTGTCTTGTTCTAGACGACCAACTCAGAACGCAGCTGGAAGTCGTTCAGGGAGGTGAACCTTTTCTTTCCCAAGGGACACTGATTCGTCACTTGCTTAAACAAACTCTTTTTCTTACCATCCTCCAGCTTCTCCATCTCCTGTTTTGCAAAACGAAGTCCTTGATCTTTCATGAATTTTTCTTCTCTTTCCACAAATGGATTTAGCATCCTTGCTCCTCCAGGTTTATCTCCCTCCTGGGGTTCCAGGTCCTAGTACACATTTTTTAAAATGCAAGTTCACACATAGAAAAAGGGGAAAAACTATTAAAAATCATAGATTTATCTTCCATAAATATGATTACCAAGTAAGTTAAAAATTAAAGCCAATTTTCAATTAATAAACCAGCAAGTCACAAATTACCACCCTTTGAAAGATACTTAAAAAACACACAGGATTATTTACTTCAGTTAAAATTTTAAAGAAGTCTTTATAAGACATATTAGAATCAGAACAATCGAAGTAAAGCAAAAGCCCTACATAGAGTTCTGAAGAGACAAGTTTCAGAAGTATCCTTGCTTTGTACATTTTCACAGCAAAACCTGATTAATTCAGTTAACCAGAAATGGCTATTGGCCAGCTCTGGCGGCCAACTGAGCCTCTGTTGACTATAAAGGCAAGGACAACTGCATTGACTCTTTCCAGTTTATACTATGTCAAAGCTTCCAATTAACACATTTTATAATATTCAAATCACATCAAAGAGTTATAAACTTAAAATTTGTTTCTTATGGACCTTTTCAAATATGTATGCGTAGTTTTTCTTCATAAAAGTAAAACCTCTCTTATTAGTAAAGACTTGTGTAGTAGAGAATCATATCTTAGTATCCATTTCACCTTCTTCCTTTTAGCAACAATCTCCTGAGGTTTGGCAGGACATGGGGCTGCTCAGCTGGAGGTTACATTTGCAAACCTGCCTGCATCCACACTGGGCCAATGGGAGGTGAGTGGAAGTGTGTGTGCAACTTCTGATCACATTTATGAAAACTGAAGGTGCCTGCCCTCCCCTTCCCATTCCCCCTTCCCTTGGGGTGATGAGCAGCTTCGACCATTAGAAGAGTCCTATGCTCTAAAATGGAAGCTCAGTAAGATAAGAGATGGTTACCATGGAGTAAAGCTGCCTAGAAATCTGGAATTACCCACTGACTTTACTCCATTACAAAAGAAAGACCTGTTTTTTATTTAATCCATTATATTGAGTCTCCTTCTAATAGCAACTTAGCCTGTACTCTAACCTATCATTTGTGAAGCCCTTTATAGTGGGGTGGGTTCAGTTTCAAAGCTTTATAAACTTCATGATTAGTCATTATCACAACCCTGAAAAGTAGCCTAACCCCCATTTTACAGATGAGAAAACTGAGCTCCAAGAAGTCATACAAGTAAATGTTAGAATTAAAATATAACTAAAAAGCAGGTCTAACCCCATCTTTTTTCACTACATCAGGTTGTACTTCTCTTGCTGAATCTTAAGAGTATAAAGACTGATTATTTTTAGTCTTTTAAAGTTAAGAATTATAAGATGAAAATAAACAAACAAGTAAGAAAAGTATACACAGAGGAATGAGGAACCAAATCAGTCCACTCTTTCTGTTTTATATGGCAAAGAGAGATCTCAGGCCCACTGGGAAACTTACAAAGTACAAAAACATATTATATGAAATATTTTAGATCTGTGATATATTGTTTTCTTTGTACTTTAAATTGTAAGCACTAATAATACCCTCATAGAAAAACAAACCTTCAAGTGATTCAGTACGAAAGTCCTTTTAAATGAGGGTCCAACACAATTCCCCCCCAAAAAATTCCACTCTAAGTTAAATGATATAAAGTCAGAATCTGCTGCAATTATCTTGTTCAGCATTCTGTAAAATACTCCTATCCAAGAGGCCAAGAAACATTGATCAAACGCTAACAAATCATTCAAAAACTACAATTTGCTTTTAAACATAAAGCACTGAGAGTTTCCCAAGACTATGTGGGCAGATGCAAGGTACGAAATTTAGAAAAAAATTCTCTTTTACTTCTAACCCAAAAGGTACAATAAATCTTTCTGAAGCCGCTGAGAGATGACACATGAACTAAAAGAGTCAATTCCAAGGAAGCTTATGAAATACACAGAGATCATCTCTTTCTTTTTAAAAGATTAATTACATATCCAACAGATAGAGCACTAGTTTCATTACTGAAACGTTCAAATGTTTGACGTTGTGTTCTTAGGAATAACCGCGAGCCTAGAGTTGAACACATAATCATGTTGTCAAACTCACCGAAGCGAGACGTTCTCGTTCTCCCCATTTGTTTTCATAAAACGTCATCGTTTGTGGTATCATAGGAAATTCTTCCACCTCTGAGTCTTCAGTGGTTTGTACTCCTTTTGTACACAGGTCTGTAAAATCACTCTGGCATGCAGCTACCATGAAAATTAGAAAAGAATTTTTCTAATCACATTGAACAATGCTAAGATATATGGAATCCAAATGATATATTTACTACCGAAATAAGATAATACATGTTTTGCTCAGCTCGATGAATACTTACTATTTTTGTTTCTAATATTTACTGGCCATTATTGATTTGGGGAAAATTCTGATTATAAATGCTATAAAGTTTCTATAAAGTTTAAAAATTTTTGCAATTCACGTAAGAGAGAAATTAAGCCTTTGTTAAAAAGCAAAGGGTTATGTATAACACAAAGTATTTAAAAGCGAAATCACATAACATTTGAGATTTGCTTTAAAATACTCTAGAAAAAAGTTAAAAGAAAGATCAAATAAAATTGGTGAAAAGCATAATTGCTAAAGCTACGTGGTTCATAAATGAAGATTCATTATCCTAGTGTGTATGTTTATATGTTTTCGTTAAAGTTTTTTAAATCACAATAAAGGAATCTCAAGAAATTCTGTAAACCATATTTTTTCCCCTCTCTTCTGAAGAAAAAACTAAAAAAGTTAAAAAGATTTCTGATAATTAACTACAAAAATTTAACTTGTTAGAAGGCTCTCACTCCTGTAATCCTAGCTCTCTGGAGGCCCAGGCAGATAGATTGCCTGAGCTCAAGAGTTCAAGACCACTCTGAGTTATCTCCAATAGCTGGGCCTTGTGGCGGCACCTGTAATCCCAGCTACTTGGGAGGCTGAGGCAAGAGAATCACTTGAGCCCAAGAGTTAGAGGCTGCTGTGAGCTGTGATGCCATAGCACTCTACCTAGGACGACATAGTGAGGCTCTTGTCTCAAAAAACCCCACAAATTTTAAATTGTAAAGAATACATCCAATTTAAATGTGTTTCAGTGTGGTTTTTTCCTTTCCCTTCCATTTCAGAATTAATTTATTATATTATTAATAACTAATTGGCTGTATCAATTTTTCAACAATAATAGCTACTATACCATTTTTTTTTGATGTACGTTCTTTTTCTTTCTTTGGAGAACTCTTTGGCAGACGATTAGAATATATGTTTTTTATATCCAGTTCTCTCTCCTTTTCCTGAAAACAAACTCAATACAATTAAGGAAGTAGAGTCTCAGCTTAAACCAAAAAAACTGACTCTGTCAATCGTTTTTTCCTCTTTTTACTATACGGAAATATCCCTGGCTTAACTTCCTTCTGTAATTACCAGACTACAGAACGCAATATCTCTAATACATTTAGGTTAGGGTAAAGCAGTTATTTTCCCTAAAACATCCCATATGTTCTGGCAATAAAAAAAATATTACAGCAGACTTCATCTTCTGCCCATTCTTACTTGATAGAGCTAGTTCTACCTTAACTGGCAACCAGGCTTAGCCACCGTGACAAATAATTTAGTTAGCACCTCTCAAAAATGGATCCTGAATTATTGATGAGTTAAAAATTAGACCACTATATTTAAATATAAGCTTTCTTGCCATTTTAGAGCTATGGGTTTTTTTCTAAGAATGTGATTAACAAAAATAAAACTCTGCATAAATTTGTACAATTTTGCGCAAAATTTCCACCTATCAATGAGCTCTACATAGAATTAAGAACATTTATTTAATAAAATTAAATAATTTGAATGTTCCACCGAAACACTGTGAAAATAAAATGCATATACATATTTGAGACAACTTTAAAATACTGGATCATGGCATGAGCTGAGGAAGAATACTGAGTAATTCAACTACACAGCAAAAGAAAAATTTAGTTCCCATAATTTTCTTCCAGGATTTTACAGTTTATGTCAGTTACATCATTCACATTAGTATATTCTGTGGTTCACTTGGTGAGAGTGATTATATCAATAAACCTTTTCTAAATGCCAGATAATGTCAGCATTTTAAAGTTTTATTTTACCATCTTACAAACATGAATAGTAATGGTGTTCCAAAATATTTGGCTTTCACATAATATATATTACAACAAAACAATGCAATTTAAAACGAAGTTCTGACCTTTAACTTGTGATATAGTTGCTGTAGCTCCTTTTGGAGAATTTTATTTTCGTCACGAGCCTCATATGCCCTTTTCCTTTCAGCAACTAACTGTCGTTGGAAACTGCTAGTACTCAGCTCCAGGTTTTTTGAGAGCTCCTATATGTACAAACACATAAAAACCAGTACTTTCTTAAAAAAAAAAAAAAGAGTTCAACAGTAAAAACTAGCACATAGCGGTGTCAAAATGATGTTTTTAGGGGTACAAAATGTAAATCAGTCTGGCCTTAGCGTTCACGAATATAACTGGAAAATAGATTTACCAACTATTTAAATAAGGTACCTACCCTATTATTACTTTATTTTCCACAATAATTTGTAACTAAATTCTTAAGCATTTAACTGAAGCACAGATGGATAATTATTTAAGTTGAAGGCAAAAGACAGCCAAACAACAAGATGGGGAACACAGGCTATGAAAATTCCCTGCTTAACAAATAATTAAACACCAAGTCATCTAAAATTATACAGCGCATCTCAAGGTTAACAGAATACCTAGTAAAACATCCCTAAATAAAAGCAATAGCTATTTCCATGGTCTTCAAACATGTTCCACAAAGTTTATGAAAGAATTTAAGTGAAAATACTTTCTTTTAAAACAACTTAAGTTGTTAAAATACCATTTCTAACTTCTTCTTTTTTTTTTTTTTTTGAGACAGAGTTTCACTATGTGGCCCTCAGTAGAGTGCTATGATGTCACAGCTCACAGCAACCTCAAACTCTTGGGCTTACGTTATTCTCTTGCCTCACCCTCCCAAGTAGCTGGGACTACAGGCGCTCACCACAACACTTGGCTATTTTTTTGTTGCAGTTGTTATTGTTGTTTAGCTGGCCAGGGCCGGGTTCAAACCCACCACCATCAGTGTATGTGGCTGGTGGCATAACCACTGTGCTACAGACTCCAAGCCCATTTCTAACTTCTAGATGGGAAAAAAACTTTTATATTATAAATAGTTATTACAAACATATTTATTTTAAAGCATTATGAAATCACAGAGAAAGTTATATAACGAAAAGCAGTTAAAATTCTGTTACACTGTGATAATCGCTATCAACATTTTGGTGTCTATGGTTTGAGACTCTTATTTATTTTTCTGACTAAAATACATACATATGTATCTCACAAAATTCAGTGTTAAGAAACCAGACAGCTCAGTAAAAAAGTGGAGGGCATATTCCAAAACATAATGCAAAGAGATACACAGAGGTATATAGGCACACCAAACAAATACTTCAATATTATTAGCTGCAAAGGAAATGCAAATTAAAGCCACAATGAAACAGCGCTACTCATCGATTAGAATGTCTACAACTAGAAAAAGAGAACACACCAAATACTGGCGCAGATGAGCAGCAGCCAGAACCACGCTATGCTTTTGGCGCTTTTGGTCACACACGCTACGCCATGTGAAATGGCGTGACACTCTGGAGAGCTGGGCAGTAAACACGTACCTGCCAGGTAACATGATCTCTCCACACTTAGGGTTTTCCCCTGGGGCGGGGGTGGGGCGCAGACCTGTGCCCAAAGACTTCTGCAGAAATATTCTTAGCAGTTTTATTTGTAAGAGCCCCCAAACTGGAAACAACCCAAATGTTCAACAAACAATGGACAAAATGTGTGTGGTGTAGATCTACACAGTAAGTATGTTTACTGCTCAGCAAGGACAAAAAATGAACAATTGATATATGTAACATGTTTAAATATCAAAATAATTCTGCTGAATGAAAGAAGCTTGGCATGTAAGGTTAAATACTGTATGACTTCACTTATATAAAATTCTTGAACATGCAAACTAATTTTATATGGACAAAAAGTAGATCAACTGGGGATTAGTGGGCAGGGATTGGCAAGAGGGAGCAAATACAAAGACATTTTAAACACGTTATACATCATAAAAAGCACTAAAATTGAAGTTTACAAGTAAAAAAAAAATGAAGTTTATGGGTTGACAGACATTTGTACAATTTTAAGCCTTTTGAAAAGCATAACCAAAATGCCCTTGGGAAGAGCTGTAACATTTACATTCTCTTTGAAAGTCTAGCAGCCTTTATTTTACTTCATTCTTGCAGTAACTGAATATTATAGCTCTTTAATCTAGCAGATTGGCCCAAAAAGGAAATAATTATTTTAGCTTGTATTTCTTTGATTACTACTAAAGTTAATTTTCATGTTTATTGGCCATCCATATTCTTTGTGAAATGTGTTTATAATGTAATAGGAATCTAAAATGTAATGACAAAGTGGGGGGAAAGCAAATTGAAAAACAAAAACAAAAAAGCTAGGGATGTTCAGAACTGACGATTTAAAGAGAGATATGGAATTAGAAAAATTACCATGAAAACAATGATCAGGAAAGAATCATCAAAGAATGCTACATTTTGATGAGAAATGAGATACTTACATATTCCTAAAGCAGCTCCTCACAGACTGTTTACTGGTTTCCTTGTAAGGGAAGCACAGTAGATATAGCAGACAAAGACAACCACCCTCCGAGTGGTGGTGTTTTATGCACGTCTCTGTCTCATACCCCACCACCTGCAGCGTTACCATGAAGGGGCCAGGCGAGCCCTCTACGCCTCTACAAGTGGCATCTTTTTTTTTTTTTCCTGATAGTGACCCTCTGTCACCCTGGCTAGAATGCAGTGGCATCATCATAGCTCACTGCAAGCTCAAGCTCCTGAGGTCAGGCAATCCTCCTGCTTCAGCCTCCTGAGTAGCTGGGACTACCGATGCTTGCCACCATGCCCAGATAATTTTTCTATTTTTTGTAGAGACAAGGTCTCACTCTTGCTCAGGCTGGTCTCCAGCTCCTGACTTCAAAGAGACCCTCCTGCCTTGGCCTTCTAGAATGCTAGGGTTATAGGCATGGTCCACTGTGACCAGCCATGACATCTTAAAAAGGAAATAACATCACCTATTCAATATTTACACAAAGAATGCAAAAACCTCAGTCTAATCATAATCAAACATTAGAGAAATACAAAATTCAGGATATTCTATTAAATAAAGAAGGGAAGAGGACAGTATCTTCAAAAAATGCGAATGTCATTAAAAAGATGACAAAAGTATGTATATATGTTCCAGATAAAAGATGGTCAATGACCTGGAAAATTCAGCGCAATCCCTGACTCTCGCCTGGAGCTTTCACTGAGGGAGGGACGGTGCTGTCAACACAGTGCCCGGCGTGGTACCATTGCTCATGATGGCGTCTTCCCATCAGGGATTATTTTCTTACTGAAATATATTTTTCTTTCTTGAGAGCTTCTGAGTGACAAATGTTTTAGTCTTTAAAAAGGTAACAAGTCAGACAAACAAATACTGTTAAAAAAATTAAGAAAGGTTTAAGACATTAAGTCAACTGAAAAAACTGTACTGTGGCTGGTAGATTAGAGGAAAATACCATACAAATATAAATCACGGTACAACCTTCATTGTACTACGGTTATAGGAGGGCTTATCTGGATTCTGAAAAAACACATACTGATACATTTTCAGGTAAAGAGCTGTTGTACACGACTTACTGTCAAAAGAAAAAATTCTTGTGAATGTGTATTTGACACAGAGAGGTCACACGAGAGAACATGTGTGCATATGATAACACAAATGGGGTAAAATGTTAACAATAGAAGAATCTGGGTTATGTGTGTAGGACTGTTCTTTGTACTAGTTTTAATTTGCAACTCTCTGTAACCTTGAAATTATTTCCATATAAAAAGTTAATTTAAAAAATCCTACCCAGAGATAATTTTGGTGCAAAACAGGAAACAATTCAACTTAAAGAAAAATGCATTTAAGGGTGCTAGAGATAGTACAATACTCAAATTCCAAATGGTCCTAACTACCAACCTAGAACCCGGGCAAGAACAAGTAACACCATCATTCAAGAGTAAAGATAAAATATTTTCAAAGACAAAAAATTTTGCGACTCAGAAGCTCTCAATGAAAGAAAAATATATTTCAGTAAGAAAGAAAGAAATTCCTGAAGGAAAGAAATAATGAACAACAGTAACCTGCAGGAACAACGGGAAGCCTAACAAGTACGTAAAAACAGGAAGAAAGGGTTAAGGAGAAACTACACTGAGTCAGACAACAGCAGGTGGAAGATGACAGGAGGAGAATCTGCAAAGGGTTCTACCTTCCTAACAGTTTAAGAAAGAGGGTTAACTAGTTTAGATTTCCTCGATACAAGTACACTTTAAAAACTTAAGGTTAAACTCTAAAAGAATGGAAAAAGCATGTGTCACTCTGAAGACGGCAGAGAAGCAGAGTAGAAAGAAAAGACAAGAAGGAGAAAAAAGGCAGAAAAGATTATAATTTTATTTTACAGATTATCCGCGTAGATCCAAATATCTCCGTAGTGGTAACAAAGGTGAATGACTAACTTTGTTGAAAAAGAGAACGTTACGTTGTGTTTTCTCCTTAAACATTTAGCCAACGATTACCCGAGCACAGAGATGACGCAAAAGTAGAGGGTACAGTAAAAAAAAATAACTTATTAGATGAAAGTGCTAAAAAGAAAACCAGTGACAGTGAAACAGGCTTTAAGACAAAATGCAGAGAGGAGTAAGAAGTTACTATTTAATGATTAAAATTAAAATTCACCAGAAAAGTAAAACAACCTTGAACATGTGTCAAGTTTAATTCTGAACCTAAAAAATAACACAGTTCTAAACATGCTAATTGCTTGGCACGTTTTAAAAAGAAGAGACGTATATATATTTGTTATATTAGGAATAAAAGTGGGGAATCTATAGAAATGGCAGATATTTTAAAAATCATAAATAATAAGAAAAACTTAGTACCAACAAATACAAAATCTGAGATGAATAATTTTCCATAAAATATAAATTATTCCAAGTAACTAAAAAATAACTACAATCCCTAAATCAATCTATAATTATGAAATGAAGCAGATAAATAGAAACGAACAGAAAAGTAAAAACAAACTCCCAAATAGGCACCACATCTAAATGCTTTCAGACGTGAACTCTAACACAGTTTAAGAAATACACATCCCTGTCTTTTCAAATGTGTAAAAAAGAACAGAAAGAAGAAGAAACTACACATCATTCTTGAGAATTTATATAATTTTGATGTCAAAACTGGATAAGGACAGCTTGAAAAATAAAGTCATAGGCTATTCTTATATATGAATATTGCTGCAAAAATCCCAAACAAATATTAGCAAAAGAAATTCAGCAATTTGTAAAAATTTTATCATGATTAAGCAGCATCTATCCAAAGAAAGAAAAGAGTATTTTAAGATTAAAATTATATAAATGTATTGTCATATGTTAAATAAAAGCATTTGACCAGTTAAAAGGTATTTGAGCATTTGATAAAATTCAACACAATCCATGATTTAAAACAAAACCCCCAGCAAGTTAGCAATAGAAAGAAACTTCATCATGTCTAACTCCATGTGTATAAAACATTCACACTGAAGAGAAAGATCCAGAAAGATACACACTAAAATATTAAAAATGGTAAATCTGGATAGTAAGAATGTTAAGTTTTATCTTTTTATTTTCCTCTAATTTTTTATAATGCACATGTATTACTTATAACAATAAAAATATAATTTCTGAAAATGTTTAAATATAAAATAAAATAGGTAGAAAACATATCTAACAACTGCAGAAAAACAGTCACTTTTGAGGAGGGAGAGCAGACGGGGGTCTGGAAGAAGGATCTGAAAGTCTGATGCCACACGGTATTCTACAAAATAAGATGTAAAGCAAAAATTTTAAAATATCAAATAGGTACAGGAATGTTTTAAATATTCTCTTATCCACATTTCCAAAATATTTCATAAGGAAAAAAAATTAAGACAGCATGAGAAGCACAAACAGTAGCATGTTTGGTTGGAGGACCATGGATCTTTTCCCCCACATCACTGTAAATTTTAAAATGTCTTTAAACAAATGTTTCAAAAATTTTAAAAAATATATAAAAATACTTGTAACTTTTTTCCAGAAGGAAAATCACAGCACTCTTTAACAGGGAGAAATAAAGAATTAACATAATTTAACAATTTTCCAAGCAATCCCAAAGACTAACCTTTACTTGTTTTTATTAATTAATAAAGCAATATATACTTAACAATACCGCCCTTGTTAAAACAGGTCTATAAACGTCAGTTGTTTTAATCTCTGCTCAGTGTTGTTACAACGCAATTCTAAAGACTTAGAGCTTTACGTAAGGAAGGACTTTAAAAGGTCATCTCCTCGGTCCCCCATCTAGGAATGCCTCTCACAATATCCCTAGCAGGTTAGACACTGAGCTGCGCACAATACTTTCAGTGGGAAAAAGCTTCTTAATTCAAATTCATAGTTCGACAACTCCAGTTATTAGGCAGTTTTCCTCACGAGAGAGTAGAAACCGTTTCCCAGTAGTCATCATTAGGTTTGCATTGCCCCAGGAGCACCCATCAGGTCACTGCTCCTCTTCCACACACACCGGCATAGGCATACGTAATAAAGCAAACCACACCTTCCTTTCAGCTTATCCATGATTCCCTGGTTTTTCCACTGTCTCTTAAACCCCAGTTTTTTCACCTCCTGTCCTGCCTGTCCTCTTTACTCTCCAAATGTCAGTTTGTTACCTAAAATTTCATACCCATTGTTATAAGTAATCTGACTGGTAAAATTGAAGTTATTATTACCTCCTAGGACAGGGGAGCCACCCTACTTGGTCAGCTATTCTCCCCTTCAGATAACTTTCAAGCAGCAATATGAATACAGAATCGTAAACTAAAACACCTGATACTTTTCTTTTTAACTTGAATTACCTTCAGATAAGGTCTCCCCATAGGATACTCATAAAATAAACAGAAAAAAAATTGAGCACCTAACAGTTTATCACCATTAAATTTTGTCTTACTTGTTTTGGGCCAGATTTTGAGCCCAGATCAATTCAACCTTGATCTTGTCATCCACCGTAAAGCTGTCCCCTCCTATTTCTGAACCTGTCATGAATGCCATTTTATTTCATCAATAGGATCCATCTATTCATTCTTTTAAGAAACATTAATTTTATGTCAGTATGCCAAATGCTGCAAGTACAAAATCAACTAAGACTTGCTCTTATCATTAAGGAGCCTGGTGAACATGCTGGAAGGGATAGGGCCTGAGATGGCCCCTGAAACACACACCTAGGAACCTCCTCTCCAAGTTGACAGCTATTTACTTATCCGTACCCTTCACTGATCTAATTGTCCACATTTCTCCATTAAAAACCAAACATGAAAGACTTCCTGTACTTACTGTGTTATATGTGTATCTACTATCTAGTGGAGACAGCATAGTTACAGCATGTGGATATACAGCACACGCGTCTATATACAGTACGTCTACACATATGGAGTGGAGTCTAATACGGATGGACAGTATACAGTACCTAGGTCAAGGTAGCAGAGGAATGTACTGGTCTAGCAATCCTAAGGGGGAAAAAAGTGAAAACAGCTCTAAGTGAGCAATAACTTCCAAATATATTCAAATTTGGTAAAACCAGCATCAAGCTTCCTGATTGGTAATTTCTTTTTTTTTGAGACAGGAGCCTCAAGCTGTCCCCCTGGGTAGAATGCCGTGACATCACAGCTCACAGCAACCTCCAACTCCTGGGCTCAAGCGAGTCTCCTGCCTCAGCCTCCCAAGTAGCTGGGACCACAGGTGCCTGCCACAATGCCTGGCTATTTTTTGGTTGCAGCCATCATTGTTGTTTGGCGGGCCCGGGCTGGATTTGAACCCGCCACCTTGGGTGTACGTGTCTGGCGCCTTAGCCACTTGAGCCTCAGGCGCGGAGCCGCTGATTGGTAATTTCTAACACATACCTCTGCCTACCTCTGAAAACACTGGTACTTGCTTTTCCTCACTTTCTTATTTCTCGTCTTAGTACGCTAACCAAGGCTCTGAAATCACACTCGCAAGGTTCCTCATTCCTCTGGGGTACCCTTCATCTGAATCTGGAGACTGAGCTCATTTAAATGAGCTATTTCTGTCTTATTACTTCTTCATTTTCTCTGGGCAAGATAAGATAGAAGCAAACTCACAATCCAAAAGTCACGCTTCCTCTCTGCATTATAGGTCTGCCCTCAGGAGCAGGCCTCGTTCCTCTTGTTCTAATGAAATCTGTTTTTTAAAAAATGTTTGCAAGCCTCTCCTTACTCTGAGCTTCTGTCTTCCAACACAGCTAGATTTTATTCCATGGTATTCATCACAGCATTTACTACAGCAGCAAAAGTAAAACAGATTTTAGAAGTGGTTCCTGCCCTACATATCACTATAAACAATTAGCTGATATGACAAACTTTGAAAAAATGATTTGTATCTTTTATAGTTTATAGATGATTTAATCAGAAGATCTTGATGAAATAACCAGAATTTCAATATTTTAATTCATACTGTATTAAAAATTGTGAAAAAACACAAAATGTACCAACACAAGGTGGCCATAAAGTTGGTGTACAGTTTTGAATTGCACACTATTTTAAGTTTCACATGAACTTTATGGTCCCCTATATAAGGAGAAACTATTGCTCAGCTTTTAAATATATGATAAAAATCCAAAGATTTTACTAGGATGGTAATAGAGCAACCGAATAGGAGACAGAAGACTGCAATTCTTCCCACACATGTGGTTCCAGTGACCTTGAAGGCAGCACGTAACACGTCTGTCTCCGTGTGCTCACAGCTCGGTGTTTGGGAGGTGTTTCAGAGGCTGCTTCAAGAAGCTGGCAAGTGATATGGGGAGGGGGGAGGGAGGGGGGAGAGGGGGTAGGAAGAGGGAATCGAGGGTTCACTTCTGTGGTTCATCTTGCAAGGGTACAAGTGAATCTTTATATGAGTAGAATATGAATGTTTTGACATAATAACTAAGAAAGTTACATGAAGGCTATGTTAACCAGTTTGATGGAAGTGTCTTGGATTATGTATGAAAACACCACACTGTACCCCCAAAGTGCATCAATGTACACAGTTACCATTCAATAAAAAAAAAAAACAGTGCAATCAAAAAAAAAAAAAAAAAGAAGCTGGCAAGTGAGTTTCTGAAGCCTAACTCAACAATCACCACCACAGTTCAGCCTTTATGTGGCTGCCTGTGAATAACTGCCAAAATTTGAAAAATCAATAAACCAAATCAGTAGTTTCAAACCTTAAAAATAAAAACAAACTTCAAGTCCACTGGGCACAATTAAAACCACTGTATTAAACGAGTTCTCTGGTCCTTTCAAACTCTAGAATGCTACTATGATTTGATGTATTCACTTCTATTTAATGTACTTTTAGTGCATTTCTTTCTTATTTATTTATTTTTTTTACTGATCTATTAGGTACCTGATCAGTTCCAGGCACTGAGCCAGACTCATTACAAACTTTCTCTAACACTGTTGATCACCATTTGCAAAGTTTTACAGACCTGAAAAAGGCTCAGATATGGCTCACATTACAAAGCTAGAATGGTGTATAACCAGAATTTGAACCTTATTTGTTTATATAACATGTATATGTATAAAATTCCACATTTTACTGGGAACTTAACAGGTTAAGAGGTAGGTGTTAGTTAATAACATAACTAAAATATAAACTAGTTTTTATTTGACCTTCAGTTCTAATCTAATAATTTCTTTTTATTTTTTATTAAATGATAGCTGTGTACATTAATGCAATCATGGGGTACAGTATGGTGTTTTCATATACAATTTGAAATATTTTCATCAAACTGGTTAACGTAGCTTTTGTGTCATTTTCTTAGTTATTGTGTTAAGACATTTATATTCTACTCTTAGATTCACTTGTACCCTTGTAAGATAAACCATAGAAGTGATCCCTCCAGCCACCAGGAGTAGGCTGCATTCTGTTCACATATCCAGTTAGGGTACAGTTCACTCTGCACGGAGAAACCTTTAAGCCAAACTCAAAGGAGGCAGCTTTACACTGAATTTAATTTAACATTAGTAAGGGAAGGGCTCATCTCTTTATTTCTACACAATGATATACTATGCAGTCTTTAAAAAGTACAAAGCTAATTGTGTGCCTCTGTGTAAAAATATATATGTGTATATGTAAAAATCACACACACACATAATAATATGTAAAGAGTGTCCAAGTATACTTTCCAGTGATAAATGTGTGTTGAGCAGTGTGTACGGAACGCTCACATCTCTGGTTAGACAATGAAAAAGGGCACTGACACATGGACATGAGCCTGCACCGGTACAGACAGCTTCTTAACAGCGATTGCTTCTTGGGAAGGGGCCTAGAAGCAGAACACAAAGGAGGAATGTTTCATTGTGTATCTCCTTGTATTATTTGAATTTTTTAAGCCCCTCTTTAGTGCCTACATTACTTTTTCAATAGAAAAAATATCTTAAGTATTAACACAAAGTTGCTTTAACAATGGTTCTACCTAAATGGATAGTTCTGAAGGATCCTGCAAAATTTATTTTCTGAAATGGTTTTAACCTTTACACTTCAATCATAAATCTCATAATTTCACTGTAAATCTTCTTCCTCCAGAAATGATAAAACATATATATATAAATAATAAAACATAGCCAATTCTTATTATATAATAAAGAAAATAAAATCTCAATGAATGATATTTTACTTTATAAGCAATTCCTTTTCAACACTAGAAATTTTTCATCTCAATACGATATAGATTATAATGGGATTTAATTGGGTGACAAATATAGTTTTAACATTTTTGGTTTCAGGTTAACGTGAGGGTACAGACAACCAGGTTACAATGTTTGCATTTGTTAGGTAGAGTCCCTTTTATAGTTGTGTCCTGCTATAGAACATTCCTGAAATGACAAAATTACCGAGATGATGAACAGATCAGTGGATGCCACAGGTTAGAGAGGGAGAAGGTAAGAGGTAACTGCGGCTGCAAAAGGGTGAGCCGGATCCTTGTGACGGAACTGCCTGTGTGTTGACTGTGGTGGAGCTCAGAGAAATCTATACATGTGATAAAATCACACAGAGCCAAATGTAAACACAGACACATGTAAAATTAGGGCAAGCTGAGTATGGCTGATGGGGATGAACTCATCACAACTGATGTATCATAGTTATATAATATGTTTTTACTGGGGGAAACTAGGAGAAAGGTACATGGTATCTTCCTATGTAACTTTCTTGTAACTACATATCCATCTACAATGAACTAAAAATAAAAAGTTAATTTAAAAACTTCTTAACATCCAACATAAAAAAAATTGAGGACACTATATGGTTAACTATGTCAAAGACTCACCATCACAGACGACTGGTTCTCATGCACCAAATAAGCAGCTGTGTGATTCACCCCCGTCCATAAGCCAGAATACACAGGCCTAGCCCCGTTTCCTCCCTTCCTTCCTTCCCTCCTGCCCCACCATTCATCAACCCCCTTGATAGCAGGCTACAGGAGAGAACTGCGGGATATGGGGAGGGGGTGTGCGTGTGTGTGCACATGCATGTGTGCTGTCCGTGTGTGTGCATGTGTGTACGTGCATGTGTGCTGTCCATGCGTGTGCACGTGTGTACATGCATGTGTATTGTCCATGCGCGTGTGCAGGTCTGTCCATGCATGTGCGCTGTCCATGCATGTGTGCAGGTGTGTGCATGCATGTGCGCTGTCCATGCATGTGTGCAGGTGTGTGCATGCATGTGCGCTGTC
>NW_003852502.1:2648154-2651340 GCF_000181295.1 Otolemur garnettii | reverse complement strand
ACATGCATGTGCGCTGTCCATGCGCGTGCGCACGTGTGTGTACATGCATGTGTGCTGTCCATGCACGCGCACATGTGTACATGCATGTGCACTGTCCATGCGTGTGCACGTGTGCACTGTGGTTTCATGTTCTCACTATATTTGTAGTTTTATACACACACATACTTAGTTATTTGCCATATTCATCAGTTAGCATTCTAGGCTCTTCATTCCTAACTTCAAAATCCATTCTGTGGCACATTTTCCCTTAAAAATAATAAAATATTAAGCTATTTGTTGTTTATGGTAATAACTGTTTCTAATCCCCAAGCTGACCCTACCTCATGAATAAGGGGCCCTTAAGAACAGTTTCCATACGTTTGCTCTGCACTTTGAGCTGGTCATCAGCAGAGCCTATTTATCTCTCCTGTGTATCTAACAGAAGATAATAATTGCAAATTTTAGAGAATAAATTAGGCACTTTTCTGGCCACCGATGTACACTGTATTTAATAAACCACTGTCTCTGTGTGTCTACTACAATAACAGACATGGCATATGATACAAACTAAGTAACATGGCATGTACTAAAAATATCTGATTAATATATCACAGAAATCTAATTTATTTATAGTTCTAAGCTTCCTTTGCTCAGAGAACCTTCACAGTAGGCATTATTCCCATACTTCTGCTTTCCAAACTACTTCTCAGTTTTAAGCAACAGAACCTGACCCAGGGCTTCCTTTGATCTATATATAGCAGACAGTATCTAATATAAGTTTCCTGTGTAAAAGTCATGGTATTGAACTCTTCCTCTCTCCATTCAAGAAAGAAACATTTTTAAAAGATCTGTACTCTCACACTAGTGACTCAACATTCTCCTACCCAATCTCCTATCAGTTTTATTTTGGGGAGCAGGAGGATCCCCTGCCCTGAGAGGTGCGATCAGTCTTTAACAAATAATATGCAAAGAAATAAAAACAAAAACCATCATTCATGTGGCATTTCTTACCTAACAGCCCCAAAAGGTTGGACGGCTATAATAGATGGCTATTACAGCATCTTTTTTAACTTTAGAGAAATAATCCAATAACGAAATAGAATATTTTCCCAAAATGACTAGATCCAAGGAATTCAACATTCATCCGTCAACGTGTCTCATTAACGCACACTGTCTTGCTCTTACGAATACAATCTTACATGTCACTCTTACTCAGATAATACTAGAAATAGTTTTCATTTCCAAGCAAAGATTAAAGTGCAGTGAGCAGTTTGAACAGAGTACGTTAAATGCCCCGCCCAAGACAGCACCAGTAGAGCTGTAGAAAATTTACCTTAATTTTCCTCTCAGTGTCGTCTAACTTTAATTCTGCTGAAACGAGTTTCTTTGCCAAATCGTCCCGTTCGGGTAGATGTCTAGCTTCAGAGATCTTTTTCAGTTTCTGTAAGGAAAATTTTGTCCTAAAGAGTTCACTTTCTGCATCCTTCACCCTTTTCTCAGTTGCCCGCTCTTTGTCTTGAGATTTTCTTAAGCGTTCTTTGAGAGCTGTGATCTCATTGTTATGACGAACTATAAGCTGTGAGATCTCATTTTCTGCATCCTCATACTTATTCAGAGCTCTCTCCTGTCTGTACTGAAGCCTTTTCAAAGATTTATTTTCTTTTAATAGCTCGGCTAACTTGCCCTGGAGTTCACACACTTCATTCTGCAATTCACTGATTTTTAGCAGTCTTGAAGAAAGGACCCGTCTTGTAACAATGTCCGCAGCATCCTTCCGAGGTGGCTCTCTGTTGAGGCTCTGGGAGCGAAATCCCACCTTGACTTCCTTTCTGTTCGGTAGGCCCTTAGGGCTTGGTTTCCTAGAGGCTAAAAAGAAATAGTAGTTATGTAAAGGGAAAGCTGTACCAAGTGTAATGTTATTTATTCATCCTACCACAAATGGGTCCAGAACATTCTTTATTCTTGTCTCTAAAAATGGATTTTATAATATTTCATTAAGTATCAGGTTTCATTTAGCACTCTAAATATGTTTCTATTAAGAAATATTTGCTGAATTTTCTGAAAGGTTAATAATACTCCAATCCATCAAAAATTACATCCCAATAGTTTATGTAGAATTATTCTACATTGCTAAAAGATGGCAGTATCATGCTGTGGCCATTTGTAACTTCATAGGTAACATGGCAAGTCAGAATTCAAACACGGAGGGCACCCATAGCTCAGAGGCTGGGGCGCCAGCCACATGTTCCAGGGCCAGTGGGCTGGAACCTGCCCCAGGCCTGCTTAACAAACAAATAAACAAAAAATAGCCGGGCATTGTGGCAGGCACCTGTAGTCCCAGCTACTCAGGAGGCTGAGGCAAGAGAATCACTTGAACCCAGGAGTTTGAGGTTACTGTGAGCTATGATGCTACAGCACTCTACCCAGGGTGACAGAGTAAGGCTTTATCTCAATAAAAAAAAATTCAAACATGGACACATGGACATCATTAGTATTCACATGGTGCATAACAAACATTGGAAAACACATTATCACTTGTGCCTAGACATTTGTGATTATTTGAAATGTGAAAACATGTATTTTCTCTAAATTAATTACAACTTTATTTGGGGACAGGATAACAGCATAAGGTACAGAGCAGAAGATTTAGGACTTAAAGTTATCACCTAGTAACCCCTGGGGAAGTTCAATTAAACCTTTCCAAGTCTATTTTCCCAACCCACATAATGAGGATAGTATCACCAACATAATTAGGTTGTAAGCAGAAAGTTCTACATATTCTCTGAAGAACTCCATCTCAGGGCAGCGCCTGTGGCTCAGTGACTAGGGTGCCAGCCACGTATACTGAGGGTGGTGGGTTCGAACCTGGCCCCGGCCAAACTGCAACAACAACAACAAAAAATAGCCAGGCATTGTGGCAGGTGCCTGTAGTTCCAGCTACTCGGGAGGCTGAGGCAAAAGAATCACCTAAACCCAGGAGCTGGAGGTTGCTGTGAGCTGTGACGCCACAGCACTCATGGCAAAGTGAGACTCTAAAGAACTCCATCTCATTTTCAGTGGTTGAAAATGTCAAATAACAGTCAAGTGTGATTTTAAATGCTTTCTCTGGGTTTTTGTGTGTGATAACTCAACTTAAAAATACCTGATATAGGCTCGGGGCCTGTGGCTCAAGTGGCTAAGGTGCCAGCCACATACACCTAAGGTGGC
>NW_003852502.1:2645333-2647017 GCF_000181295.1 Otolemur garnettii | reverse complement strand
TTAAATAAAATATATTATTAAAATCAATTTCATTTGTTTTTATTTTTCTAACATGGTTATTAGAAAATACAAAATTCCATTTGTGGCTTGCATTTGTGATTTGCAGTATATTTCCACTGCATAGCATTACTTTAAGAATATAATTTTAAACTGGAAGTGGCTATCATTTCAAATTTTCTTTCTTTTCCAGTATGTGTATTAGCAGAGTCTGGGTATCTATTATAAATACACTATTATGAAATATGTACTCAGCCCTTAGAATAGCAGAAACTTTATACGTAAAAGTGATGAAAGGTGAATGTGAATTGTTCCAAATCTCTGATTTTATGTATAAAATTACATTACTCAGAAAATAAGACTTCACATAAAAAGCGACTTGTTTTATTTGAAAATTAAAACCTAATACTTTAGGAATCAAGATAAAAATTTTTCACTAATACTTTTTCAACTATTTAGTCAGATACAAAAGGGTTTCCACAGCCAACTTCTTGACATCCTAAAACTCTGAACTTTATCATTTAGCATATTCCACTAATATAACTACAAATGGATCATTCACCTGAACACATAAATATTTCCCAGGTTTCATCTACCTTTTTTAATTTTCACTTTTCAAATTATCAAAATGAAATATGGTGCAAAGAGGACTGAGAAGAAAGAAGACTGGCTGTGGGGCCTGTCACTCTTCATCTCCCTCTTGTTAAGTCAGCACCAAATAGTGGGTGGGAAAATAGTGCTTTTTCTTCCTTTAAGTGTTAAAAATAAACCCAACTCATATAAACAAATGGAGGAAAAATAAACTACATCTCTACCCCAAAAACCAACATATGTTTATATTACTGATGAAACAAAGAACGTGTAGATAATAGACAAACATGTATAACCAAAACTATTATTACATTTCATTATATATAAATTCTAATAGAGCACCAATTTTACTTTAAAAATAATAAAACACAATGCTTGGCACGGTGACTCACATCTGTAATCCTAGTACTTTGGGAGGCTAAAGTGGGAAGATCACTTGAGGTCAGGAGTTTAAGACCAGCCTGAACAAGAGTGAGACTCCCATCTCTACAAAAAAATAGAAAAATTATCTGTTGTGGTGGTGGGTGCCCATCATCCCAGCTACTCGGGAGGCTGAGGCAGGAAGATCACTTGAGCCTAAAAGGCTGAGGTTGCTGTGAGCTGTGATGATGCCACTGCACCCTAGCCTAGGTGGCAGTGCAAAACGTGACAAACAAATAAACAAACAAATGCTGGAAATTTAAAAAGTAGAGATGAATATGTTACCAAAGAGGGAAATCTGCAGATTCAATTATTTCAAGATCCTGTTTTAATCACATTTGTTTTTTCTTTGGTTTACTCTATACTATTCCAATTTAAACCAAGAGAAATGAAATTAGTGTTTATGGAAAGGTCTCAGTTTGGTCCTGTTGCTTGGTCTAAGAGTAGGGTGACCAGACGTCCCGATTTTGGCGGGACAGCCCCACTTTTCAACAATTTGTCCCGTGTCCCCCGGCGTTTTAAAAAAGTCCCGATTTTTGGAAAGAATGCACCAACGGGCTGGAGAACAAGAAGGGAAAATACGGGTTTTCGGCGGCCATATGGCCATTTCACCAGAATATGAGTTTTATATTATTTTTGTTAATTTTATAATGTTAAACTGTAATAAATAATTGCT
>NW_003852502.1:2635124-2645173 GCF_000181295.1 Otolemur garnettii | reverse complement strand
GCTCCGCCCCCGGCCATGTTGTCCCGCCTTACAGATGTTAGAATCTGGTCACCCTATCTAAGAGACAAATTATCACAGATTTTAATTCAAATAACAGTGTGAAGTAGAAAACAGAACAACTCCGGCTGAAGACAGTAATTGAAATTTTCCGAGTGATGCTGAACAGTTTTTCACAGATTTTCTTAATTATGTCCTTAAATAAGGTTAGCTGTGCAAAGTTCCAACTCCTTCACTGGGTGGCCTTCTAAGTTGCTTCTGAGAACAAAGGAAAAACTGAAGTACAGGCAGTCCCCAAGTTACAAATGAGATAGGGTCTGTAGTTTTGTTCTTAAGTAGAATTGGTATGTAAGTTGGAATAGGTACTTACACCTATTACCTAGTGGCCTCATTTCCTGAGTGTGACCTGTACATAAGTCAGATGTTTGTAACTCAGGGACTGCCTGGATTCCTTGTCAACCATGCCCTATTATTTCTTGGGAAAAACAGGTATTAACCCTAAGATTTATTTGTTCTTAATCATACAGTAAAAGTTTAACATCATGTCAAGCTCTCAGCTACAAAATTATAACTAGAGCTCCTCACTGTGACTTAGAGATAGAGACCGTTGAGAAGATAAATTGAAAACACTATACTGGAAAACACAAAAAGAAAAAGAAAAAGCAGCACCCCGTGGTTAGAAGTATGGATATCCCTGAGCGGCTAGACTGGGGGGACATGAAAAGTTTCCTTACAAAAAGAATACATACTCTGGTAGTTTACAGTGAGCAAGTGTTGTTTTTCAAAGTAAGAGTTTATAAAGGCAAATGATACCTTTGCTTAAATCTTTTCAATGGCTAACTATTCCCCACATAGTCAATATATTAGCATAGGATTCCAGGTTTTCATTATGTGGCCCATTTTCCTTTTCATCCCCCAATTTCATCACTCCCTACCTTGCCATCTAAACTTTCACCATTTTAAGCTACCATTGCTATAACTGCACCACATTTATTAGTACGTACTGTAATTACCTCATTTGCCTTAGCCTACGTTGCTGTGCTGTACTTAAGAGACCTTTCATACTTTATTAGTAGGTACAGTGGAGTTTTCTCCATCAGAGACTTATTGAGACAAAAAGAGATTTTCAGAAAATTATAAAATCAAATATGTATTAATATCTAGTTCCACACTAGTGCCATTTTAAAAATAAAAATTATTTCTAATGATAAATCCATTTTCCATTGTAATACACTTAAATAGAAAACAAATTAGACTTGTGGTCCAAGTCTCCAATCCCATTCTTAGTTTTAATTTGAACTTTTACAGTAAATAGTACATTATCTAGAGTAATTTTATTTAATCTATAAAAATGCTCCTTAGCCACTTTATTCAATGCCTTTCACCACTTTTAGAAAATCAAGATACAGAAAAGTATAAATGTTTTATAATTCTTTTTTGCCTTTATAATCTGATCTTTATTTACATCAGAATCCCAAAGAAAAGTATTTATTTAGGAAGAAGAGACAACAAAATAAGCAGCCTTAGCTATGTTACTTTCTTATTTATATACATATGTGCATGTGTATGTGTATATATATATTTTTTTCTTTTTTTTGAGACAGAGTCTCATTATGCCCTCTGGGTAGAGGGCTGTGGCATCACAGCTCACAGGAACCTCAAACTCTTGGGCTTAAGCGAGTCTCCTCCTTCAGCCTCCCAAGTAGCTGGGACTACAGACACCTGCCACAACACCCGGGTATTTTTTTGTTATACTTGTCATTGTTGTTTAGCAGACCCAGGCCAGGTTTGAACCTACCGGCCCCAGTGTATGTGGCTGGCACCCTAACCACTAACTATGAATACCGAGCCATATTTTTTTTTTTTTTTTGAGACAGAGTCTCACTCTGTTACCCTGGGTAGAGTGCCATTGCGTCATAGTTCACAGCAACCTCAAACTCCTGGGTTCAAGTGATCCTCCTAGCTAGGAGCCTGCCACAGCACCCAGCTATTATTTTAGAGATGGGGGTCTCATTCTTGCTCAGGCTGGTCTCGAACTCCTGAGCTCAAGCTATTCTCCCACCTCTGCCTCCCAGAGTGCTAGGATTACAGGTGTGAGCTACCACACCTGGCCTCTTGTATATACTTTGTAATTCTTATAACAAAGAGTTATGGTATTGTGTAATACCATTCTTTAACATTATATTATATTATTTAAGTTTATATAAACATTATATTATTTAAGTTTATATAACCATTTATATAAGTTTATAAACACATAACCTATCTAATGTAAATCAGTCCATTTCCATATATATGACATACATCCTAATAGAAGGGTTTTATCATATAAATTTTCCTTAAGTACTAAAAATGAATCTTCTAAGTCCACCAGTCCCTTGTAAAGAATACTTACCTTGGTGATACACCTGGCTATCTGAAGTCTGTTTTTTATAATTTTTCCCCTTAACACGTGGAGGTGAAGAATCAACCAGTGATGACTGGCCAGAAGACTGTGGTGTAGTTCCAAAATCAGAAGAATAATAATAATGGCGTTTGTCTGTCTGTCTTTCTTCATCACTATCTGAACTTCTTGCTTTTTCCCCCATTGTTTTGAAAAATGGTCTCTTTTCACATAATTTCAAAGATTCGTTTCTCCAGAAATGTCTATGACAACACTGAAGAACAATTTCATAAGATCCTGGTAAGAGTATTCATTTCTGTGCAATTTGTTTTCTCCACAATATATCCGTAGAACACGATTCTCATTGGCAGCCCAAAGATAACACTTTTTTACCCTATAATTAAGGAAGGGAAAGGGAGATTCATCACATGTAGTCATGAAATACATTTCTACCATTAATTGCAATGAAAGACATTAAAAGCAAACCAGGCTGGGCGCAGTGCCTCACACCTGTAATCTAGCACTCTGGGAGGCTGAGGCAGGTGGATTGCCTGAGCTCAGGACTTCAAGACCAGCCTGTGCAAAAGGGAGACCCCCAGCTCTACTAAAAACAGGAAAAACTAGCTAGGCATGGGGGTACACGCCTATAGTTCCAGCTACTCAGGAGGCTGAGGCAAGGGGATTGCTTGAGCCCAGGAGTTTGAGGTTGTTGTGAGCTATGATGATCACTGCACTCTACCAAGAGTGACAGACTGAGACTCTGTCTCTAAACAAATAAATAACAAAATAATATACAGCTTATAATTTTAAAAAGAAGTTGTAATTTATCAATATTTTCACACATAAGTTATTTACAGTATTTGGAGTAAAGACAAACTCTGTCATAGTTTAGATAACATATAAAGTACCTGACATATAATTGCTTCTGAATAAATAAATGTTAAGTAGATTTCATTCCTTTGTATCTTAAGAGTTATTGATATGTATATAATAAACACAAATGCTAAATGTTAACAATACAATAATGATCAAATTGCAAGTTTTTTTCTTTTGGGGTGGAGAGTAAGAGGTGGTGTGGAGGTAAACAACAAACCCGCCAGTAAAAACAAAGAAGAATATCTAAGTTGGGCCACAGAAAAATGTCAAACTAAAGTACATTTCAAAAACAACTAAATTAAAAGAAAAAAAATTTGATAGAAAGTATTTGCAAACATTACAGAAAAATGTATCATCCTTGATACATAAAGTACCTAATAACATCCCATAAGAAAAATAGGAGGTCAAAATCTAAATGTGTAAAATACATACAAGACCCAGAAAAGGTAACACAGCAACAGACACATGAACAGTTTCAGCCACAACTCTGAGAGGGAGTCTGGCAGAGGCCAACACTGTGACCTCGTTGTCTGTGCCCTCACACTAACCCGAAATTAAATAAGTAAATAATTTAAAAAACAGAAGTATTCAACTTCAGATACCATGTTTAAAGATATGGAATTAGCTAAGATTTTCCAAAATAGTAATAGCCAATGCTGCCAGAGTAGCTGTCAGGAAAAGACCCGTAGGGTTTTTGGGGAAAAAGTTGGGAAAATGTATTAAGACATTAGTCTTTTAACATAATTTTGTATACTTTTAAAAAGTAGAAGGATAAATCAAACACAATGGAAAAAATGGCTTCTCTAGAACTTTCTGCCAGGATGGAATTTTTTGAGACAGAGTCTCACTTTGTCATCCTGGGTATAGTGCCATGGCGTCACAGCTCACAGCAACCTCAAAATCTTAGTCTCAAGTGATCCTCTCACCTTAATTTTTCGTTTTTAGTAGAGACAAGGTCTCACTCTTGCTCAGACTGGTCTTGAACTTCTGAGCTCAAGCAATCCACTTGCCTCAGCCTCCTAAAGTGCTAAAATTACAAGGCGTGAGCCACCACACCCAGCCACATTCAATATTCTGTGTCGGCCAAGATGATGGGTGGCCACATGTGGCCACTGAGCATTGAAATGTCACTACTGCACCTAAGGAACTAATTTTTAATTTTATTTAATTTTAATTACTTTAAATGTCAAAAGCTACATGTGCTGATGGTTAGCTATAGGAGAAAAGGAAAAAGCAGAATTTAGGGACAGAATATAACTAACTATTCTGTAGTTTGACTCTGAAAATTATAGTTTTTAGAAATTAGATTTTTAAAAAACAGTTCCATAAATTACAGGAAAATGATACAAACTCAATCTAACTGTACACAAAGTCTCACTGTATTGCTCTCAGTAGAGTGCTGTGGCATCACAGCTCATAGCAACCTCTAGCTCTTGGATTTAGGTGATTCTCTTGCCTCAGTCTCCCAAGTAGCTGGGACTATAGGCGCCCACTACAATGCCCAGCTATTTTTTTGTTGCAATTTGGCCAGGGCCGAGTTGCAACCCACCACCCTCAGTATATGGGGCCAGTGCCCTACTCACTGAGCTACAGGTGCCACCTGGGCATCAGAATTTTTAACATAGAAGAAACAAATATAAGCTAATAAGAGTTTTTAAAATGTAAAGTCCAAAATTTGAATTAGGAGTATTACTATAAATTTATGGTAACTTTTTTGAGACAAAGTCTTACTATGTCACCCTCAGTAGAGTGCTGTGAAGTCACAGCTCACAGCAACCTCAAACTCTTGGGCTTAAGTAATTTTCTTGCCTCAGTCTCCTGAGTAGCTGAGACTACAGGCACCTGCCACAATGTCCGGCTATTTTATTTTTTTGTTGTTGCAGTTGTCGTTGTTTAACAGGCCCAGGCAGGGTCTTTGATATTGGTATCAAAGGTATTGGTATCATAAGGTATTGATAACTTATGATATGTGATAATTTATAATAACTTTTATCTTTTTATGAGAATATTTCTTAGCTCTGTCCATTGAAAGATATTAGAAACAAGGAACAAACTATGAATGTTCCCAGCACCTAGATATAGTGTTTAAATACCATTTCCCAAAAGAAACTAAAATGCCTTGTAAAATATCTGATTTCATGTCTCAGGAAGGAAACATTCACAATAAACCTAAGAATCTAGAAAGTAGGGAAGCCTCACGGCCTGTCGGAAAGGCTCAGGGTCAATCTGAAGAGCCTCCTAATAGCCAAAGACAGGACAACTTCATCACCAACACCAGGGGATCAAAACACATGAAATATGGTCAAATCATGAGTCTGTGCACTTTTTAAAACCTAATTATTCACTCTTGGAAGATGCTAGGGAACCAACTCAATATGAAAACTGATACATAAAAAAAAAATTAAGCATGTATCTTGCCCATACTGTTAAATGCTTTATCCCAAAATAACAAAATAGTAGATGTGGGAAAGTATTCCTTTATGGAATTATTCTGGTCAGTAAGTGAAATATCAAAATGCTAGAATATTGCCATTTTGTAACAAGGCTGGATAATGATCACCAATGGCTGTAATAGTGAGGAACGAGCAGACATGTGCTTCTGGCAGGACACATAATACCTCTGAAGTAATCTGTGCCCCCAGATTAAATCTGATCTGATCAAGCTTTTAAGTGTAACTGGCACTGAAAATACAAGGGACAGAGGTGCAAAGAAGCAATCAGCAAAATCCAGACTATGGAAAACTCTACAAGAAAGATGAAGTTAATGAATAAATTGCAAGCAGAACAACAGAAAGAGGAAGAGGTTATCTGTATATTAAGAAAGTCTTGGCTCAGTGCCTGTGGCTCAAGTGGCTAAGGCGCCAGCCACATACACCTAAGTTGGAGGGTTCAAATCCAGCCCAGGCTGCCAAAACAACAATGACGGCTGCAACCAAAAAATAGCCAGGCATTGTGGCGGGCGCCTGTGGTCCCAGCTACTTGGGAGACTGAGGCAGGAGACTCACTTGAGCCCAGGAGTTAGAGGTTTCTGTGAGCTGTGATGCCATGGCACTCTACCCAGGGGGACAGCTTGAGGCTCTGTCTCAAAAAAAAAAAAAAAAAAAAAAAGAAAGTCTTAAAATGCAACAACCAATTGCAATCTAAGAACCTTATTGCAATCCTGAGTCAAATAAACTGCATAAAAAAATGTAACATAATTGAGAAAATTTAAACATTGACTAGATATTTAATAGTACGGAATTACTATTACTTTAGGTAAGACAGTAATATTGTGGGTTTTTTAAAAAGAATCCTCATCTTCTAGAGATATATATTGAAATATTTATACACAAAATTAAATAACGTCTGGAGTTAGCTTCGAAATGAACCAAAGGGACGATGGAAGGCCAGAGATGAAGCAAGGCTGACCACGAGCTGGTGACTGTGAACTGCAGGATAGAGAGCTGGGCGTACTCTTCTAATAGTTTCTGAATTTGTTTGAAGTTTTCCTTAGTAAAAAGTTTTCTTAAAGGCAAAAACCAATCTTAGAGCTTTGATTTTACTTTTGTATATTAGTGTCTAGCAATCTCAGTCTCTCTTAAATACTATACCTAAATCAGCAATTACAATGGCAAGCACTAATATTAAATACATATATATATATACACACACACACATTGGCCTGAATCTTTCACTCTGAAATCACGAAAAAAGATGTTTACACATGAAAAAATTGTCTAGAAAAAAGGATAATGATAACAGCAAGTGGCTCTACCACTCCATTGCTATGTAAATCTGTCGAATTTACCTAACCTCTCAATCTAAATCTATATGTTTTAATCTTTAAAATGAGAATATTAATAGATACTACCTTAGGGAACTGTTGTGAGGATTAAATGGGATAATTAAAAAACTGCAACAGCAAATACTTGGTAAATATCAAAAATTATATTAGTAGTTCAAACACATGTGATACTCAGTAATTATGAATGATGCTCCTTGTCAAAGATTTTCAGTTTAAATTCCAATAATATAATTAAAAGTTGATTATATGGTAATGATGAATTATTTAGTTTACGTTCGCACAGCAGATGTAGCCCTCTACAACCTACACTATCTAAATCGGGGGGCAGCCAACTTTTCACTGCAAAGAGGAAGAATCCTCCAAACAGTGCTCTGTTCTCCTCTCAAATATATCCACAGAGCTGGAAAAAGAAAAAAGGAAACATCCACCGCCCCAGTTATCCAAGTCCTGTTCCTGGGACAACTATTTCACTGACGTACACCTTTATGCTTACAAAAATGAGTATTTCATTCACCCTACATTGTAGATGATTATAACATGTAACTACGCATTGGTTGTGCAGGGATTTTTTTTTCCTTAAAATTTCTAATTACCTTGTTTTCTTACTGAGAAGAAAAGACATGTTTCTTACGTATTACCAGTATTTACCAGCTTCTTAATAACAGGAAATCCACACCATTCCTTCCCTTAAAGACATTTTTCCTGATTTTCTATTCTTATTTGAAACAGCTACTTTTCGAGACCTGTCGCACTGTTGCCATTCTGGAATTATTTTTATTGAATTCCTGAGTTAATGTGCTTTTTCATCATCTCCGTTAGTTTTCATCATGAGTTTACCAGTCCACATGCTTAAGCAAAGCCTGCACAAAGGCTGTGTAGTTTAAGAAGTCAATCTTATCCCATTCCTTGCCCGCCTGGGAATGTCTGCATTTTACCTCACACTTGCTAATTTTCATAGGTTCCAAGTTCTCTCAGAACTCTGAGGACACTTACTGCCTTTTAAACTCTCAGCATTTTTTATAGCTATTCTTTTATTCAAACTGTATCTTTTGAGCTCTATGAAAATAATAACGAACAATAACAAAAACTGCCTGCCCTTGGGCATTCCGCCCTGGTGATACTCGTCTGATCCCCACTCCTTCATGGCGGCAGTCCCCAACCTTTTTGGCACAGTGGAAGACTTTCCACAGTCCTGGAGCCGGGAGAAGGGGAGCCGCTCTAAGTACAGAGAAAGCTCCCCTCCTGCTGTGTGGCCGGTTCTAACAGGCCATGGACCAGTACTGCTCTGCCGCCTGGGCGTGGGGACCACAGCTTTATAGATTACCTTTTTTCATTTTTTCCTCCGTAAGAGTTCTGTTCTACTGAAATTTCACAGTGATACGTACAGGGGTAGTTTTTCCTTTCTCCTCTCTTCCTCCCAATCTGGAAATCTGTATCTTTAAACATTGAAGATTTCCTTATATTACTATGCTGATAATTGATCCTTTCCGATTTCTCTTTTTGAAATTTCTACCAGTTATATAGCAAACCTGCTTTGTCGTTTTGCTCTATTTTCAAAGAGTTTTACTCAATTTATCTCCTAAACCCTCATTTAAAAAATTATGCCACTATCTACATCTCTAATAACCTTTTAATTCTGATTTTTTAAAAAATATTCTGTTCTTGCTTTATCGAGGAAATTTTTTTCTCTAAGAATATTAAACAGACATTTTCTTTTTAAGGTCTCTTCTGATCCAAGAATTATCTGCTTCACGTGGTGTCAGTTTTTCTGGTTTTATTTATATACTGCTGGTTTTATTTCTTTGAAGGTAATTTTTGGTTGACCATCGATACTTAACAACGAGGACGAGTGAATGGAAACACTGTACCTGTGAGCACGGCTTCCTGATGGGAACCCTGGCAGGGAACCAGCCATCAGCAAGCTACGGATCACACAGGAGTCCCCTAAACCTAGAACGAAGAGATGCCCACCACGGCAGTGCTACTTTTCCTGCCGTCTTGTCTTTGTTTTTATTTACAGAAGAAATAACCTCTGTATATTTTGATGGGAAAGGGAGGAAGGACGGAGTGAAGAGAAACAGGGTGTGTGACAGTGACAGTCCCTGTGCACAATTCAGGTGGGAAAGGAGACACAACTGTTCACACGTCAATTACTCTTCTCTTCCCGTTTTCAACCATCCTCTGTCTCTGACCTTTCAATCCCAAGACTCTGGGAGATTCTAATGGTCACATCAGAATCTTCCTTTGCTGCAACCCCCTCTGGCATGTGTTGGGACACAGTTTTCTCTGTTGTAATGTTTCACCCATCACTACTCTTTGTCTCTTTCAGAAATGTTCCAATCTCTCATCTACTGTGAGTACTCTGCTTTCTCTTCAATATGACAGAATTATGCTTTTTATCTTTTGTATTTAATACACGTGGTCACAGCAAATGTAAGCCATTTTAAGTCAATTATTTCTAACAATTATTCTCATCCTTTCAGACAACTTGGTTAAGCAACGGGTGTTCCCAAGTCCAGGAAGCAACTGCTCCATTCACGCATCCATCCGATCAACAAAAATTGCTGATGATACAGATGCCATTTTAGACAATGACAAAACCAAGAAAGCAATAATATACCATGGGCTCTTTTAAGGCAGGGTCTGGTTCTTCCATAGGAGAGACACAGTTAAGAAAACAGTCATAATGAAGTATGTATGATCCTTTACGTGTTCCCTTAAAATTTTACATACTAATGAAAACACTTCCTTCCTAGTGGTAACAAACTCAAGAACAGCTCTGGGAACATTAAAGAATATTTTCTTATCTTTGCCAAACTTCCAATTATTATGTTATACTTTGAAATATAGTATTTCTGGCTCGGCGCCTGTGGCTCAAGCGGCTAAGGCGCCAGCCACATACACCTAAGGTGGGGGGTTCGAATCCCCAGCCCCGGCCCGCCAAACAACAATGATGGCTGCAACCAAAAAAAGGCCGGACGTTGTAGCGGGCGCCTGTAGTCCCAGCTA
>NW_003852502.1:2633814-2635104 GCF_000181295.1 Otolemur garnettii | reverse complement strand
CTCAAAAAAAAAAAAAAAAAAAAGAAATATAGTATTTCTAACCTACATATACTTGTATCATCTCATGTTATAATTCTTCACAGGATTTAATAAACAAGTACTCCTTGGGAAATACAGCACAAATAGCTAGGCTTTCCTAGAGAATAGAAACTTAAACACTTGCAAAAATTCATGTTTAAAAATTAGTTCTTTGTCCTTGTAGAAATACTACTGCTTGGGTAACAGTACTTTCAGAAAAAAAGTTCAAATAAGCAATCAGGCTTATTCTAAGTTAAAAACAAACAAACAAACACCAAGATATCAAAAAACAGGCCAAAAGTCAAAGAAACAGATGAAGTAAATAACGATTAATTTTTCTCATAAAGTATAAAAACATAATGTGCTATCGCTTAATAAGATTATGTAATAATTTCATTGGAAGGACCCTAGAGGATCATTTCTTTCTTTGCAAAGATTAAGGAAACTGAGATACCTCCACTCAAAAAGAAATGACTTAACCAAGTTCACAAATAAATTTATCTAAAAGCACAAAGCTTAGTTAGTAAAACTTAAGTTTTCTGACTGAGTTGAGGGACCTGTTCAGTATTTCAATTACAACAGTCACATGAGAACTACTTCATCTTTGAGGCCACTTCCACCTGTATTTATTCATACTCTTTGCCCTCCCCCAACCCTGCTCAAACTGCAGAGGCATTTCTGCTCCTTTGTAAAGTTCAACTGTTTCATTCATCCTCTTTCCTACACTCTCTCAGTGTCAAGGACTGTGCCCCACGGGCCCGCCCTCTCTCCAGGACTGTGCTCCACGGGCTTACTCTCTCTCCAGGACTGTGCTCCACGGGCCTACTCTCTCTCCAGGACTGTGCTCCACGGGCCTACTCTCTCTCCAGGACTGTGCTCCACGGGCCCGCCCTCTCTCCAGGACTGTACTCCACGGGCCCGCCCTCTCTCCAGGACTGTGCTCCACGGGCCTACTCTCTCTCCAGGACTGTACTCCATGGGCCTACCCTCTCTCCAGGACTGTGCTCCAGGGGTACGCCCTCTCTCCAGGACTGTGCTCCACGGGGTCACCCTCTCTCCAGGACTGTGCTCCACGGGCCTGCCCTCTCTCCAGGACTGTGCTCCACGGGCCTACCCTCTCTCCAGGACTGTGCTCCACGGACCCGCCCTCTCTCCAGGACTGTGCTCCAGGGGTACGCCCTCTCTCCAGGACTGTGCTCCACGGGGTCACCCTCTCTCCAAGACTGTGCTCCACGGGGTCGCCCTCTCTCCAGGACTGTGCTCCACGGGGTC
>NW_003852502.1:2627399-2633789 GCF_000181295.1 Otolemur garnettii | reverse complement strand
CCACGGGCCTGCCCTCTCTCTAGGACTGTGCTCCATGGGGTCGCCCTCTCTCCAGGACTGTGCTCCACGGGGTCGCCCTCTCTCCAGGACTGTGCACCACGGGCCCGCCCTCTCTCCAGGACTGTGCTCCACGAGGTCGCCCTCTCTCCAGGACTGTGCTCCACGGGCCTGCCCTCTCTCTAGGACTGTGCTCCATGGGCCCATGTCAGCACACGTCAGCCCTCTTTCACCTACCCTCTCTCCTTATAAGGCTCATCCCACCTAGACTTCATTTACCCCAACTTCTGGATTCCTGTATTCACTTTCCTACTTGACAACTCCAACGGACATCTAAAAATCATTTTAAATCTGCATGTCTAAAACTGAAATATATCTCCTTTCCACCCCTACTCCTTCCTATCTTTCTGATCTTGTTAAATGGTACACCCATCTACTAAATTACTCACGTTGCACATCTAAGGCTCATCCAGATTCTTCCATCCCTTACATCCCACATCCAGACCATGTGTAAAACCAGACATTAAATCTCCAAGATATACTCCAGATCTGACCATTTCTTCCCATCCACACAGCTGCCGCCCTAGTCCGAGCACATGCACCTCGTTCTAACCCTGGCTTCCTCCCGTGGGCATCTGCAGTAACCTCCTACCTCTTATCCTGCTTGCTTCCCCAGCCAGTTTTTCACACCACAATCAGAAAAAAGAGATGAGATGGTGCTGCTCTCCTGCTTGGTAACACTTCATTGGTCTCCTAGGGCCATCAGATTCCTTAGCCAGGCCTGTGAACTCCTACTTGATCTGGCCCTTCCACCTACTTCTCTGCCCTTATCTCACCTCAGTCTTCCCCTCGGCTCTCTTTTCTAGCAAGCTTGCTTCTGTTGTGCCTCCAACATACCAAGCTTGTTACCAAAGCTCAGCCTTTGTCCTTGTAGCTCCCTCTACCTGAACTTCACAAAGTGACTCCTCCCCTTCTGCTCTCAGCATCACGTCACCTTCTCAGAGACAGCTCCCCAACAACTCTACTAAAGTCAACCCAGTCACACCATCCTAGTCTTTTGCTTTATTTTCTTCATAGACCTTGGTACTATTGAAAAAAATCGTGCACTATCTTACCCATCCTACTAAATGTTAAGACCTACGAGAATAGAAATTTTATCTGTATAGTCCACTGTCATAACCACAACAATAATTCATTATCTATGGGAAGATTGTTCTATACTTTCATTCCAAGTAGAATGAATATTATTAACAGTTTTGTTTTCTAAAATTTCCCTTTTTGCTTTAAAGAAAATGTTAAGTCTTCCCTCTTTCAAAATAGTTACATAAGGCTTAGTTACATCTCTAAAATCCCAAGAGGGAAAAGTCAGCAAATGAAAAAATTTGTTCAGATCCATTGCTATTGTAAAGATGAAATATTTTTTCTGGGTTTATTTTAAATAATTTTTATGTCCCAATAGGGAAAATAACTTGTACATGCAGTTAAACCAATAATTTGTTTGACTAACATAACAAAATCATAATGTTATTATGTGAATGTAATTACTCTCTTGAAAAAAAGTAATCTATATTAACGGATAGAACCTAAGAATTTATATTCTGTGTCTCCCATTTAACCTAATTCATGGTAACCAAGAATGAATCAATTCACAGCTGTTAATCTGTTTCCTGTGTGGAAGGGGTTGAGGGGAGGAAGGTCATATGCATTCCTTCGGCTCTCTCAACAATAAGCAAAAAATTAACTAGATAAAAGCAAAAAAACAAAATTACAAGTCTTGCCCAATTTCAATTAGTAAGAACTGTTTATTTTCTAAAAGTGGGCGAGAGTGCTTCTATAGCAATGCTAGACAGCTATCCAATCTATTACTTGTCATTTTCATTTTCTTAAAAAAATAAACTTTCCTTTTAAGAAAAAATCCTGAACACTATAGGGTATATATAACAAGTCAAAAAAAAGACAACAGAAAGATTCTTCAGAGCTAGAATGTTTCATTTATGTCCACTTACAAATGATTCAGAAAGTAAATCTAAGCTCCTAAGTCCATTTCCACCATATATAGAAAATCATGATCATCTGATGTATGTGACGCTAATAAAGCCTCTTGTTTTTTTTTTTTAGAGACAGAGTCTCACTTTGTCACCCGTGGCAGAGTGCCACTGCGTCACAGTCACAGTAACCTCCAGCTCTGGGGCTTCGGCGATTCTCTTGCCTCAGCCTCCTGAGTAGCTGGGACTACAGGTGCCCACCACAACGCCCGGCTATTTTTTTGTTGCCCCTCGGTATATGGGGCCAGCGCCCTACTCACTGAGTCATAGGCGCCACCTGAAAAGCTCTTAGTTTTAAGGAAAAACTGTATAAAATCAACTGTTATTTTCCTGATATGCCCCTGTGCTCAGCTTCTCTGTATAAAACACTGCTAACTGGCTACCTTCACTACTAGCAAAATGATTCACACAACAGGCAGTTAGGCAAGTAAAAAGAAAATAAACTAAGAGCGATAGAAATAAGGAGATAAAGGTGAAAAATATGTTTCTACATTAAAACAAAGGGCAAAAGATTAAGAAATAAAACCAAGTTTTTTACTCCCCTATTACAGCAATTTCTTTATCCTACATTCACTTGCACAATACCTACTCTTGCTTAAAAATCAAACTATTTTGGTAAAAAACAAAATGAAGCTTAAAAAATATAAAGAAACTAGGTTTTTATATGAAGTATGATATTATGTAGGATCAGTCAGACTACAGTAAATACTAGACTTAAAATCTATGGCATAATCAGCTTCTTTTAAATAGCACTTTGAAACAAGAGGTAAAATTAAAACATCTTAACTATACCATGTATACCAAACTTTAGTCAGTCAAATGAAAAGATCACAAAATGTTCACTCATTTGTTTATAAGATATTTACTGACTAGTTACTGTCAGGCACTGAACTACAGATGATGCCGGAGATATAAAAATCAGTGTGATAAAACAGGTGCCCTACCATTAAGGAATTCCCAGCCAAGAGAACAAAGATAATGCAAGAGTGTAAGTTATAATTGTAAAAGGGAGAGGAGGCTAAGTAAACTCAGAACTAAGATTAGAATACAGGGAGTTTGAGATGGTTTCCAGAGAAGATAATGCCTAAAGTGAGTCTTAAGGTATTAGCAGAGTGTAATTGTGTGTGTGTGCAACGCACGCACGTGTGTTTAGAAGGTAGAGTTGGTAAATGAGGTTAGAAAAAGAAAGCAGTTAGTGAAACAAGACCCTGCTTCACTAAGTGGATGCAGATTGTGCAAAAGTAAAGGGCATTAGATTAGCATGGAGTATCGTCAATCACAAATTGTGCTGTCCCACGGGACGGCTTCTGAGCTCTTGAAATGTCAGAGTTGGTATATGCTGAAAGTATAAAATGCGTGTGGCAGTTTGAAAATGTAGCACATAAAATAGAACATAAAACATCTTTTCAATAATATTTTAGATACATTGAGTTAAATGAAATATACTAAAATTAATTTCACCAGTTTGTATTTTCTTGTGCAGATACTGAAAAAATATGTATACAACTCACTTTACATTTCTGTTGACAATGCTGGTTTAAACTGCATTTGAGTTTAAGCTGAGGTAGTAACAAGACATAAGAGTTGGTTAGAAACAAAGCATCTTCAATAGAGTTAGAATGATCACATCTGCCATTTACAAACCTTCATGCCCAACCAAGAACTGGGGGGCAGTAAGGCTGGAGGAAGAATACCAGCTGGTCTTGATAGCAGCTGACAGATGACAGCAGGGTGGCTAAGGTAGTATAACTAGAGATACAGAGTACAGAATTGATTCTAGAAACATTTCTCAAGTAAAATAAACTAGATGCGGTGATGGATTAAACGAGGGAAGAATATGAATAAATTCCAGAGTTTAATTCCAGGCTTGCAAAACTAGGAGAATTTGATACAACTGGGAATGCTCTAACTAGGAAAGGAGATCAGTGAAGTACCACACATACTGAGTTAGAGATGTCCGTGGGCCACCTATGTGGAAATACCCAAAGCTAGCTACAAAAGTTTGAAGGTAACTCAAGTGTTTCAGTACAGAGATTTAAGTAACTGGGAGGGTGTTGATAAAATATAGATGGTAGAAGCTAAGAGAGAGAAGAAACTCAGCTAAGAAAAAGACACAGTAAAAAGAGAAGACCGAGTTGTGGGGGAAACCAATGATTAAATGGGGGGGCAGAAGAGGAGCATCCCACAGAGGAGGTGAAGAATGAAGGAAAGAACCAGCAGAGAAGGGAGCATCTTCACTGTCCTGAGTTGCTCTGTGTCTTACAGAGTCATGGTGTCTTGATTTTTAACAAGAGCTGTGACTCTGACAAAAGCAAAATCTTTTCCAAAGTCATCAATTACTTTTGATGTTTTAAAAATATTATTAGAAACGACACTTTATCAACTTGGAAAAACAAAATAAACTATTACTTCCCATTATGAGTTTGGACGATCATGTTAGTCAACATGCAATAAATCGCAATGTGAAATATTTAAAATAGTAACATAAAACTCAGATGTAGAACTACAACTGGAAAAAATAAAGATTAAAATAACCATAAGAGAGTAAGAGAACTGGAACTTTATCAGTTTTTCTGTTTTCTTAAATACATACAGCCAACCCAAATCATTTTAATGATAACTTTTGATCCCGAAGAGTTATCTAATCCAAACTCTGAACCTGAAGATAAAGGACAGACATAAACATGTGTGTGGCCATGTACCCAAGTGTATTTTCTTTCCTAAGGAGAGGAGCCAAACCTTCTTCAGATTTTTCCATGACGGAAAAAGATTTAAGAAAATCTCCAGTCAATGCAGCCCAATGAACGCCTCACACAAACCAAATACTCTGAAAATAAACCCACGTTAATGAAACATCAATTTTTTTCACGTATCTAAATATGAGCATTTCGATAAAATGAATCCTCACAAATCTATCCCCGATAGAAAAAATGACGCTAGTAGTTTGTTACTAATTGATATTAGTAATTTGTGCAAGGCCACAAAGCGAACAGAAGAGGGGTTTATATTCAGGTGGACTGGGCCAGTGCTTGTCCCCACTGCTAAACACTGGCCGGTGGTCCACGCAAAGCATGAGAATACCCTCTCCAACTCACAGGTCCCAAGAAGGCACATTTTTGGCTAACCATCTTTACTTTTCTCGTTCCGTCCCTGAAGGGTGTGTAAAGTTTTCACTGCCTGGACACACGTGCCTTTCACTGTGACCACAGTCTAAAAATAAACCTATTATTTATCCCAGGGCTATCAAAAGCCTCCGTCCCCTTCTTGGCCTTTGGCTGTCCCTCCTTCTCCAGTCCTCAGTCTCCACAGGCCTCCAGGGTTTTTGCTTTGTTTCTAATAACGCGAAACTCCCTCCCAAAGCCGCCTGCACTGTGCTCCCTGCCTCCTCTTCCCGGGCACAGGACATAACCCTTCCCCAGCCCTTCTCCTAACTTCCCAGTCCTCCCCTCCCCCGCTCCACTTATTTTCCTAGGGTTTTCTCCGCCCTCCCCTCCCCCTAATCCTTTCATCCTCCAGTTTTAATAACTCCACCCACAGGCCCCCATTCTCGAACGCCCGGTAGCCAGCCTCCCCACCACCACGCCCCCTTACCCGGCCCCACCCCGCAGCTCCACCACCCCCAGGGTCTCCACGCCCACCCCCGAAGCCCATCCCCGGCCGCCCCAGCTCGGCAGCCCAGCCGACGCCGCGTCCCTCCTCCTTGCCTTCCCTCCCCGGACCGAACTGCCCACCGGGGCCTCTGCGTCCGGCCGTCCCTTAGGCGGGTGCCTGGCTCCAGTGGAAGCTGGGGAGCGGGTGCTGAGGCTGCTCAGGTGCGGAAAGTTTGAACTCTGGGACGGGACAGGGGCGGGGACCGTGGCTCCAGGACGGCTGCGGCGCGGCGACCTGGGCTCCAGGGTAACGGAGTCGGAGGTCCAGACTGCACCGCGGGACGGCCACAGCCAATGAGCGCGCCGCTCCCGGAACCTCCATTGGCCTCTGTTTGCAAACGCCCTATTCATTGGCTCCAGTGGAAGTGGAAGGCGGGAAGACGAGTGCGGGAGAAGGCGGCCATTGGTCCGCCGCTATAGCTGTAGCTAGACCGCGAGCGGGGAAGCTGTTTGCCGCGAAGCTCGGAACGCGCCCTGCACTTTAGGGTTGTGCCCAGCGAAAGACGGCCACTGAGTGCCCATGTCCCTGTGAAGAACGACGCGGGCGGAGGGGAAAGAGGGTTTGTGAAACGAATTGTAAAATTGGCTCCTGCTTAATTAAAAACATTCACAATTGTCTCGACTCCTTTTTGGTAATTGGTTGGTTTTAAATTAAAAAGCAATTGCAAACCTATGGCTGGTACTTCTTGGTCTTTCTA
>NW_003852502.1:2621541-2627117 GCF_000181295.1 Otolemur garnettii | reverse complement strand
CAGTGCATTAAACGGCATTAATTGCAGGAGCAGGGAAGGTAAGAAGAAAATCCTCTTTTTCAAGAAGGTTTTAAGCCGCTCTGAGCCTTCCTATTATCGAGACGGTTTAACTCGTTCTCTGCTGAGCTCACTGTGTTTTTACCTCTTGAAGACAAATGCGTTCTTCTGACCGTAAAGACTGGTAATTCCTGCCTCTCGCTTGACCTAGTTTTCCCACCTCTCCACTCTTTCAAAGCTTTCATTTTAACGTGTCGAGATATTCTACTTCGAGTTATGGACTGCGGTCCTAAACAACATTGTAATTAAACGTGATTTTCTGTGCGTGCAATACATCTCTTAAGATGGCAGTCATCTGTTAGTGAAAATAAACTGAGTGAGCCCTAAATTGCACTGAAATGCTTTTCAATTAATTCTTTAATCTCTCTCTCTGCTAATACTCTTTAAATAGCTCATGGTGAATATTGACTCTGTGAATAGTATGTAGTTTAATAGATGTATGGGGTTGATTCCTTTGGAAGGACGTTGCTAGGAAGTCAGGAAACATTCTGTGTTTCTGTGGACAAACACCTCTCACCACGGGGATGGTGGGCGTTCAAGGACTGCTGAGGATGAAGTTACCATTTATTCAGCATTCCGAATGTCCTGGCAGTGTAATCTCATTCCATCTTCATTCATGACTCTAGGCAGGTGTTGTTAGTCATCGTTTATACTCGAGAAAAGATTCAGAGTGGCTAACGAATCTACCATGAGACGCTAAAGTAGTAAGTGGTGACGCCAGGATACAAGCCCGGGTGTGCTAAATCTCAAATTTTGCAGTTTCAAATTTAACGACTTTGTTGTGTTACCCTACAGCTTTAAAAGAGTTACCACTAAGCAGGAAATATTTAAAAGATTCAGAGTCTACAAAAAATTGTCTAGTAGTATGTAACGTATTCTCAAGATCCTTGCAATAGGCAATTTTGTTCACCCTATCACGTTCTTAACTGTAACAGTGATTCAATTTTTAATACTTGACCTTGAAAAAAGACCAAAATAATTTGTAAGCTTACAGAAGTGAAAATCAGTTTATTGAATTAATATTTTTTAAAGTTTTTATGTGCTATTATGGGGTTTTAGTATAATCCTTATTGACAGGGCTAGAACTTTCTAAGATTATACTATATGATATTTCATATAGTATAGGATTTTGCTTTTCAGAAAAAAAATAGTTAACGAAATCACATTTTTATATTTCTGCCACTTGAAACTTTATTTAAAAGAAATCAGGTTCCTTGTTGTTTTAAAAGATACCTTTATGGAATACTAATGATCATTAAGCACTGCAGAGTTTTATTTTTAATATTCCCAGGCTTCCATTGGTGTTGCAATATCCCCTTATTTGTGATATTGCTAACTTCATTTTCTGTAGGACTTGGTCTTGTTTAATGCTATGTGGCACTGATACAGATATTATACAGGGTGGACATAAATTTTGTGTGCAGGCTACTACGTTAAACTTCTAGGTGCTTACTAATAGGATTATTTCATTTTCCTTATGGGGAAATGTATAGCATTTGATTTGTTGGAATTTCCATAAAAATTCATTAAGTAGAATAATAAGACTGTAGACAATCCAGAAATTAGAGTAACTAATTTTAAAAGGGATGGCATACTATATACAATACCTTGGAAAGCCCACAAGTATAATTTTCCTTAGCTAAAGTTCAGTCATCCATTTTATACCATTCTAGAAAAAAAGTACTATTATAATTTTGTGTATTTTTCCTAAATATGTGATAAGTAATAAAAATTCAATAATTTCAAATTTAACTTATTGGTATCATATTGCTTAAATTTTTTAAATTTATTAATAGATTCCAGGTAAATAGTAGGTTGTTAGCATATAATACCAACCTTTTTCAAATATCTAATATGCTAGATGTTTAAAAGAAATTGAACAGCTTAGGAAATCTTGAGTTGGGTATAAAGAATAGTATAATTAGAGACAGAAAGTGGACTGCTCTTATAAAAACAAATTTAATCTAATCTGGTTGTTACTATTTGGCTTTGCAATATAGAAAGCTGATATTCTTTAATTATTACTCTAAAGGATAAAATTTTTAAACACTTGATCAAATTTATGAGTTAATTTATTTTGTTCGTAGAGAAAGAAATGAAACCATTGAAATGTTTACTGGTGATTTTCTTGCTTTATAATTGGTGGGTGAATCATTAATAAAATCTGAATGTTATAGAGTTTAATTTGGGGGACTTCTGCTTTTGTTTGATTTAAAAAGAAACCAAAAGGTGGTTAAAGCTATTTTTAAATACATACTTTCAGATTCTGTAACTCTTCAATTACAGCAGACTCCTGTCGAGGACAGGTGTAGAATCAGTTTCAGCAATAATTTCTGGAACTTCCCAGGGTGTCTCATACTTGCAAACCTACCTACCTTTACTGGTAGCCCCTGCTAGGCAGGACAGGAGGACCGCTTCTCTGTCAGGCAGCTGTCCAACCCACTTCTCTCCAGAACTCAGCAGCTTCCACTGGTGGCTGTCACTTAGTCCCTGAGTACTACCACTTATACCAGTGTCAAAGGTGAACTGGAACTGTGCCAGTTACATGCCTACTATTTCTCAGCTCCTAGCCTGCCTTTCCAGTATATATTTGGTTCTATGGTGCTGAGGTTGGGACTCCCCTCAACCTCAGCCCAGTCTGGATTTCCCAGACCCCCCTGCGGGATGGCTCATCACTATGTTCTGCTGAAATGAAGCACTTACAGAAAGGTTGGATGGTGGGAGGTGGGGAGAATGAAGTTCCTTCTTGATGTCCCTGTTTCTATCCAGCAGCAGTTGGCTCTAGTCTAACATGTCTTTTGCTTGCAGAATGTAAATGAAGAGAATGAATGAATGTGTCTGTCATTATATTTGTAACCTACACTATTGCTTTACCTCCTCCCTCACCACCAAAAAAAAAAGAAGGGCAGCGCCTGTGGCTCAAAGGAGTAGGGTGCTGGCCCCATAGGCCCGAGGTGGCGGGTTCAAACCCAGCCCCAGCCAAAAAAAAAAAAAAAAAATATATATATATATATATACACACACACACACACACACACACAAACAGCAAAAGAAAAAAGCTCCATAAAACTTTCCCCACCTTACAGGGAACAACTAACACAGATGATGATCACATGAGACGTCTTGAAACTCGCTCTTGTTTTTGCGTCGTACTCTGCAGAGTGCTTTCCCTGAAAATCCCCTTGTATGATCTTAAACCTGAGAATTAGGAATGAAAGTTATTTTCCACTTTTAATAGATAAGGAAACTGACCTTCAGATTTAAACCGGATGTCTAATAGAAATAGAATGTGAGCCACATTTATTTAATTTTAAATTTTCTACCGGTCACACTATAACAGTGGTTCTCAACCTGTGGATCACAACCCATAGGAACTGTATTAAAGGGCTGCAGCATTAGCAAGGTTGAGAACCACTGCACTATAATAAGAGTAAAATTAGTTTATATAATATATAGTGGAACCTCTGTAAGTTGATCACCTAAGGGACTGTTACAAGCAGGTCAACATACAGAGATGGTCAACATAAGAAATGAGTCCCACTGTACTGATGTTGATATGAACACGTGGTACATGTCAGGTCTACAGAAAATTAGGTCAACTTGAGGTGGTCAGCGTAGGGATGTGGCTGACTATGGAGGTCCTACTGTATTTTATTAAATATATCCAAAGTATTTCAACTTGCAGTCAATATTTTAAAATTATAGTGAGATGTTTGACATTCTTTCTTTGTACTAATACTTCCGCTCCTGTATATCTTACAGTCACAATACATTGCGATTCAGACCAGCCCCATTTCAAGTACTCAATGGTCCCATGTAGGTCATGGCTTCCCTATCGGACAACGTAGGGTTAGATTATTTACCCAGAGCCACATATCAGGAAATAGTCCCAAGTAGTCAGCATCTGAAAAGGAAAATCATAATGGTCTATAAACTTAGAGACCTAACTTCCAGCTATGACTCTGCTCTTGCTGACTGTGGGATGGTGGACAAGGCATTCTTCTTTAAAGCCTGGTTTCTGGGTTTGTTAAACTAAGTGAATGGCATTAGTCAGTAGTCAGGTGTGTTTACATTCCCTTTTATCCCCACAGTAGAACCCTTTCTCAAATAAAATCTTACATAGAACCCCAAAAAAGCATATTTACTTTTTTTTTTTTTAGAGACAGAGTCTCACTTTGTCACCCTCAGTAGAGTGCTGGGGTGTCACAGCTCACAGCATCCTCCAGCTCTTGGGCTTAGGCGATTCTCTTGCCTCAGCCTCCCAGTAGCTGGGACCACAGACGCCCACCACAATGTCCGGCTATTTTTTGTTGCAGTTTGACCAGGGCCGGGTTGGAACCCGCCATCCTCAGTATATAGAGCCAGCACCCTACTCACTGAGCCACAAGTGCCACCCAATAAAAGGCATATTTAAAACATAGGAACTGCTTCTCTGTTGAAGGGGGCCTGGCAAGAGGCAGAAGAGGGGCACAGTGGGTTACAGGCTGTTTAATCCCCCCCACATACACACATACACGCACATACATACACACATATACATATACACACACATATACACACACATACACACACACAAAAAACACACACGCATTGTCTGAGAGGCAGCTCTGATGAATCTTTTGGTAATATTTGAAACCTCTCCCAAGAAAGCATCTCTAAAATCCTTCTCATTTTAAACAGGTCTGTGATAAAGTGGATATAATTTTGCTCAGGCATGGTTGACTCTTTCAGCCAGTGTTTAGTTTAAGATTTAACCAAGACAGGCTCGGCGCCTGTAGCTCAGCATTTAGGATGCGAGCAACATACATTGGAGCTGGTGGATTCATCCAGCCTGGGCCTGCCAAACAACAATGACAACTACAACCAAAAAATAGCCACACATTGTGGCAGACACCTGTAGTCCCAGCTACTTGGGAGCTGAGGCAAGAGAATTGCTTAAGCCCAAGAGTTGGGGATTGCTCTAAGCTGTGATGCCATGGTACTCTACCTAGGGGGACATAGTGAGACTCTATCTCAAAAAAAAAAAAAAATATTTAACTAAGACGGAGAAAGTACTATTCTAAGTCCAGTATTGTCCACAGACATTAGTATATTGGTGTTTGATTCACATTTTTCATTTCACAGAATCATCAGTTTTTATAAATGTAAGATCAATTATTAAAGTAGGTTTTCTGATGTTATTTTTTCCTAATAGACCCTTCTCTTTAAACAGGACCTTGTACTGAAATGCAAAATATTCTACAATAGCTAAAATCCGGACTGCTACAAAAAGTTGCAGTGGCTGTGAGGACGTAGAATACTCACAACTCAGCATCTTCCAAATACTCTTCCATAAGTGGCTCCCAAGAATCTTCTCTCAAACCACTGGAGCAAACCAATGCACCATTTTAACAACCAATGATTAAGCCCAGCTCCAAACCTTCATCAGATGAGGAAACGGAGGACCAGTGAGATGCTCAAAGTCCACCCCAAATTGATATCAGAGCTGAAATAGAACTCAATCACTGGCTCAGTGCCTG
>NW_003852502.1:2620214-2620582 GCF_000181295.1 Otolemur garnettii | reverse complement strand
AAAAGCTCTAGAGCATCATTTTTAAATGTTTAAAGTATTTTTAAATCATTTAAAATTAAAGGCTGATCATAAAACAGGGAGAAAATAGAAGAAGCTGTTGGAACTACTGCTTCGGTGGCCGATGATCTGATACACCTTCTCAGTCTCCCTCTGGTTCTATTTCTGGCTGAGAAGGTTATTGAAAGGTCGGTGTAAACAACCACTGAAGTCTCCAAGCTTCTCAGCTGGCCTCCTGTCTCCTCTTATTTAATCTTGCCATTATCTTAACAATGACTGTTCCCCTCTGCCTGCTCCTCCCTTCACTGGCCATTTGTCCTCCTTTGTAGCACGGGGCTGCCCTGCTCCGGGCTTGTCTGTGCATGCTGGAT
>NW_003852502.1:2592259-2619712 GCF_000181295.1 Otolemur garnettii | reverse complement strand
TGCCTTCAAATGTTTCTGATTTCATGAAAGAGAAAGCCTGAAGATGCTGGTGGTCTTGGCACCTTGATAACACTTGTTAATCATTTTTCTTAGAAAAGCAACACGAGGGCAGACTTTTTGCACACAACCTTTGCAAGCAACAGTTTCTGGCTAACGTGTTTCCATTCTCTTAATTTTCACGGTTTCCTTCAAATGACCCTGACTTTCCAGTGATATAAAATTTCCTTACATTAAAAAAAAAAAAACTATGTAATTAGGGCGGTGCCTGTGGCTCAAGGAGTAGGGTGCTGGCTCCGTACACCAGAGGTGGCGGGTTCAAACCGGGCCCTGGCCAAGAACTGCAAAAAAAAAGTAAACAATGATTCAAGTGAAGCAAGTAGGGTAGAGGTCACGGCATCTGGACCAGGTAGGAAGAACAGGGTAGCAATTTCATGCTCCTTGTCCTAATCCACAACCCCAAATTTAATAATGGGGGATAAAAATCAGGTGGACACTAACATTATGATATTAAAGGAAACCATAATAGTTGGAGGACTTAAAAACCTTTTTTCTCAGATAATGCAAATTAAACAATACAAACAGTGAAGATTATTAAGCTCGAAAATGCCTCCAGTCTTTCCCTCTCCGCTTCTTGCCTACTGGAACATTGAATGGGATTTTTCCCTGCTGCCTCAGAATTGTAGCTACTATCTGAAGCCAAAATTGTTCTCAAAAAGAGCCATACATATTTAGTAGTCAAAATGTTCCATCAGGGCTTACTTAAAAGTGCTCAACCAACCTTCCTGGCATCAACCTCCACCCCAGGAAACTCCTCTCCTTGCCTTTATCACACCAAAAGAGAGTCTGTCTGGGGGAAGAAGGGGAGAGACCCGGTGTGGCTTTCTAAAGGGAGTTTCCACTCTCCCTAGGCCTGGCCGGAGGGGGCGGAGGGGACGAAGACCAACAGAGTAATTCATAGAGACTCATGGAGTGCCTTGAAGAAGAGGAGATTGGCGTCTCACGCTCTGACTAAGGCCACCAAACTGAGGTCCCTTGTAACTCTGTGTTGCCATGGCAATAAAGCAGTTGAGACCACCCTTTGGAGAGTTCCCTTTGATCATGTGGCATCCAATGTCCATTTCTAGTCTAGAAATTTCTGAAAGCGGAAGTAGAAAAAGCACTTCTATTAAAGGTTTAAGACGTAGTATACCTGAAAAGATGGAAGGGGCGCCCGGTCCCACTCGCTTCTCCGTGACTTTAAAGGACACGACAAGGACCTCAGAGGTTTGACGGCTCCCTGAGTTAGAGAAGAAGCCGAGTGTGAGCCTCCCAGGAGGCGCTGGGCGGCAGGTGGGCAGCCCAGAGGTGGAGCTGGGAAGGGAACTCCTGGTAGACTGGAGGGGAGTCTTCTGTTTCCTGGCAGTGACAGACGCGACCTGGTTAAAGCTGAGCATTGCCCAAGGGACCCACATTTGGCCTTCCTGGAGACTGTCTCAGGCTTGTGGCGCTGTCATCAGCCCTGAACACGCTCAATTGGAGTGAGGCCAGTGATGGCTGCCTTCCCCTGACCTGTGGGCCATTCCTGTAAGAGACTGCCCGGCTTCCCTCTCCCTCCACCAGGGCCTCCCTGGGGGTCCACAACGTGGGTCGCTTCTGGCTTCTGCTGTGTGGGGGAAGGAACAGACATTGAATTAGAAATGAGAGGGAGGTTTTAAAACTAGACTATGCCTCAGAAACTAAAAGTACCTAGGATATTATGGAATCTGTTCAAAATATTATAATGGTAAGGATCTGGAATTCAACTAAGCACAGTTGAAAGTAGTGATTAGGGAGGAAAAGGATAGAATTTTTGTTAACACTTCACTTAGCTAAGACTGTTCAATTAACATGAAGAAGCTAACTATATATATAATTTTGTATCATGATTGTCACTTAATAAGTACACTATTTCATCATCTTAAAAATCTTCATAAATATAACAGTTTTGTATTTCCATTTTATAGATACTCCAATTTTTTTTTAACCATTACTGTATTGTAGGACATTGGTGGTTTGGAGGGTTTTGTGTGTTTTTGAGATAGAGTCTCATTTTGTCACCCTGGATAGAGTGCCATGGCATCATTGCTTATAAACAACCTCTAACTCCTCGGCTCAAGCAATCATCTTGCCTCAGCCTCCCTAGTAGCTGAGACCATAGGTGCCCCCCACAAACCCAGCTAGTTTTTCTATTTTTGTAGAGATGTGTGTGGTCTCACTGTTGCTTAAGGTGGTCTCGAACTCCTGTGAGACCAGGAGTGATCCACATACCCTCCCAGAATTACAGGCATGAGCCACTGTACCCGGCCATTGGTGGTGTTTTAAATTTTAAGATCTGAATTATAATATCTATTTATTGGATGTGATTATTATCACTATTAAACAACCATGGATTTTTGGCTAAAATCATTCTGACTACCTAGTATTTCACTAGAAGACAGCTTGAAGCACTAATAAGCTGGCCAGGAGTTTAGATTATGTGTGTTTACTATGCTGGCGGCGTTACACACTGTATCCTTCTAGTGTTTGCCAGTTTATGAAGAGCTAGTGGCTGTAGTCTTACAGGGAATAACATGCCCTCGCCTTCTGAAATATAAGTGACACAGAGGTGGGAGTTCCTCTCTTTCCTATTCTTTGCTATCTGCCTAATACCTAGAACAGGGCCTAGCACAGGTGGGAACTAAATAAATACTTTCTTTAATATAAATAAATGAATGTGGTTTAAAGTAGAAGTGGGAAATAATTACTCCTTAACTTCCCTTCACAGCGTGTTTACAGGAGCCACACAAGTAGTAGGCAGTTTGAGCAAGCCTGAATCTGAATGGGGAGAGGAGACAGAGCCTGAAGCAGAAGGCAGACACCAAGGGGGAAGGAAGCCCCAGGGTCCTGGCAACTGAACAAATATCCATAGGGATCCTGTGGCTTTGTTCTTATTAAGATCAAAATTACTGGGCATGTGGTAGTGGCTCATGCCTATAATCCTAGCACATATACGTTAATGTGCTTTGGTTGTTCCTTACTTTCATAACACACATGATGAGATCATGTAATCAGAACTAGTTTTCCAGGAAAATTAAAGAGAATTGAGTGAATGCAAGAAACTTAGGCCTAGCAGGGTTGAAAAAATCAGCTAACTTCAGACCTCGTAAGTTTAGAAACAAGAATGACTCCAAGAGGCAAGTGATTGCAACCAGCTGGGATTGTCTGGCTCCCCACAGAGGTCCAGGACAGGAGGAAGCCTTTCTGGGGTTTTCAGTTGTTGGGGGAAGCTGTGTGTTAAATGGAAAACTTGAGTGGAAGAATAGGGAGCCTTGAGTGGAAGAATAGGTGGACTTGAACAGTATATAGCAACTAGATTCGAATGCCAGTTGGAGTGGATTTGCCATAGGTTTGGTGGCTGGAGAGGCAGCCATACTGAGAAGATCTTGGTGACCAGGAGGCTGCCATTGTGGGAAGGTCATGAGAAGGTCTTAGCAGGGTCCTAAACCACAGCTGTCTTAATTCCACTTCCCAGGATCATAACTCCACTCTTGAGATATGCTGAGGGACTCCCACACCCCACAGGAACAGGATTCATGGGGCACTGTGAGACCTGCCCCTGAAGAATTCTGGAGAGCTTTGAGACCCCCAACCTAGCAAGGTCTGAATGCTAAAGAAACAATCAGGTGATCACCAAAGGCAACTAAGTTTGGAATGAGGACGATAAAGGTTGCTGGCTGTGCTCTCTGTCTCCTAAGAAAACTACAGTGTCACCTGATGTCTTGGCCACATATTGCAACATACTGTCATCAAGAGCAAGGACTTCTGTTTGAAACAAATGAGGTAGTGAGAAGGAAAAAGGAGGACAAGGAGGTGAACAAGAAGAAAGAGCAAATGAAGAGGAACCAACAAAAATTCAGGCAACAGGAAAAAACAAAACAGAGGAACTCCCCCAGGGGACCATGAGGCAGCTACTGCAAAGATGCCACCTATAAAGAATTAATGGACTTGACAGAAAGGGAGTTTAAAATATGAATGATAAAGACAATAAAAGGAATGGACCAGAAAATGGAAACCAAAAGAACCAATAGTCAGATGAGATATGTATAGACTATAGAAAGGATATGGTGGAGCTTAAGGAAATGTAGGAGACAATCAGGTAATGTAAAGATGCAGTAGAAAGTATCAAAAATAGGTTAGACCTTGGAGAAGAAAGTTAACCCAGGTAGTTAAAGAGGCAGAAAAGCAGAGAGAGAAAGCAGAACAGGCACTTCGCAAACTATGAGACTCCATGAAGCGTTCAAACACAGGAAAAATAAAGGTTCTTGAAGGGGAAAAAGATGGACCTAAATGAGCCCTGCTGGTGACTACCATAAATGAAAACATCTCAAATTTTACTGAAGACCCCCAACACACCCCTTTAAGATGGATATCAAACCCCAGGTCATCTCATCTCAAACAGAGCTTCTCCAAGACACGTTGTAATGAATCTGTCCAAAGTCAAGATGAAAGGAAAATTTTGCAAGCAGCCAGGAGTAAGCACCAACTGACCTATAGAGGCAGAGCCATTAAGATGATAATAGACTTTTCAACTGAAACCTTCCAAGCCAGAAGAGCATGGCCATCCACCTTCAACATTCTTAAACAAAACCATTTTCAGCCCAGAATTCTGTATTCTGCTAAACTAAGCTTCAAAATTGATGGAGAAGTCAAATCTTTTACAAGCACTGAGGAAAGTTGCCAAAAAATACCAGCTATCTAGGCTTTTCTTTCTTTGAGCTGTTTTTCTGACTTTTGGGGTCTCATAAAAACTGTTGACCACCCCTCCAGAGATACTGCTTGCTTCCTTGATTAAGTTATAATCAGACTTAAGGCTTACAGGTTTCACTTAGAAGGGCAATTTATTTAAAAAGCTCAAAAGCAGGTGGCACCTGTGGCTCAGTGGGTAGGGTGCTGGCCCAGTATACTGAGCGCGGAGGGTTCAAACCTGGCCCCGGCCAAATTGTAACAAAAAAATAGCCAGACACTGTGGCAGGTACCTGTAGTCCTAGCTAGTCAGGAGGCTGAGTGAGGCAAGAGAATCACCTAAGCCCAAGAACTGGAGGTTGCTGTGAGCTGTGATGCTATGGCACTGTACTAAGGGTGATAAAGTGAGACAGAGTCCTCTTTTGGAGACAGAGCTTTCTGTCTCTAAAAAAAAAAAGCTTGAAAGCAGACTGGGTATGGTGGCTCACGCCCATAAACCCAGCACTTGGGAGGCTGAGGCTTGTGTATTGCCTGAGCTCACAGGTTGGAGACCAGCCTGAGCCAGAGTGAGACCCCCCCATCTCTAAATATAGCCCAGTGTTGTGGTGGGCACCTGTAGTCTCAGCTACTTGGGAGGCTGAGACAAGAGAATTGCTTGTGCACAAGAGTTTGAGGTAACTGTGAACTAATGAGACCACAGAACTTTACCGAGGGCGACAAAGTGAGACTCTGTCTGAAAAAGAAAAAATAAATAAATAAGAAAAGAAAAAAAAAGGCTCCAAAGCAAAAATGTTAGCCGTCAGTCCCAGCTGAAGTCTGCCCCATTCATCTTCACTCCCCCCACTCCTTGCTCTTAGCTGATGATGGGGTTTGGGCTAATAAAAGAAGCCGACTGTTCAGATTGTGTTAAACGCTGAGCTGTGAGCAACCCAGCTGTTTCTGCACCCGACTTCCATGTTCTGTGTGCCACTTTCTCCTCTCTGTCCATGAGTCTTCAACCACACTGCACTGGTGGGGTCTCTCTGAACCTCCTCTGGTTCAGCTGCCCAATTTGAGAATCACTCACTGCTCAGTTTAATTTGTCAGAAGTGGGTTCTGACACAGAGCTCCCAGAGACCCCCAAGTGCAGTACCCCCAAACCCATGGTGCCCGTTGCTCTCTCACTGTAACTGGGGCTCGTGGCTAAATTCTCTCTCAGATCCCAAAGCTCTATGGATTTATGTTTAAAGCTGATTTGTTGGAGCAGATTAGTGATCCTAACTGGGTTCACAAGTAGCGTCAGAAACTAAACTAGGTCTGCAATCAGACTGGACCTGATAATTAATTAGCTTAGATCCAGTTAGAGGCCTCACATGTCCGGTCAGGCAAAAACTAGCTGTGGTAAATGATGATACCACAGGGGGTGCAAATTCCAGCTTTTGGTTATTTGCAGAGATTTCAATGTTCTATCCCTTTGTTCCTTTTTCTTATGTATTTAGATAAGAAAAAAAAATCATTGTCTGAGTTGATCATGAAGATCTAAGAACAAAAGCCAAGATTCATGCTAAAAAGAGGATTCGTAATTTCTGAAAAACTGAGCCCTCAGTTCATGTATAAATATTAAGCCCAGAAAGTGGCAAACGCTTACTAAAGGAAAATGGTTAACCTCGCTCGTAATTGCTTAAAACAATAAAATAGGTAGTTAACACATTGATAGTCTGAATTTTAAAATATAATAACATTAAGAGTCAGCAAATAAAAATCTTTATAAGAGCTATTTAAAAAATATAGTAGGCTACTGATGAAAATGATTATCTCTGGGGAGTGAGACTTGGGACAGCAGACGGGGGTATAGGGAGTCTTACACAGACATATTCAGACATTGTATAATTTTTTCCTATGTTTCAAAATCTCTTTAATAAAAACAAACTAATTTTTAAGGACTTAGTAAGAGAAAACATAAGGAAATATGCTAAAATGTTAATAATGATTGGTTTTCATTGGTAAGAGCTATGAACAAAAAATAATTTGAAGGGGGCATTTCTGTTGCTCTATACTCCCCAAGTTCCCTAATCTCCATGACTCCTATAGTAGGGAAAAAGTCAATGTTAAGAAAAGAGAATGACCTTGAATTTGCTGTAAGGTATTATACGTGAAAATAAAGAATTTAAAACAGTAATTAGATGAAGGGAGGAGAATTAAAGAGGCCAAGAGGAAAGGCTGGAGGTTGCAGCTACCGGTAGCAGGATGAAGCAGAGGTTGGAACTGAAGCCGGGAAGCTGGAACCAGTATCAGAAAGGAGCAAATTCTACTCTCCACTGAGACAAAGTCTGCGCAGCCCTGGAATTTACTGAGCTGCTCCGGGATTTTTTTTTCTTACCCAGTGTAATCCTCTGCTTATCAAGATTTTTCTGGCCAGGTATGGTGGCTCATGCCCATAATCCTAAGACTCTGAGAGGCTGAGGTGAGTGGATTGTTTGAGCTCAGGAGTTTGAAACCAGCTTTCCTCTGGGCTCTATGCAATGGTGAGCAAGAATAAGACCCTGTCTCTAATAAAAATAGAAAAAACTAGCCGGGAGTTGCGGCAGGTTCCTGTTGTCCCAGCTACTTAGGAGGCTGAGGGAAGAGGATTGCTCATGCCCAAGAGTTTGGGGTTGCTGTGAGCTATGACGCCACTGCACTCAACCCCGGGGCGACTGAATGAGACTCTGATGCAAAAGAAAAAAAAAAGATTTTTCTGTATAATGGGACCTTCCAACCCCCACAGAGAATAAAAAGAAAACAAAACTTATGGCTTCCCGGCTTTGGTCTCATGGATCATGTCTGCCATCAACTGAATGGGATCTCATAGAGGTAGCTTCAGGGTCACCTGTGTGCTGCTCCTACTTGGTCAGAGGTGAGGTGTTGTGTATTTCTGTGGGATTGGCACCCCCTAACGTGTGCTTGGTGCAGAACATTATCAGAAAGTAACTGGCTATGGAAGGAGGTACCTCTGAACAGCAGCCTCGGTGCTGGCACAACTACTAGCGTCTCCAGCAAACCATCTCCTTGTTCTCCATTGCCACAGTCATGGCATCTGCTCCTGTGCCCCTCTTCTCACACTTTCTCTGCCATGCCCCAGAAGACTGTACTTTCTCTGCCAATGCGCCAGAAGACCGTACTTTCTCATGCAAAACCCAGCAAAGATTTTGGACAGAACTCAGTGGTCAAGGATGCAGTGCTGGTCGGACATCAAAAGCATCTACAACGTGGGAAGAGCCCTTCAGCAATACCATTGCAGAGGGCTCAGAGGAAGGTTTCTGTGTGGTGTTTCCTCCAAGATTGGAAGGAATTACTTTTTAAAGGACAGGTTTTGTTATATTTTAATAGAATATTTCTGATCCCTCCTGAAGTGGGCTTTTCTATTACAAGCTGTAAAGACATTTTGAATAATGTACAAATTCTGTGGAATTACAAAGCCTCATCCCCAAATCATTTAACATATAATTTAATATATATAAAATATACTATAATTGTTTAATACATAATATATAATAGATAGAAGGTATTGCAATATTCAGGGAGCCATGGCTGCCTTTGAGGTAGACTATCTAAGAGTCAGCTGGGATCTTGTCAGCCAAGTTCTCGCTTCTCTAAGTGGGTGGCCGATCCTAATATAAGCAGTATTAGCATCACTGCAAATCACTCTGAACCTCAGAGCCCTGATCCACACTTGCAGAATAAGAATGTGCATCCCAGGTGAGGTGTATGCACAATGAGGTTCGAAAGGCATTGGGTTAGGAGAATCCAAGACCACTTTGGGGAAGTTCTCAGCTGTCAAAACAGGGGCTCCACGTGTGAATTTTACAGCTAACTTCTGAGCTTGCTATGCTGGTTATTTGATATTCAAGTTAGCTTCTCCTTATGACAGCAGTTACCCTAAACACCAAACCCTGTGCCCCAGCATTTAGAATCACTGCCTTCATTGCCTTGGTGATGAGACCTTTTTAGTTGTGGTGGATGTAAATTAGAGCAGTCCACCCCCCAGACAGCATTTGGGTTTTGGTATGGGAGATGCTTTTCAGTCATTGCTGGGATTTCCCCATGAGAAGCACTTACATAATCTTCACGGCCAGATGCAGGAGGAGAAAAAAAGGTTCACGGCTGACGTGAGGCAAGGAACAAAGTTCTAGTTTTACCATCCCATTGGCGATGGCCTCTAAGCTTGTACCTACCAGTCCCAATGTTAATCTGATCAAAAATGCAGGCTGTTAAAGAAGATGGTGTTGCGTGGTTTGTTACACATGGCAATACTTTCCAAGACTGGACTCTGATGAACCTCTTCAAAATCACAGCAAAATCTCAGCTTTAGGCAAAATATAGCACGTCCAAATGAACTGAGTGCAGAAGAAAGAGTTCGTCACCTCAATACATATGATCCATACTTACAGCTCCACCAAAGAAAACCCGAATCCTACCATGTGCTTTGGTTTGGGTTTGTTTCTTCCTTTTTTACCACTTGCACAAACATGATGCAGCAAAACAGAGTGATTCTTGCAGCCGTAATGGACAGAACCCATCAGATCGCTAAGGATCTTAAGGTGACAGGATCTTGTAAGACTGAACCGTTATCCCTTCCTCTTTTTCTATGAAGTATCGCTGATATGTACAGTCTTCTGAGAAAAGTACATGGTCTGATCCCATTTTTAAAGGACTCTTCAACCTAAAGGACGACTACAGTGTTATTCATAAGCTATCGTATGATTATATGTTACTGCCTATTCCTGAATGATCACTTTTTAAAATTATGCAGTCGATTGATAGAGTTGAGAAATTCTTGCTCAATAGCACAGTTGTCGATGGCCTAGAGGATCCATGGTCTGTCTGTCTCTCTTTTTTGTCCTGTTGTGACCAAAGGAGATGTAATAATACCACATCATTATGATGGTTGTCTAATGCATAAAAAATATTAAGTAGGAATTTTAGACGTTTCTAGAAGCTATTTTATATAAGAAATTCCAGGCATGGGGAGACATAATTTTTAAGTCACAAAGTTTGCGCTACAGAACATAATGTATGCAAAAATATTAATAAGGCTTTCTCATCTCCCCTTGACAAATTCTGCTGACAGTTATTTGAGAGTTCTTGTTTCTGGAGTATTCTTTGAAATCCAATAGAGGATTTATTGAAGAGTCTGCAACAGAGAATAAAGAATGCTGATCTGAAATTTGTAATTCAAATGTACTGTTCTCTAAATCCTAAAATTCACTTTATTGGAATATAAATTAAAAATATAAAATTCAATGGCTTTCATATTGCAGACTGGTGTGTTTAAGAGCATAGATGTTAAAATCAGATGTCAGGGAGGCCTGGGTTTGTCGCTTAGAAGTTGCAAGTTGGTACAAGTTACTCAAACTCTCTCTAAGTTTTAGTTCCCCTATTTGTAAAATAAAACATATGTCCTCTTCTTCAGGTTGTTTTGAAAATTATAATAGATAATTGCTTAATAAACCCCAAGGCCAGTGAATGTAGGTATAATTATTTGATTATTATGTACCTGGCAATACCTAACTGGAGAATTTAAGAGATAGTTACTACCATGTATGTAAAAATTGTCATTATAGATAGTGGTCTTGATATCTAGCTAGCTAATATAAAAGTAACATTCTATGACCTACATACAGAAAAAAACTAAAGATACACCATGACTCCCCAGAAAGGAGTACTGAATAATTTAAAGGCATTAAATTATGTCACACTGATTTTTAGGTTAATTGACATTGCAAAAACCATTTCTTGAAACTTTTCAAAATGATCTTAAAATGCACTTAGATGCATACACAGGGCAAAATAAGTTTTAAAAATAAAAAATAACAATTGTGAGAAAAGATATTCTGTTCAAATATTAAAATACAGTATTACAGTGCTGTAAAATTTTTAGAAAAAGTACTAACATAAAAATATGTGATAAAGAAAACTTCCCAAATCAAAAAAAGAGAGGATTATTAATCAAATGATTCTGGGATTTCTGGAATGTGTCATGGGCATAGATAGGAATCTTTGTTCATAACCTGTACTTCATACCAATTTCCCAAACACATACCAAGTGAATTTAAGAATTAAATGTAAAAATTCAAAATATAAAAAGAAGCATTTTTCAAAACCAAATTTGCAGAATTTATCAAATTTCTGCAAGAAGGAAGCATTCTGAAATTAAAGTAGTGAAAGAAGTTAGATTCAAAAGGTTTACAAATTTGATATTAAAAATTACCATTTCTGCTATGCCAAAAATATAATCATATTTAAAAGACAAAGAACAAGCTAAGGAAAATTGATACGTTAAATATGGCAAAATATTAGTTTTTAAAAGGAACATAAAATTATTAAAAACACAAAGTTTCCAGTCAACACATTAACAAAGCTGGGCATGGTGGCTCACACCTATAATCCTAGCAGTCTGGGAGGCTGAGGCAGGTGGATTGCCTGAGCTCATGAGTTCGAGAACAGCCTGAGCCAGACCAAGACCCCATCTCTAAAACTAGCCCGGTACGATAGTAGGGGCCTGTAGTCCCATCTACTCCAGAGGCTGAAGCAAGAGAATTGCTTGAGCCCCAAAGTTTGAGGTTGCTGTGACTTGTCCTTCCCCCCCCAAACAACACATTAATAAAATTTATGAACAATTTCCCAAATTAATACATGTCAACAAAAGTAGAAAAATCTGGCTCAACGCCTATGGCTCAAGTGGCTAAGGCACCAGCCACATACACCTAATGTGGCGGGTTCGAATCCAGCCCAGGCCCCGCAACAACAATGATGGCTGCAACCAAAAAATAGCTGGGCATTGTGGTGGGCACCTGGGGTCCCAGCTACTTGGGAGGCTGAGGCAGGAGACTCACTTGAGCCCAAGAGTTGGAGGTTGCTGTGAGCTGTGATGCCACGGCACTCTACCCAAGGGGACAGCTTGAGACTCTGACTCAAAAAAAAAAAAAAAAAAAAAAGTAGAAAAGGCTAAAGTCATTAGAAACCTTTAAAATATTATCAAATGAAAATAATAGATACAAGTAGATTCCCCCTTTATATCTTCAATCATTTCATATTTTAAGAATAAAAATATGGATGCTAACAAAGATATAATAAGACAGGCATTCTCATATTCTTGGGGAGTGTAGGTTGTTTAAATCTTTTTGTTAGTAATACAGTATATTAAAAATGCTTTTTTTTTTTTTTTTAGACAGGGTCTTACTTTGTCATCCTTGGTAAAATGCTGTGGCATCGTAGTTCACAGCAATCTCAAACTCTTGGGCTTAAGTGATTCTCTTACCTCAGCCTCCCAAGTAGCTGGGACTACAGGTGCCAGCCACAACACCCGGCTATTTTTAGAGACAAGGTCTCACTCTGGTCTAGAACCTGTGAGCTCAGGCAATCCACCTGCCATGGCCTCTCACAGTGCTGGGATTACAGGGGTGAGCCACCATGTCAAACTATATCAAAAATTCTTAAAATCACTGTATTTTTTTTATCAAGTAATTCCACTTTTAGAATTTTCTTCTTAAAGAAATTTCTAAAAAGGAAACCTGCAATATACAAGGATACAATTCTCACATAATTATTTATAAAAGAAAATCAAAGATAGAATGAATAGTAATGTGGTTAAATATAGTATATGATTAAATTCTGGAAAACATTAGAAATATTTATAAAATTTATGATAAGGGAAAATAATTACAATAACTTTTTAAAAGAAATAAACTTAATTATAAAAGTACAATAAATACTCAAAAACATTAAGTTTGTGTTTGATGATGGAACTATGGGAACTTTTGTGTTTCGTTTTAGAACACATATTTTAAAATATATGTTCTGATGGACAGTGCCTGTGGCTCAAAAAAGTAGGGTGCCAGCCCCATATGCTGGAGGTGGCAGGTTCAAACCCAGCCCTGGCCGAAAACTGAAAAAATAAAATAAAAAATAAAATATATGTTCTGATTTGTCTATCATGAATATGTTTGAGTTGTATGATTGGAAAATGATAAAGTAATTCTGAAAACTCAAAAAATGCACATTTTCTTTTAAAACAATTTTTGCTTTCCTGCCTACATAAGAAATATACAAGATAACAATTGTCAATTTATATGTCTTCCCTGACCAGATGCACAATTATAGACTCCTAGGTGTCCAAATAGGATGGTATTACATACATTCAACAAACTCTGACAAAAAAACATGATAAGTTTTGAGGTTTTTTATTTTATTTATTTATTTTTTTTTTTTTTCAGTTTTTGGCCCGGGCTGGGTTTGAACCTGCCACCTCCGGCATATGGGGCTGGCGCCCTACTCATTTGAGCCACAGGTGCCGCCCCAGTTTTGAGTTTTAATCAGCAGATTTAAAGAGTATCTGCAACTTCTATTTTTATAATATTTTATAGTTCATTTTAAAACCAAGTGATGGTAAATAAAATGATTGGGAAAGGAGAAATACAGAATTATAGTTGTGGATCACATTTTTACTTTTACTAAAGTGAATACTTATCTATAATTATTTTGCCTTTTATCATTCATGATAATTTGAGTGGTTCATGCAAGAAAAATTAATTTATGACTATGAAGATACTGAATTTTCCAAATTATTATTAAAATATAAAAAATTTAAACTCTTACTGAACAACAAAATGCATCCAGCATAGGCTTTTCAAAAAACATGTATAACATTAGAAAACAAAACATGGGAAACTATTAATAGAGAAATGAAAAAACTGGAGCTATTCCTCTGGGAATGTTCCCAGATTGTATTAACCAATACTATGCAATAGTCTTCCAAGGGTAATTATGTTTGGAATATTTACATTTGGACTAAAATGAGCACCAGAAGAAAGTGCATTATAATTAGTAATGAATAAGCTTGCTAGGACATAACCTTGCCTCAGCCAGCAAACATTAGATATCTGGAGAATGACTTTTTTCTAAGTAAATTTTAATATTTTATAAGATAGTAATTCATTTCTATTCTCATTTGTCATGTGAAACTTTCCAGAATGCTTCCACTAGGAAAGTTTCCCTGATTGCAGAGTTTGGAATTAATCAAGTTGGAATGGGCAGACTATCATATATTTCAGTTTCTTGTTTTGAATGTCATTGATTCAAGGACATGGGATCATTGGAATCTGACTGGGGTATATAGTTTTCATCAGAACCATCAAGAAAGAAGATGTTTACTGTATAAATTAATTTAAATGAGAATCTCCTAAAGGAGCAAACTAATTTAAACACTGTCCAGCACATAGTTTTGCTATGATGATCAAGTGAGTTTCACATGAATGAGTGAGACATGCAGGGATGGCTAGTCATGGAGAATGAATGACAGGTGAGAGGATGTGTGCAGAGTCTGCAGCTGAAACGCCTGTAAACAGCTCAGCTCCAGGGTTGGGAGGGCAGTGCAGACAGCGTTGCAGCACAGGTCATCAAGACCAGAAGGGCCAACCACTGTAAACAAACAGAAGACTGCTTTGGCATTGCACATGTGAGGCTGCCACTAGCTCCTGGCAGGAGGCCCAGCCTTCCATGGTTGCATAAATATATCACATAAATGTAATTTTTAAAATTCTTTTTGAAAAGATTTTAAGCTGGATGAGGTAGCTCTCAATTGTAATCCTAGCATTTGGGAGGCTGAGGCTGGGGGATTGCTTAAGCTCAGGAGTTCAAAAACAGCCTAAGCAAGAGTAAGACCCATCTCTACTAACAATAAAAAAACTAGCTGGCTGTGGTGGTGCCTGGAGTCCCAGCTATTTGGGAGGCTGAGGCAAAAGGATCACTTGAGCCCAAGAGTTTGAGCTTGCTGTGAGTTATGATGATACCACAGCACTTACCCAGAGTGACAGAGTGAGACTCTGTCTCAAAAAAAAGGCTTTTAAAATTCTTTTTTGAAAGGGGGGGGGCAACGAATTGGAGGGTATTTAATCCACATAATTTATTCATTAAATACAGCCGTATATTTTCTTAGAACGAACAAAAACTCTTCCTAAGTTCTTAATGAAATAAAAAAGATGTAGCAAAGAGTATCCCTAATTGGCTGTCAGACCAACAGTGAGACAGTTGTTACTTGGCAAAAGACTCTGATGAGAAACTGAGGTGAACGTATAGAATGCATTTCTGGCACTTTGGGTATCTTAAAACTTAACATTTTACTATTAAAATGTTCAAGCATATGCAAAAATAGAAGGTATGATAAATAGTCGCGTATCTATCACTGAGTGATAACAATTACCAATATTTTGGTGGCATAAACTGTCATTAGAATTATGATTGCAGGATGGGTCTGTTTCTCTCACCATTTTTCTCTGGAATGCCAAGCATGAGTCTGAACAGACTTAATGAATACATTTCTGTGGGTAACGGGCTATGAGGTGACAGCCACCCCCAACCATTTCTCCTCCTTTAACAACATTCTTTCCACCTGCCAGAAGTCACATAGCGCATGCATACTTTCCTTATTATCGGCAACCACACAGCTTTTCCTCCTTAAAGTTAATCCTTACCCCAGGTGTGAAGATTTACCTTGCTAAAGGTACTTTATAAATAAAGCTGCTTCCACAGTTCAGTGCTGGCTGGCTGGCTGGCTGGCTGGCTGCAGTCATCAGCTGCATCAGACCTTCCGACCCCATCCCATGTTTCGTCTCTTGTGTGTTTTATGTCTCTTGCCTGTCTTTTTTTTCTAATTTCCCACCATTTCCACTCAAGTTATTTCTCCTGCCTTGCTCCGGTTTGCAAGAATTTCCAAATTAAAATGAAAGGATCCACAAAGTTGTAATAGAAAAACAAAAAGACTAAGTCTGCTGGAAGAATATTATTCTCTAACTGGTAGGCCAATTAGATATAGAAACTGGTAAAATAAGACCTCGAAATGGAAGAACTCACAATCTGCAACTGTGATTACTATACACCCACCAAAAAAAAAGGGTGAACTGATTTGCCTACCAGGGCTAAAGTGAAAGGAAAAAAGGAACAAATAAGCAGGTATCAACTTTCTAAAGAATAGCCGAGAAGCTATTTTGGATCTGTAAAGGAGCAAATCAAGAATGAGGGTCAATTAATAGAATAACAGTACATTGCAGGTGAAAGCAGGATGAATGGATCAGAATCAGCTGGGAATGGTGGCATGAACGGAGAAAGACAGGTCCTACTGGAGAAAACAGGAAGAGTTCTGTCCAGCAAAAGGACTTGGGAGCAAAGACATCTGTGTAATGTCACGCATACCTAGAGCTCAGATCTCAGTCTGTAATGCCATTTCCAGCAGAAAAGAACCAGGGCTACTAGAAGAAATGGTTGATTGCAGGGCTAGGGCAAGATAAGCAAAAATAATAAACGAATAAAGAGAGAAGGAGGAGGAGATGGAGGAGACAGGTCCCAAGGATGCAGAGGCCACACTGAGGGGAACGCCCAGTGGTCAAAGCCGGGACAATTTGAGCACAACAGTAATTAAATACTTAAGTACAGTAATGACTAAAAATCATTGAAAAATAGGAACCTTTGCACTGGTACCAGTGATTCCTGCATGCATAAGGAAAGAGGGCACTTTCTCAGGGTAGAATACTGAGTGCTGACGGCAAAGTGCAGAGGAAGCATTGAAGTCATGGAATCTTCAGTTTAAAATCATTATTCTAAAGACTGGAACAGGCAAGACCACCAATGTGGCTTGACGCCTGTAGCTCAGCAGCTAGGGCGCCAGCCACATACACCAGAGCTGGCGTGTTTGAATCCAGCCCAAGCCTTCCAAACAACAATGACAACGGCAACAAAAAAATAGCCAGGCATTGTGGTGGGCACCTGTCATCCCAGCTACCTGAGAGGCTGAGGCAAGAGAATCACTTAAGCCCAAGAGTTTGAGGTTCCTGTGAGCTGTGACACCATGGCACTCTACCAAGGGCAACATAGTGAGACTCTATCTCAAAAAAAAAAAAGAAAGAAAGAAAGAAAAAAGACCATCAATGTCTCCTAAATCTGGGGCTATGTGATGAGGCACAGGATATTTGCATGGTCATGAAGCATATCCACACAGATTCCTTCATAGTTGTCAAAGGACAAAGTGGCAACTACACAGTGAAAAAAATCAGACAACACCTCCCATGGGTGAACAAAATCAACATTGTCAACAGGGGCAGACCTGTGTTGTGTTCCCGTGTGACAAAATAGCCCTAGTTCCAATGCAGAGTCCCACGGTCACTTCACTCTCCCCCGCTGAGCTCACAGATTCTCTCTCCACTCAGCATGCTGGCATGGTCCTGCTGGGGACAAAGCAGGGGTGGCCTGGGAAATGTGAAACTGCATAGAATGTGCACATTTGTATGACTTCATGTAAATAAGTCACCACCAGCACAGTGAAGCCATTTTCTGCCTAAATCTGACCCTCATCAATAAACTGTTTAATCAGTGGTTCCCCTTCTACCTTCCTGCAGTCGTCAAATCCATCATAGGCAACAGAGTCTCCTTTTTTCAAGAACTACTGCGGATGTGTTTCTTGTTTACATGCATCCCCACCACCACCATCCCTAATCTGAATTGTCGTTGCATGGAAATAATATTAATAATTCATTTTAGCCATTGTTGTTATGAGCTAAAAGTCTCTAAGTTTGGCTTGGCACCCATAGTGGTTACAGCACCAGCCACATATGCCAAGGGTGGCGGATTCGAACCCAGCCCGGCCATCAGCAACAACAACAAAAATATAGCCAGGCATTGTGGTGTTGCCTGTAGTCCCAGCTACTTGGGAGGCTGAGGCAAGAGAATCCCTTAAGCCCAAGAGTTTGAGGTTGCTGTGAGTTGTGATGCCATGGCACTCTACCAAGAGCAACATGGTGAGACTCTGTCTCAAAAAAAAAAAAAAAAAGTCTCTAAATTTTATTCTATTTAGAAAGTGATGACACTTTGAAATCTGAAAAGCAAGGTCAACTATACCAATTAGAACTTAACTTTTAAGAGGTTTTCAACTGGATAAGCAAATAGATTAGAACTCAAATTTGACATTAAAAATAATTCCAGTACTTTTTATGAAGTTTGAAACATGCAGGGTAGAAAGGTGGCAATGTGGAAAAGGGGCAAAACCACATGTTTTCATGATAACTTATAATGTTTACTCCTTTATGGCTTTGAATATAATGTTCTCTCTTCTTGTAACGAATTTCCTTCTCAGTTGCCTATCTCTAAAGTCCTATGTGTTTTTTTTTTTTAATTTTAGAAATAGGGTCTCTCTTTGTCACCTAGGTTAGAGTATAGTGGTGAGATCACAGCTCAATGTAATCTCAAACTTCTGGTTTCAAGCAGTCCTCTCACCTCGGCCTCCCAAGTAGCTGGAACTACGGGCATATGCCACCGTGTCTGACTAATTTATTTATTTTTTATTTTGTAGGCACAGGGGTCTTGCTATGTTGTCCAGGCTGGTCTTGAACTCTGCCCTCAAGTGATCCACCCACCTTGGCCTCCCAAAGTGCTGGGGTTACAGGCATGAGCCACCATCCTGGGCTTGTGTTCTTTCAAACCAAGCTCAGGCATCCCCACCTGTTGCAGATTGCTTTCTAAATGTTCCTTCCCACATCCACCCCTTAAATAGTCACTTCCCACCCTAACTCTTGGTTTGGCCAAGTGGCTTGTTGGGCCTATGAGAAAACAGGAAATGTGATATAAACAGAGTCTTGAGAAGTGATCACATATCAAAACTTTCCTCTTGCTGGTTTTGAAACCCTGCAACCATGTCAAGAAGCCCCAACTGGCTTCTTGGAGACATGTGGCCTGACTCCTGTCACTCCAGCCACCCACCAGCAGGTGAGTGGAGACCTCAGACACAGCCTTTCCCCACGTGACATCCCAGTGAACACAGCCACATGAGTGAGTCTAGGTGAGACCAGACAAAGAGCATTCTCAGGTGCAGGCAAAATCGCCAGTCTGCAAGAGCTGTGAGCTAATAATAAATCGTTAAGATTTTAAGGGTCTATGTTTTGGAATGCCTTGTTATAAGCAAAGATTAATAGATATAAAAATCAGGGCGCTACCTCAACAAATATCTAAAATGTGTGATAGCTGGAAAAGCTGAGGACCAATGCTGGCAGCAAATAGTGGAATAATAGCAAGAAAACATAGAAAGACTGGAAAATTGTAGAGCAGACTGTTTATGGACGCTGGAACAGGAATAAGGGAACTTCCAGAGCAGGCTGGTGAGCTGGGTAGTGATGAGACAATAGGTACAACTGTCACCTGTGGTTCCTTGGAAAATAGAAAATATGTAAACTGGTGCATCTGACAAAAGAGATTTCCAGACGGTGTCAATTTTTCTGCTAGCTGGACACCAGAAAGCATAGAAGAGCTGAAGAGGAAACTATCAGAATTCGGTTTATAAATAGAAGCTAAAAGACAATGACTTCTATAGCTGCCGGAAGATACTTCATGTAAAACCACACTGTATTTTATTCAATTTTAGATTTTTTTTAATTCAATCGTAGTTTGTACTTTCCTTGGATCTACAAATTCATAAATTCATTGTTACTACTTCTGCCATGATGTTTAATTACAAAATTAATGCTAATATTGAAGGAACCCAAGCTAAGAAATTCGCCCAGTCACACAGGAAGTAGTCAAGCTGTCTGTCTCCAAAGTCAGTATCTTTCCAGAGCAGCTTTGTCTGTCTCCAAAGTCAGTATTCTTGCCAGAGCAGCTTTTCTTCTTCCCCGTTTTCCAGATTCTGTTAACAAGGAGAAACTTCCAATGCATGAGTTATTGAACTTAAAATATATACAATATTTTCATTTACAAGGATTCTCAAAAAATACACGAGTTTTCCAAGATCGAATCTCTTTAACATTCAAGATGGTCGATAGGATGATACATTATGTATGAGGGGCTGGAATCTGCTTTCTACTTTTGCAATTAAAATAGGGTAGAGATTGTGGTGACCCAGCATACGTGCTGCTAATGTGAACTCTCTCTTTGATATCTGACCCGTCATGTTCTTCTGGTACACAGCCTGCTGCTTCTGGCTTAATATTTTCCTCTTTTTCTGAATAAGTATTTTTCTCTGTTTGTATTGTAAAAAGTCCCATTTTGATTAATGAAATGGAATTTCCCCTGGCAGGAGAACAAGGAAGAAATGGATTTTCAACAACAGACGGATACACTGTTCGACCCGACTGAGGAGGGGAGGAAAACATTCATTTAAGATAATCGCTCTCTTCGCCCCCTCCATAAAAGAAAGAGAACTCACTTCTTGGAATGATTTATGTGTTATTTCGCCTGGAATTAGAGAACACAGATAATAAATTCTTTATTATCCCTTTTTCTCTGAATTTCTGCACTAATCTCTATTCTCTTGAGATTTGGATAAAAGAAAATTCTTTTAAAACATAAATGCGGTAACAGCTAGGCCTTCCGCAATGACCTTTATGCCTGGCAGAAGAAATTTTAAGAAAAGAAAACCCTAAGCCAGGTATGGTGGCTCACGCCTATAATCCCAGCCCTTTGGGGAGGCAAGGCAGGAGGATGGCTTAAGCCCAGGTATTTGAGGTTACAGTGAGCTAGGCTGATGCTACTGCACTCTAGCCTGGGCAACGGAGTAAGGAGTAAGACCCTGCCCAAAAAGAAAGGAAAAGTAAAAATAAATAAATAAATAAATACACATGTATATGTATGTATATATACATATGTATATTTGCTTTCATATTTTGCAATAAGCAAAAATACCTACACATATTTACTAATAGTCTTTGGGGATATGGTATTATCCACAATTGAGTAAAAGGCCTTGGCATTATGCAAATTTGAGAGATTCAAAATTTTCCCCTTCTCCCCTCTAAACATCTCCCAGCTAATTTCTCTCCGGTGTCCCCCTTGTGCTTGTGACATAGTCCTCTCCACTGCCGCGTGGCAGCAGCTAATTTCCTTCTGCCCAGCTCATCATGACTGGTGCTTCTTCCGTCCTTTCTCTCCCCACAGTCCTACTGAGAGATGTGGGTGCTGTGCTGAGGCTGGTTTGGGGTGGGGAGGACCGAAGGCAGAGGAGGAATGGAGCTGAGTGCTCTCTCTTTTCCTCCTAGGACCTGTGTTCAGCACTCTCCTCCGTGAGAATGAGTACGTTCTGAGAGACCTCCATGCTTACCAGACTGTGGATTCCCTGTGGGCGAGGACTTCTCAGGAGCAATACCTGGCGTATTGTTGGTGCTCAGATTTTTGAGGCTTGGCATTAAATTGAACTCACATTAGACCTCCTGAACTAAGCAGCAGCCCTGCTGGACTTCTAGTCCTGTAAATTCCCAGGCTGAGGCTCTGAGAATTCTAGCTGAGACATTCACTGACATCTCACCTGCGTCCTCATTTCATGCTTCCAATAGCTTATATTCTTCTGTTACAAGCTCACTGTGTCCAAAACAAAAGCATTATCTTATTCCACTATAGCTCATAGTCAGAACTACAAAGCTTGGGATTTTGTTGTTTACCAATTGTTTCCATAATAAATTATAAATCCTTAGAAGACCACAATGACATTTTATATCATTTATATGTTTTCCATAATAACTATAGTGGGGCTGGGAACATAAAGATTGCTTATGAATAAATATGTGTTCACTGATTTTGTTGAATAGTTATATTCTCCCAAGATAGTCATGATTTTAAAATGAACTAGCTGGGATAAAATATTTAAGATCGTCCTTCATTGATCTTGGCTGGTTTCCTATAGGCTGTGATATTTCATGTTTTTTTTAAGCAAAATGAGATCTTGCTAATTAAATTTTTCAGGACTGAGTTAACACATCCCTTTATCTCTCAGCACATCTTTAAAATGATTTAACACTTACTTCTGTAGGCTGCCTATGTTATAGAAAGTTATAATGGAAGAAAGTAAATCTTAAGAAAAAGTTCATTGAATTGTTCTGTGGAATCTGATGAGCCAATCCTAAAACTGATGCAAAAGAACAAAAGGTCAAGAATAGCCAAGGAGAAAAAAGAATAGCCAGTATACTGTTGAAGAAGAAATGTACAAATGGGGAAGGAGGGAATTTGCCCATTAGATATCCAGGATTATTTAGAGCGGGTTACTGGGCCAGGCACTGTGGCTCACACCTGTAATCCCAGCACTCTGGGAGGCTGAGGCAGAAAGATTGGTTGAGGCCAGGAGCTCAAGACCAGCCTGAGCAAGGGAGAGACCACATCCCTGAAAATAATAGAAAAATTAGCCAGGCATGGTGGCACACATGTAGTCCCAGCTACTCAGGAGGCTAAGACAGGAAGATTGTTGGAGCCCAGGATTTTGAAGTTGCAATGAACCATTGCACTCTAGCCCAAGTCACAGAGCACGATTGTCTCAAGAAAGAAGAAAGAAAGAAAATTACTGGTACAAGGATAGATAAATATACCCATGACACAAAAATAGGAAGAGAGACAGACCTTTACTTATAATATGAAAGAAGTCAGAACTATTATTTATTTATTTATTGTCTCACTCTGCCACACTGAGTAGGGTGCTATGGCATCATATCTCACAGCAACCTCAAACTCCTGGGCTCAAGCTATTCTCTTGCCTCAGCCTCCCACTTAGTGGGGACTACAGGCATGTACCACCATGACAAGCTAATTTTTCTACTTTTTTAAAGTAGAGATGGGATTTTGTTCTTGCTCAACCTGGTCTTAAACTTCTGAGTTCAAGAAATCTTCCCCTTCCCCCTTAGCTCCTCAGAGTGCTAAGTTGCAGATATAAGACACTGTATGTGGCCAGAGGTATACTTTGAGGAAATGGTTAATTTAATAAATGATGACTAGAAAAAGTGGCTTTCTACAAGAACCCACATCATTATCAAAGAGTAAATTCCTTGGCCCAGTGCAGTGGCTCATGCTTATAATCCTAGCATTCTGGGAGGCTGATGCAGGTGGATTGCCAGAGCTCAGGAGTTTGACACAAGCCTGAGCAAGAGCGAGACCCCATCTCTAAAGATAGCCAGGAGTTGTCATGGGTGCCTGTAGTCCCAGTTACTTGGGAGGCTGAGACAAGATGATCACTTGAGCCCAAGAGTTTGGGTTGCTGTGAGCTGTGATACCACAGCACTCTACCAGGGCAACAAAGTGGACAAAACAAAACAAACAAAAAATAAGAAAACCAGAGTAGATTCCTAATATTAAATACATATACTTTTTTAAAACTTCCTGAAGGAAATATATATTATTTTTGCAACTGGGCACTACAAAAGGATTTCTTAAGCCAAAAAAATTAAACAAAAGGTAAATATTCTATAAATAAGAATTTCTATTTATTGAAATACACCATTAAAAATGTGAAAAGAGAAAAGACAAGCTGCAAATGAAGAGAAAACATTTTCAACACATATTACAGTAGAACATCCATAGTGGACCACCTCCCTGTGTTGACCAGTTTGTTACAGTCCCTTGGTTGGTCCACTTACAGAGGTTATATTGTAGTTGGAATAAAAGATCAGCACTTTGTATATTTTTTAAACTCTTATAAATAGACATAAAAACTAATAGAAAATGGGCCAGGCTTGGTGGATCATGCCTGTAACCCTAGCACTCTGGGAGGCTGAGGTGGGTGGATTGTCCTGAGCTCAGATATTTGAGACCAGCCTGAGCCAGAGTGAGACCCCATCTCTACCAAAAAATTCCAGGCATTGTGGCTGGTGCCTGTAATCCCAGCTACTTGGGAGACTGAGGCAAGAAAATTGTTTAAGCCCAACAGTTGGAGATTGCTGTAAGCTATGATGCTATGGCACTCTGCCATGGCGCAATAAATAAATAAATAAATAAATAAGAAAATTTAAAAAAAAACTTCAAGCTAAGCCAATTGAAAGCCAATTAAAAGCAAAAATAAACTAATAAAAAATGGGCAAAGAACACTGATACACATTTCCCAGAAAAAGAAATACCAATGATTAATAACTATAAAAATCTCTGAAATACTATTTTATACCCAAAACATCGGCAAAAATTTGAAAGCCTGATAGATCAACATGTTTGTGACGACAAGGGACAATCAGGAACTCTCACATACTACTAAGGAGAGGCTGTATTTGACTAATTCCCATAGCTGACCATCTCCCTCCATTGACCACTTCCTTAACTTGACCTAATTTTCATAGACCAGACATGCACCACATGTACGTACCTGCCCAGTAGGCCTGGTACCTTATGTTGACCACCTCTGTATGATGACCCTTGTTACAGGCCCTTGGGTGGTCAACTCACAGAGGTTCTACTGTAATTCTGCACTATCTCATAACACTGTAGATACGCTGACCCAATACCCAGCAATTCCACTCCTAGATAAATACCCTAGACTAGAGAAACTAACACATACATGCAACAAGACCCAAGTATGAAAATATTCATTCCAGGACTGTTTCTAACAGTAAAATATTGGAACCAACACGAAGAACCATTGTCAGGACACTGAATAAATAAGTTGTGGTATGTTCATACAATGGAATATTTAATACACAGCAATGAAAACAGACTATAACTTCATGTATCCACATGAGCAATACATGTATAACACTGATGAAAAACAGGGTGGCAGAAGAATTTATAGATTGCAATTCCATTTGTATAAAATTCAAAAGCATGCAAAGCCAACAAATATATTATTTAGGGATATAAGCATTTAAAAAAACTACAACCAAAAATAAAGGAATGGGCTTGGCACTGTAACTCAGTGGTTAGGGGACCGGCCAAATACACTGGGGCTGGTGGGTTCAAACCTGACTCAGGCCTGCTAAACAACACTGACAACCACAACAATAACAAAAAATAGCCGGGCATTGTGATGGGCACTTGTAGTCCCAGCTACTTGGGAGGCTGAGGCAAGAGAATCGCTTAAGCCCAAGAGTTTGATGTTGCTGTGAGCTGTGACGCTACGGTGCTCTACCAAGGGTGACATAGTGCGACTCTGCCTCAAAAAATAAAGAAAGAAATAAAATAAAGGAATAGTCACTCATAATTCAAGTGAATTAGGATAAGAAGCAAGGAGTATGTATATGGAGGAAGTATGTATATGCCTCCAAGGAAGCAGGCAGGACATGGATTGAAAGTACAAGCTTGCAAGAGGTGAGGCTCATCAGGGGTGCAGGACAGCCTCAAGCAACCTTCCCGATGGCTATTTATTGAGAGGATAACAGGCCTGGGGAGTGCCCAGTAAACGTGCTTGAGGATTGCCAAGTGCTCTTTTCTCTTGTGCTCTTTCCCCATCACCCCCATAATGAAGCGCGGGTAAAATGTTCAAGGTTTAACACCTGCTTATTAACAAGTGACTGATCTTATCTCATTCTGGAACACTGAGTCGCTTGGGGGCTTGCCCTCAAGCTGTAACACTTCTCTAGTCCTACCAGGAGACCTCCTGCTCTCGGCATTTCCCTGGATGTACTAAGCACTGGTGACTGTCCTTGCAAGCACGGTGTCCATTCCCCTACCGAGAGGAGTAAGTTAAAAAAGGTATTGATATTAGATGGGGGTGCAGAGAAAGCTTCAAAAATATGTTAGAGCTTTCATTCTTATTTTTACTTTTTTAAAAAAGTATATTCTTATTTAATTTTACTGTAAGAGTTTTCATTCTTAGGCTGAGCGGTAGGTACAGCAGGTTTATTTTACTTTTCTTATCTGTACTAAAGTATTTTTATGTTCTTAGCATGGATGAAATAACTCAAAATGCATTTTTTTGTTACTACCAGGAAAATGTGCTAAACTAAATAACTCTGGTTTGGGTTTGCATCCTGCTTCTAAAGTGGGTTAGTTTGCCTAAACTGAACGTGTACATACAATAGTTATTCTAATCACAATGTCTGCTTGGCTCCAGTAACTGTAGGTAAAGGAAATTCACACTTCAGACCTCTGTCCTCCTTTGTAGAGAATCTACCCCACACTGCACGGAGTAAGAATAGCAGCAGGAACACTGCAGAAAGTCAAGGTGGTTTCACTGAAACCGGGGACTGAGCTTAGGAATAAAAAGAGAGTTTCCACTTCGCTTTGTGCTGGGTAGTAATGGTCTACGTGTCTACAATTTTAAAATAACATTAAGAAATAATCAGGGGAAGAGGGAGGGGGATTGGTGTGCTCCCACTTAATGGGCACACCTCCTGGATACAAATGCAAAAAAAGAATCCATTTCCCTTCTCCTTTTCACAACTCTCCCCACACTAAGTATCTTTAGGAACATATGGTGGTTACAAGAAAAAGCCAAGTGAGTATCTGAACCCCAAGTGCGCCATGCTGCTGTCATCGCAGGAATAAAGGAAACTGGGAACCCAGCAGCCTCCTAACACCACAGCTGCCGCCTGCAACTCTTACATCAAATAAAAATCATCATTTAGGGAAGGATGGTTGCATGGTGACTAAGCAGACAGATGGCAGGTGTGAGTCAAAACACTCTGGGCTGTTAACTCAGAGTAATGCTGCCTCTCTTACTGCTGGGGGACAGGGAGTCAAAAAGCAGGGTGCTCACTGCACTAGCCGTTCAGTGCAGACAGCCCAGCTGACAGAAAAGGAGCCGGCAGAGAAGACGCCCAGAGTTTTAAGAACGATGTGTAACTTCTGATCCGAATTCTTTAGGTCTACCCTTTAATCTTATACTGCCTCCGCCTGACTTAAGCCTCTACGGCATTTCCTCGCTGGACAGTCCCTGTGAGGCACAAGAAGGTAATTGTGCCCCCACTTAACCTCCCCTGCCTGGGCTGGGACCACCTGTTTCAAAGGCCACCTGGCTGCATTCCTGCAGGGCAATGGTCCAAGGCCCCAGATAAGATGTTCCTCATCCTTGCCCCGCAGCAGCCTGTGGTGGTTCACTGCCTTAACAGTGGTTCAGTTCCTGGGAGTGAGCAAATCTAAGTTTCATATATTAGACACATGCTGGGGGCGGGGGTGGGAAGCAAAGACTCAACCAGTCTCTTATTTGCATAACCGTTTTACATATTGCTGTCATAAAGGAGGCAGTTAGCTTTAACAAAGAGGAATGTAATTACGGGAAGGGGCCCTAGGTGGAGCCTCAGTACTGGTGGGACAAGACAGAACAAATTGAAAATAAATCCAAGCGCTCCGCGCTCCATCAGGAACCATTGGTAGCACACAGGGATCTTTTCGTAGTGTTAATGGATGTGGTTCCCAGCATAGGAAACAACCGAAGATAGAAACACATGCTTTGTTAAGAATAAACCTCAAAAGAACGTGTGTGGTAATCAAGAAAGCAAGCACCTGAATGCAGTTCCAGACTCCGGTCCACCACCTGTCTACTGGAAGCTGCGTGTGGGCAGGAAGGACCGTCCCTAACCTGCCAGCACACTCTCCTGAACGCCTCCTGTCTCCCTGATGGGGACACCACCACCAATTCACCTATGTACATATATTAATAGTGAAAACATCTTACCACGTAAGAGAAATGATCAGAATGTTTTTTAGGATGACTTGCTGTTATTAGCTCATAAACACAGAAACCGTAAGAAATCAAAATTACTTTTTTCTGGTTATGTTTAGTTTAGCTTTGTCACCACTGGCAAAGGATCTAGACAGACTTATTTGATTTTTTTTTCTAGCTTTACTAAAGTATAATTGATGTCTGAAAACTGTATATGTTTAAGGTATACAACATAATTGAATGTATGTATAACAAGGTAAAATGATTACCACAATCAAATTAATTAACACATTCATCACCCAAATTAAGAAATTAAATATTTAAATTCTGTTAATAACCTTTCTGATTATATGCCAGACCCCCACCTTCAAGGA
>NW_003852502.1:2579042-2592044 GCF_000181295.1 Otolemur garnettii | reverse complement strand
GACTAAGGCAGGCAGATCACCTGAGCTCATGAGTTGAATACCAGCCTGAGCCAGAGTGAGACTCTGTCTCCATAAATAGCCAGGTGTTCTGTCAGGTGCCTGTAGTCTCAGCTACTCGGGAGGCTGAGGCAAGAAAATCAATTGAGCCCAAGAGTTTAAGGTTGCTGTGAGGTGTGACGTCACAGCACTCTACTGAGAGTGACAAGTGAGACTCTGTCTTAAAAAAAATGCTTAGTACGAAACTCTATTCATTTATTTTTGGAAATAATTTTAGACTTACCCAGAAAATTGGAGAATATGTTTTTTGTTGTTGTTGTTGTTGTTTTTTTGTGGTTTGGGGCCTGGGCTGGGTTTGAACCCACCACCTCTGGCATATGGGGCCAGCACCTTACTCCTTTGAGCTACAGGCACCACCCAAGTTGCAGAATATAGACAGCTCCCACAGCCCATTCCCCCAACTTCCCCTAACATTCATCCCACACAACAAGGGTACTTTTGTCCAAACCAAGAAATTCACGTCAGGTTGTTATCATTAACTAAACTACAGACTTGATGGACAGCACCAGCTTTTCCATTCTTTGGTTCCTGCCTCCAATCCAGAACACCACATTGCCTCTAGTGACTATTCTAAAATTCATTTCATCATTTTTATGTTGATAGGGACTTAGATTTCATTAGACCTTTATTAACGCACCTTGACGGTACCTTTGTGTACAGGTGGGATGTCACGTTGCTGCCCAGCCCGGTCAGCTGCCTGCTGCCCCGGAGGAAGCCGATCCCCGCAGACTGCAGGGTTTCAGGCAGAAAGAGAGTTTCCACATAGTGCTAAAGGGGAGATGGGAGGAGTTTCTCAAATCCACCTCCAGGAGAATTTGGAAGATGGTTTTTAAGGATAGCTTGACAGGTAGGGTATTAAGTAATTAAGTTTGCTAATTGGCTAATTTGGGGCAAAATTACAGGGATGTGCAAATTTTCTTCTCGTCTTGCTTCGGCTCCTGGGGTCACGATTCCAGTGGCGTCAGCTTCAGTCAGTTTCTTGGTAAGGGCCGGTGGTCTGGGCAGCTTGGCCAGGCCACTGGAATGCCAGGCCTGGAAGATATCTTAGAAACTACCTTTAGGGCTCTGAGAGGCGATATTTTCTACAGAGGCAAGTTAAGAATCTTTATAACCGGCTTGGCGCCTGTGGCTCAATCGGCTAGGGTGCCAGCCACTACACCTAAGGTGGTGGGTTTGGCCGGGTCCACCGAACAACAATGCTGGCTGCAACCAAAAAATGGCCAGGCGTGGCAGGCGCCTGTAGTCCCAGCTACTTGGGAGGCAGAGGCAGGAGACTCACTTGAGCCCAGGAGTTGGAGGTTGCTGTGAGCTGTGATGCCACGGTACTCTACCCAGGGGGATAGCTTGAGGCTCTGTCTCCAAAAAAAAAAATCTTTATAACCACCAGCTGTGGTTACATTTCTTTTATTACTGGAAATACTGAGTATTTCCCCGTGTGTTAGTATCATGGTTTTTTGGTATGGATTTGTAGACATTTTATGTACATTATGTGTACACATACACTACACTAACTCTTTGTTGATGATCTGCATTGCAAATACCTTCTCTGGTTAGTGGCTTGTCTTCTTTACTCTTTAAAACCAGTCTTTGGGTGCACAGACGTTTTAAATGTTAATGTGGTCTAATTGATTCATAGTCTCTTCCTTAAAGGTTTCATTTTCTATTTCTTGATATCAAAATCTTTCCCAACTCTGAAAGCACAAAAATATTCTTCTGTATTTTATTCCACAAGTCTAAAGATTTTTAACTTTGTGTATTTTGGTCTTTCCTTGAGGCAGATTTTGTGTGCCATGAAATCTCGTCTTGTGAGGCTCAGGAAATCCACATTTTACATATAATAAGGGGAATGCTAGAAGGGAAAAGGAAGTGATGTAGAAACCCAATTTTGTTTTTCCCTCTTCATGAACACCTATTGTCCCAGCAGGATTTACTGAATAGTCTGTCTTTCCGACTGACCTGCAGAACCACCACTGTTAAATGCTGAGTTTTCATATGGGTTTGGATCTGTTTCTGGACTCTTTTTCTTGCAACTGTTCTCTTTTTTCTTTTGCTAATCCCACACTATCTTAATCATTATATCTTTTGGGTTTCAAGATAGATGCCTGTCTCCTAAAATGCTGGGGTTTCAGGCAGCTGCCTGGGTTCTTGGAGTGGTCTTGGTGGGTGAAGAGGGTCTGGCCTCCTGTCACTGTCAGCCAATATGCAGAGAAGGGCCAGGTCTACCAAACTTTATTTGTCAAAAGGCTGGCAATTCTGGAGAACAGCGAGAGTAGCCTCTCCAAGACTGTTCTTCCATTTCCAAAATCACAGTTTTATACATAAAGGTTCAAAGCAAAGACCACTTTAACCCTATTTTAAATAATCAGCACAACTCCCTGACAATCTATTCAAAAGTTAATTTCCTAAATCAATCCTCCTACAGCAAAGACCACATTGATCCTTATTTTAAATAATCACCAACATAACTAAGTGACCTACTGCAACATTTCGGATTCAAAAGTTAATTTCCTAAGTCACTCTTCCTAAACTATTCAAGATGGGCCTCTTTAGGGTGGGAGATAAAGGTGTAAAACAACAAGAATCAGAGACAGGAGGGGAAGGTCGGAGGAACCTGAAAAAGACCAGACCAGCTGGGCCACATCAGCCCGAGCCTGAATGACTCCATCTTAATCTCACTGCATGTGCTCTCAGTTTTAGTCAAAAAATGACCAGACACCCCAAGCTAAGGCAAGCATGAAAGTTTATAGACGAAGAGAAAGACAGGTTTACAGAGTAAGAACAAGTATAGACTTATGTAGCCCCCCCACAGAACGCCCTTTATTCCTCATCTCTCCCTCCCTCTAAAATGAAAGTATATAAGCGTCTGGGCCCCATTTGATATTGAATAATCACTCTTGTTCTCCTCACGTGCATGGTAAATAAATTTGTAACCTCTTTCTCTCATTAGTCTGCCTTATTGTGAGTCGATCAAACCTTTTGGGGAGAAGGAGAAGTTTTTCCTTCCCCCCTACAATTTCATTGGAAGAATTCTTACAAATCTTTCATTTTAGGGTGAGTTTGTTAAAGTCTATAAAACAAAACCAAAGAAAACTTTGGCAGAATTAGGAATTGTGTTGAATTTGAAGGACAATTCTTTTGTACTGAGTATAAGTATCTACATATATACTTTGTTGACCCAAGTAAATGACTGAGGCAAAGTTCTCAATCAATGGATGTTTATTAAGCCAACATTGAGGGTGTACCTGGGAAAAACAAGAACACAGACAAGTTAAGGCTGTGTTTTCTGAAGGGGAAGTTGGAATCTTCAGCATTTCAAAGGCATCAAACAGCAGGAAAAAGGGAGTCCTGATAAGGCAAAGTGGTTACACTCTTGTGAGGCTCAGGAAGTCCACATTTTACATATAATAAGGGGAATGTTAGAAGGGAAGAGAGAGTGAAAGGAGCAACAATTATATAGATGTCCCGGGGAAGTGGAATTGAGAGAGGAAACCAGGAAAAAGTGAGGGCTAAGAGAACAGAGGTCTTCTCAAGGAGGCCCCAAGGACACACCTGCAAGATCCTCTCCATGGTGACTCAGCTCTTAGGAATTTGTAGAAACTGAACTTCCTGGGACCTGGAAACTGATGCTTGCTTCTGCTTCTATAAAAGCCAGAGATTATTTCTCCAGCTTGATTCAAACTGAGAAATGAGAAAGGTAACTAACGGCTGGAACTTTTGACGGGAGATAAAAAGGAGAAGACTGAGCCAGTTGGGGAGTGTGGCCATTTTGAGATCTTATCCACCGTGGCTCTGTTGGCTGGAATAAACAGGTATTTGGCTCATTTAAGCACAGTATTTGGGTGTTCTTTTTTTCCACTGGGCCCCGTCTTCCTGCAACAGAATAATGTCTGATTCTTTCTTGTCTCCAGTTCTGTTAACTGTAAAGATGAACTTGTAATTTATTTTCAGTGTCAACTTGAATGGGCTTTAATTTTAGGTGCTAGACTTAGGTACAATTTGCATGTCCTCCCTCATGGGAGGTGACAAGGAATTTCCTTAGCAAATGGTCTCTGGGGTGGCTCTTCACAGGTGCCTTTATTTTCTCTTCTGCATAAGAAATTGGGGGTGGCCCCGTAAACCAATGAAAGTATTCAAATCATGGCTTGGCGCCTGTGGCTCAAGTGGCTAAGGCACCAGCTACATACGCTTAAGGTGGCGGGTTTGAATCCAGCCCAGCCCGCCAAACAACAATGACAGCGGCAACCAAAAAATAGCCAGGCGTTGTGGCGGGCACCTGTAGTCCCAGCTACATGGGAGGCAGAGGCAGGAGAATCACTTGAGCCCAGGAGTTGGAGGTTGCTGTGAGCTGTGATACCATGGCACTCTACCCAGGGTGACAGCTTGAGGTTCTGTCTCAAAAAAAAGAAAGAAAGAAAGTATTTCAAATCTTTATGCCTGTCATCCCAGCACTTGGGAGGCCAAGGCAGGTGGATTGCCAGAGCTCACAAGTTCGAGACCAGCCTGAGCCAAAGGGAGACCCCATCTCTTAAAAAATAGCCAGGCATTGTGGTGGACACCTGTAGTCCCAGCAACTTGGGAGGCTGAGGTAAGAGGATCACTTAGGCCCAAGAGTTTGATGTTGCTGTGAGCTATGATGCTATGGCACTCTACCAGGGTGACAAAGTGAGACTCTGTCTCAAAAAAAAAAGGTATTCAAATCAGGTATCATTACATATCCTCCAACAAATGACCCAAGTGAAACTCATTCTATTACATTTGGAAGTTTCCCAAATGCTGAAGCTTGCTTCTGTAACAGGCTCCATGAACAAATTTCCATTGAAAATTCCCTGTATCTTTTTTTTATAATTGAGAGAGGATACCCGAGAAAGTTGAGATCTGGGAGAACAGATCTTCTCAAGGAGACCACAAGGATGCACCTGCGGTGGCCTCTCCATGGTGACTTAGCTCTTGGGAATTTGTAGACTTGACTTCCTGGAACTTGGAAATTTACAAGTTCTGTGAAATCCTGTAGTTCTGTAGGGGCTGGAAGAGCATCTCCTGCTTGATTCAAACTGGCCAATGAGAAGGGTACCTGTGAGGTGGAACTTTTTGACTGTCAATAAAAAAGGGAAAGACCAACCCAGTCAGTGAGTGTGGCCATTTGGAAATCTTCTATGCCGTGAGCTCCCAGCTGGTGAATAAAGCCCTTCCTCTTATAAACGTGGTGTTTGGGTGCTCTTTCTCTCCTTTGGGCCTTGTCTTCCTGCAACATAATCATCTCCCTTAACTACTTGATATTTTGAGTTGTTTCCCAGAAAAGGTGGATTTTCTGCAAGACAAAGGAGTTGAGATTTTGAAGGCCTCTGGGCAAACTTTCTAATCCCAAGATTCACCATCTCTCACCACCTACTTCCAGGGCATCTGACCCCCTTGTTAGTTGCACCACAACCTGCCCAAAGGCACACACCCCCTCCTTTAAAAGCCCATAATCTCCTATTAGTTGCAGAGATGGGCCTGAGGTAGCTTTTCTCATTGTCCTCATAAGAGATCGTTTGTGTTAAAAATTACTTTGTTCTTTGGCAATCCTGGATGTCTCAATAATTGGGTAATAATTGATCTAATAATTGGGTTGGATCTCTGTGTAACAAGCAACTAGACCAAGGCCAGAAACCCCCTTGCAAATTCAACAACAGCCCTGAGACTTTATTTTTCTTTTTATAATTAGTAAGTCTCTTTTTTTTAATAAATTTTTTTTGGCTGGAGCTGGGTTTGAACCTGCCACCTCTGGGACATAGGGGGCACATATGGGGCCCCACATATGGGGCCTGCGCCCTACTCCTTTGAACCACAGGCACCTCCCAGGAAGTCTCTTATAGATCAATACAAATTTATAATTTTCTCCATAAAATCTGCACAACTATAGACGAGTTAACTTTCAATACCTTAGGTATCGTTGTTTTTAAATGTAACCTTTAAAAATTACACCGTGTAATCATTTGTTGTTGATGTATTATAGAAATACAATTAATTTTTACACATTGAGACTTGCTAACTCTATTATTCTAACAATTTGTCTTTAGTTTCTCTTGGGTTTTCTCTGTTGAAAAATCACTGTTTACAAATAAAAATTTTAGTTCTTGATTTATGATCTTTGAATAATTTGTGTATTTCTTCTAGAACTCTCTAATTTTTAGCTACGAGAGTGTATGTATGTCTGTAAGGGTAATCTATTGATGTTGCTGGGAAGGAAAAATAATTTTTCCCCTCAACCCCATCATCGTGCTTAGCTGGGACACCTCTAACAAAAGGCAGAGTAAGTTTATTAGTGCTTGCAGAGCACAACATGTGGGAGAAAGTTCCACGAAAAGTAGTTCAAAGCAGACTAAAAACTCTGACTTAAATAGCATCTTTAACAAAGAATAACAAATACCTAGAGAAATGCCAGTGAGAGAGAATAACTGAGAAGGGTGAGGTCTAGGAGAACAGGTCTTTTCAAAGAGACCACAAGGATGCACCTGCAGGGTCCTCCCCATGGTGACTCAGCTCTTGGGAATTTGTAGACTTCACTTCCTGGAACTTGGAAATCTCCACTTCTTTGAAATCCTGTAGTAATGTGGGGGCTGGAATAGCATCTCCCGCTTGATTCAAACTGGCCAATGAGAAAGGTACCAATGGGTAAGAACTTTTTGACTATAGATAAAAAGGGAAAGACCAAGCCAGTTGGAGAGTGTGGCCATTTGGAATTCTCTAGGCTGTAAGCTCCCAGCGGGTGAATAAAGCCCTTCCTCTTATAAACATGGTGTTTGGGTGCTCTTTCTCTCCCTTGGGCCTCATCTGCCTGTATCACCAGAACAAAGGAAAGTGGTTTTAGGCTTGCAAGAGTGGGAAAGTGTGGAAAGGTAATACACGAGAAGACACTGATGGAGTAAGGTTTGTCTGCAGTTGATAAACTGTCTCTGGTAGAGGAAACCTTATATCTTGTTTTTAGGCGGAAAAGGATGGGATAAAGAGAGCTTTTCCTCCACTTGCTGCCTTTTCATTGACTTCAACTCAAAAATAATTTTGATATCAAAGAAGCACATTTTGGGGTGACATATTCTGGTTTTTTTCATTGTGTAATGAACTATCCCAACACTTGGTCGTCCTTCAGTTTGGAAAGGTGAGAAAGTTCTGCAGATAGATGGTGATTGTTCTACAATAATGCCACTGACCCATCCACTTAAAAAATGGCTAAAGTAGTAAATTTAACGTTATGCACATTTTACTACAATAACAAAATGCTTGGTGGCATAATACAACAATTTGTTAGCAGGATATCTTTTTTTTTTTTTTTGTCAATAGTCTCACTATGTTGCCCTCGGTAGAGTGCAGTGGTGTCATAGTTCACAGCAACCTCAAACTCTTGAGCTTAAGTGATTCTCTTGCCTCAGCCTCCCAAGTAGCTGGGACTACAGGTGCCTGCCACAACACCCAGCTACTTTTCTCTTGTTGTTGTCATTGTTTAGCAGGGCTGGGTACCAACTCATCAGCCCTGGTGTATGTGGCTGGTGCTCCAACCATTGAGCTACAGGAGCTAAGCCAGTTAGCAGGATATCTTATGATTCTGTGCATCAGGAATTCATTCAAGGCACAGCCAAGACAGGTCCTTAATGTCTGGGGCTGCAGCTAGGATGACTAGGGGTTGGAACAGCTGAGGAATGCCTGGACATCTCTCTTTTCTCCCTCATACAGCCCCTCCATGTGACTAAACTGGAGTTTTTCATAATATGGTAGCCTCAGAGTAGCTGTGAACTCACCCTTTACAAGGTAATTAAATGGTGTTCTACCCTTTACAAAGTAATAAATGTGTACAAGGCAAGAACTGTGGTAGGGGCTTAAACTCTCCCAAGGCACAGGTATAGTTAAAAATAATAGTAACCAGTTTGCTTTCATATAATTGCTACTCTGGAGTCCCATTGCTGATGGCCATAAAGATTCTTAACTTTCCCCATAGATAACATCACCCTTCTGAAACCTAAGGCTAGTTTTTGAGATATCTTCAGCCATGCATTACAGTGGATCAGCTGACCACCCCTCACCAGTGGCCTATACCAAGGAACTGACTAAACTAGTATTGTGACCCCCACCCAGGAACTGACTCAGCTCAAGATAATTTCCATACCCCTGTGGTTCTGCCTAAACCCAGTCAGTTAGCAGACCCAATTGCCTTGCCCTTTGTTCACCAAACTATCTTAAAAAACTCTTTCTCCCCAATTCTCTAGGAGGCAGATTTGAGAAACTCCTGTCTCCTCACTTGGTGCACTGTGACATTAAATGCTTTCTCCCCTGCTACTCTGACTGTCTCAGTGAGCAGCACAATCCGGCCAGGCTCCAACAGTTGGATTTTTTTTACTTGAATCTCAGATCAACAAAAGATCAAAATGAAAGAAGTCGGTCCTTATACATGTACACTAGTCCCTGAAGGAGCATAGTCTCAATCCAACTATACTCTATTGATGTAAGAAGTCAAAGAGAAGTAAAAAGATTTGCCACTCATTGGGAGGAATGGCAAAGAACTGCAGCCACCTTTAGCTAACCACAATATTTAGGTAAAGCTTTTGAATTTATTTTTAAACTATAGTCACCATGATGTGTAATAGATCTCTTGAACTATTCCTTCCATCTAACTGAAATTTTATATCCTTTGTCCAACATCTCATTTGTTAAAATCTTTGATACTCTTACTAATTTTTGTCTGACTGATACATCAGTTTCTGAGACTGTTAAAATTCCCATACTATACTGGTGTGTTTGTTAACATCTTATAATTCTATCAATTTTTTTATCATTGAAAGATGATAAGAGGTAAGAAGTTCATACTCATTTAGAATTTTTAAAATTTTCCTATTAACGTTCTTTTTTCATTTCATATGCTTTGTATTCTATGTATTTCATATGCTGTGTACTCCCAATAATTATTATTTCCCAGAGACAGGTTTGGTTCACTCTGGCTTTCCTGAGAAATTACTAGTAGTGGCCAGTCACTATCCAAACATGTCCCTTGGATATCAAATCAAGTTACCCTTCAAATAATGGGGTTTTTTTTACTTAAAATTATCTTTTCCTCAAATATGAACATAGGTATAGCAGCTTTAATTTCTCATATCTTCTTTCATTTTCTTAGTTTTAATGTTACTTAACTCTTTCAAAAAACTCCCCTACTACTGAATTTTTAATATTTTCTTCTATCTATTCTCAAATTATGTCTTTAGTGAAATTGGGAGAGAGTGGGGAACCCTTCTTAGGAGACTTCTGGGCTCCCCAAGCATGGAAATAAAAGAAAACTTTGAATCCCAAAAAGGGACTTTCTGGGCACCTGGATCCTTGAGAAGCGAGTGGGCCCCTGATGAGAACAATGGCCCTCCCAGCACCCAAAGTCACTGGGTGTTTTGATTCCCTATGGAAACTAAAAGATGGCACCTTAACATAATTTCTTGAATTGTTTTTCAGAAACCCCCACTGGAGAGAAAATGCAGGTAAGGGGAAACTGAGGGATTAAACTGTGACCACCATTCCTTGTTCTAAATTTACCCTTGAGAGGCAAACCCCTTCCATCTTAACATTCCTTTCTGCTAATCCAGGAATCTCTCACTTCACCTGTTCCCTGCCATCCACTTCAAGATGTCCCACCTTTTGGGATCAGGCCCATGTATAACCTCCATGTATTGGTTTATAACTTTGCCTACATGAAATGCAGCCCACCTTTACAAACCATCCGAGAGTTCAGGGCTTAAGCATTAGCTGCCCACACTCCTTCCTTGGCACCATGCAGTGAGATGCCTCTTCCCCCCTCCACCCCACCATCCCTCCACCCCCCCCAACCACCACCCCACCCCCCACCGTTCTCAGCTTCAGAGTGCAGCCTTGCACCAGGTGAGCAGACTGCAGCTGGCTCAGTCCATTTTCACTTATCACAATTATAGATGTTTTGTTGCACCTTTATTTTATTTTATTTTATTTTACTACTATATTCTATATTTATTTATTTTTGCTCCTCGTTCTGCATTTGCTCTGGGGTTTTGCTGCTGTTGTTGTTGTTCATTTTTGATATATCAAGAGTTTGTAAGTTTTTCAAAAGAAGTTAGAAATTCTCTTTTTGCCCTTTTAATAGTTACACTTTTTTTTTTTTTGAGACAGGGTCTCACTTTGTTATCCTTGGTAGAGTGCCATGGCATCACTGCTCATAGCAACCTCAGTCTCTTGGCCTTAAGCGATCCTCTTGCCCCAGCCTCCAGAATACCTGGGACTACAGGGGCCAGCCACAACAGGAGGCTATTTTTTTAGAGATGAGGTCACTCTTTCTCAGTCTGATCCACTCACCTTGGCCTCCCACAGCGCTGGGATTACAGGGGGAGCCACCTCACCCGTCAATAGTTAGCCTTTACTGTTCTAAACATTGCTACATAAGTGACAAAGCCAAAGTTAATGGCTGTGGTAGCTGATCCTATGAGCAGCGTCGGGGTCTTAGAATATCTAAACCACCAACTGCGCCTATTACCCAAGTTGCTTTCATCCAGCATTGTGGTCACAGGTTTTCTTAAATCTCCCCAAATTCATAATTATAAACAGTGCTGCTTTCCGCTGTCTCTTTGTTTAGGCTTAACCCCATTTCAACGCTCTGTCTTGAACCTGCCTGTGCTCCTCCAAATTCAGCTTCCTTCTTCTTGCAGTCCATCCAGTGAGAATTTGTTGGTGGCAAAGTTGCCTACTTAGATTTTGCTTATTGGAAAACATCTGCGTTTCACCATTGTTCCCTCTTAGCACTCCAAGGATAGTATATCGTCTTCCCTTTTTGCTGTTGAAAAGTCAGCTCTCGGTCTAATCAATAGTCTATTTTCCTTGCCTGTTTTTTTAGATTTTACCTTTATCTGTATTTTGCAATTATGTTCTGTGTCTGTTATCGGATGAAGGGGGAGTCTAGCCACCTGTCACTGTCAGCCAATATACAGAGCCCACATGCGAAGCTTACGTCCCCCTAACTGTGTCAGAAGGCCAGTGATTCTGGAAAACAGCGAGAGTAGCCTCTCCAAGTCCGTTCTGTTCTTCCATTTCCAAAACCACAGTTTTATACATAAAAGTTCAAAGCAAAGACCACATTGACATTTATTTTAAATAATATTCATCATAACTCAGTGACCTATTACAATAGTCCCAATTCAAAAATTAATGTCCTAATTCAATCCTCCTAAACTACTCCAGATAGGCATCTTTAGGGTGGGAGTGCAATTTACAAAATATTAAGAATGGAAGAAATGAGGTGAAGGTCACACAGGACCTAAATGGACCAGACCAGCTGAGTCCTCCTGGCCACGGCCTGATGGACTCCAGCTTATTTTCACGACCTTCATACTCGTGTCTGTCTGGCCTTCTATTTTTTTGTTAAATCACTTTTATTGAGGTGTAATTTAGATACAGTAAAATGTACTCATTTAAATTGCATGTTGCTAAGTTTTATAAAATTTCTAAACCTATGAAACTACCACCACATTAAAATATATAAAATTTTCACAACCCAAGAGGTTCGTTTGATGCCCCTTCTGAGGTGCCCCCCACTCCAGACTCGGTTCCCCTTTCTGTCACTGTTCCCAGACCCACGGGGTCTGGGCTCCTGTCACTCTCTGTCACTCTCTGTCAGCCAATGTGCAGAGGTGGGGACAGGTCCACCAAACTTTATCTGTCAAAAGGCCGGTATTCCGGAGAACAGCGAGAGTAGCCTCCCCAAGACTGTTCTGTTCTTCTATTTCCAAAATCACAGTTGTATACATAAAATTTCAAAGTAAAAATCATGTTAATCTTTATTTTAAACAACAATAATCAGCATGACCCATGACCTAAAACAACATTCTGATTCACAAGTTTATCTCCTAAATCGATTGCCCTAAACTACTCAAGAAATATACTTTTAGGTTAAAGCTGAGTTTATAGAACAGTAAGAATGGGAGGCATGAGACGAAGGTCACAGAGGACTTTTCTAGAACCTCCCACGGATGGATTCCTGTATTCTGAGCTCTCTCTGGTTCATTTTGCTCAGGGCAACGTTTCTGAGAATCACCCGCCGTTACTCGTGTCAGAGCACACGTTCCTGTAAGGGTTGTGGTTGTAGCTTTCCATTTATGAATTAGATATTCATTTTAGAGTTAATCTGGGTGTATCAGTAAAAGCAGAAGTTCTATTTTACTTTTGAAAAATATAATTTACTGCCAGTCGTCTAGTATCATTAGTTAGAGGGGAAAAAAACCTATCCCATGTCATTGAATCGCCTGAGAGTTCCTTGCCCATAAATGTGTGAGTCCATTTCTGAACTTTCTATTTTGTCCCAGAGATCACGACGTTAGCCCATGCCAATGCCACACTGTCTTCTTTACTGTAGCTTTATAATAAATCTTGGAACAAGGTAGGATACGCTCTTCCTCTCTTTGTTTCTCCTCCTCCTGCTTCTGCTTCTGCTCCTGTTCTTCCTTCCCACACAACACGCTATTTAAAGCACAAAGGAATAAAACCTTCCTACTGAACTGTTGGCAAGCGCCTCAGGGTTTGGGCGTATACAGCGGTCTATGTGCACACCCCTATGTGCTCTACTTCCTAGTCGTCTAAACTTTCAGGGATGTTGATTAATCAGTCCATAAGCTGATCAATAACATTTCCAAGAAAATCAGTACTGTTTGCATTTCCCCCACTCATCTGCTAGAAAGGTGAAGTCACATTAAAAATTAGAAATGGAGGCTCGGTGCCTGTAGCTCAGCCGCTAGGGCACCAGCCACATACACCAGAGCTGGAGGTTCAAATCCATCCCGGGCCTGCCGAACTACAATGGCAACTACTACCAAAAAATGAAAATAGCCAGGCATTGTGGCAGGTGCCTATAGTCCCAGCTACTTAGGACGCTGAGGCAAGAGAATCACTTCAACGCAGGAATTTGAGGTTACT